>NC_064774.1:5412553-5717706 GCF_011397635.1 Epinephelus fuscoguttatus | reverse complement strand
TCTACCTGCTAGGTCAAACGTTCCTAGAGGTCTGATGAAACACAGTCAGGCTAACATTACTTGCTAACGTTAGCTAACTTTAGCTACTATTTTCTACCTGCTAGGTCAAACGTTCCTAGAGGTCTGATGAAACACTGTCAGGCTAACATTACTAGCTAACGTTCACTACTATTTTCTACCTACTAGGTCAACAGTTACCAGAGGTCTGGTAAAACCCTGTTAGGCTAACATTAGCTAATGTTAGCTACTATTTTCTACCTGCTAGGTCAACCGTCTGGTAAAATGCCATTAAAATTCAGGGCTGTGATTAAAAACAGGAAGTTATGACAGCACAATGTAACTGCACTTCGTTAAGGTTTGACATTAGTCCACTCTGCTCCTCCAGACTAAAGATGGAGGTTTTTGCTTCTCTCAGTGAGTTTTTTTTAACATCTCCCCTTTAAACCTTCTATTTTCAGGACTTAAAGTGGCCTTTGTTTTTTCCAATGTCATCAATTGAACAGCTGTAACAGCACCAATCAGATGCACTAGTACAGTGTTGGTAGTCTTTGCCTCCAGCTGCCTGGCCTCCATCTGGACAGCACACTGATGTATGATGTCATATGCAAAGAGGCTATTAACTGGAATTATCCTGTGAGTAATACGACACCGCTGATACATGAAAAGCTTCTTAAATCAGAGAAAATCATAATAATTCTGTGTTTGCAGTATGATCATCACACACACCACCTGGGGCTTTATTTAGCTCTGGGCCTCCCCTGCTTAAAACACAACTGTAAAGTTCTTTTGGGTTTGTATCTGTTGCCCTGGGGTCACATCTCAGTCTCTGAGTGGAACAGTAATTGATCCCCTGGAGGCTGTGCAGCTCTGTGAGAGTCTTCTCCCCCCTGCTGCCTCGCTCTTTCTCTCACCTCTGATCTCAACAATCCTGCTAAATATTTCAGAAGCTTCCTCCTAAAACACCAACAAACCAGCTGACTGACTGACGGACCTCTGGCTGCAGAGTGGAGCAGAGCAGGAGGACAGTTTTATATAGACTGATCCTGAATTAGAGGATTCAGAAAGTTTGGGTTTTTCGGGATCGAAGGCACCCCTCTTTAACACTGTGACTCACTCTATAAACAAACTGGATCAGAATTCTTGTCACACTCGTCTTCTGATCCAGAGGCGTTTCTTTTGAGCCCAGCTGTTATTTCTGAGGGATTTATAAGAACAAACACACATATACAGAGAGTCTATCTCACACTGACGCACACATACACTCACATAGAGGACTCTGACACGCTGCATGACCTCCTCATCCACGTCTCTCTCAGGCTCCGCCCAGTCGACCTGGATGGACTGACCCCATAGCTGGATGGTTCCTGTTAAACACAGCAGCACCACAGGAGTTACATAATGATGTACACCGTTATACCTCCACGTGTCAACACACACTGTTTCACACACAGCTGGGTCACTGTTCACACTGTAGGTGAGGAGTTGTGTCACAGTTTGGATGTTATATTGATTTATCATGTCAGCTTTTGGAATCAGAGAAACTGTTGAGGTTTTTCTGCCTGACAGGAGCCTACCTCACCTGGGATACAAACTCCGCCCACTAGTCCACCCTGTGGCTGTATGACTCCACCCACCACTCTGCCCCATGGTTGTATGACTCCACCCTGTGGCTGTATGACTCCGCCCACCACTCTGCCCCATGGTTGTATGACTCCACCCTGTGGCTGTATGACTCCGCCCACCAGTCTGTCCCATGGTTGTATGACTCCACCCACCAGTCCACCCCTGGTTTTGAGGTATCGCATTCATGAACATGAGTCAGACAAGGTCACAGTCACCTTGACCTTTGACTTCCAAAATCTAACTGGTTGAACACCGAGTCCAAGTTTTAAGAAATCCCTTCGAGGCGTGCTTGAGATATTGTGTTCTTAAGCATGTGATGGAGAGACGGATGGACAACCCGAAAAAATTATGCCTCCAGACACGGCTATCGTTAGCACGGAGGTATAAAATATCCAGGTCCAGCTTAAACAAATGCTGTTCCTATTGATTGTAAATTCCAATTGACTTTTGAGACCACCAAAATCTTCAACGCATCCTTGAGCATTTGAAAAGAAAGGTCACAGCAACCTTGACCTCTGATCTATGACCACCAAAAACAAATAAGTTCATCGCTGAGTCCAAGTGGACGTTTGTGCCAAATTTCAAGAAATTCCATCAACGCATTCTTGAGGTATCTTCACGATGCAGAAAAGGTCACAGCAACCTTGACCTCTGACCACCAAAAACAAATAAGTTCATCGCTGAGTCCAAGTGGACGTTTGTGCCAAATTTGAAGAAATCTTTGAGGTATTCTTGAGATATGGTATTGATGAGGATGGGTCAGACAGACAACTCAAAAACATAGTGCCTGCGGCCGCGGCCATCTTCAGCTCAGGAGCATTAAAATGTTTCATTGCTTTTCCTTGGTGTGGACATTAAAGGGTTAACAGTAGAAGAGAGATATGTGAATATGATGATGGTGATAAAAGTTTCTGCTTCCTGTATCGTTCCTTCTGTTTAAAGTGGGCATTAACAGAACTCTTCTTCACATGCTGTCAGTGGGATGACTCGTGTCAGAGCTCCTCTTCCTCTCAGCACAGATTCAACACCTCCA
Source organism: Epinephelus fuscoguttatus (assembly GCF_011397635.1). Lineage (NCBI taxonomy): Eukaryota > Metazoa > Chordata > Actinopteri > Perciformes > Serranidae > Epinephelus > Epinephelus fuscoguttatus. Next base: position 5,715,050 of record NC_064774.1, on the reverse strand, counting down.
CAGTGAGACGCTGCAGGAGGCTCTGAGGAGGCGCTGGAGTGTCTGAACCTCTGGACTTTCCTTTTGTACTGGACAAACACATTAACTGTAGCATGTGACTCGTCTGGTGGGAACACACCTCAGCTTCCTGAGTGTGCAGAAAAGTTCCTGTAAAGTTCCTGAGGCGGACAGGATCTTTAAATTGACCACACGAGGAGAGTTTACCGCCTCTGCTGAACGAGGTCCAGAGGCTGTTTATCCGTTAAATAATTAAAGAGTAAAGTGCATCTGTGTTTGATCCAGTGAATTAAACATGTGACAAATCAATGTTCTCTATCACGCTGATGCTAAAGTTCAATAGTGCCTTAGAGCAGCACTGCTCATTGATTTACACCACAATGGATTTAACGTACAGACCAAACAGAGCTCAACAGAAAAACTGTGACAGTGTGATATCGATCAGAAACTGCGTCCTGCGTGTGTCTGCTGAACTTTACCGTCCTGTACAGTCACATTAATTACACTGTGAAAACTGCAGCAGCTCCGATTGGAAGTCAATTTCCTGTTTACCCCAAGGTAACAGTGTTAAATTTCTATATGCACACAGTGTCCAGTTTATTAGGAACACCGAGCTAACACTAACAGGCTCATCCAGTCTGCAGTGAATCCTCCTTCATGACAGTTTGTGTTGATTCAACTCTGAGGACTGAGTTTGTGCTGCTGTTGAACTGTGATGCATTTATTGTTTTGTCTCATTCTGCAGCGGTAAACTTTTTTAATGAATTTATCTTCTCATTATTTTCTTGACTTATCAATTAACAATCCGGCCAATGCCAGAAAATAGTGCAAAATCCCAATTATTGATTTGCTGTCACATTATGGAGCGCCAATTAGGTCATAATTAAGTAAAAAAAATGAATCCTGAAATAAATAAAAGAGACAATAAATATATAAATAAATGCAAATATAATACATCAGTCATTAAAGTCATAAATAATAAACAAGGTCTTTATTTAAAGAGGATTTTTTTCACATCTACTTGTTTTTATTTCAGAGGATTTTTATTTATTAATTCAACATTGATTTATTTCAGAACATTTCTTTATTTTTTGTATTTCAAAGGCATACTTAATTTTTTAATTAACCATTTATGTATTTAATATTGACTTATGTGGAGAGTCTGTGCTACATTTTGGAGTCATTCAGGGGCGTCCTGCTCTGCTGCTCCGGTGCTGTTGGTGTCACACACACACAGATGCTGCTGTGAGACTGAAGGTCTCCAGCACTAGTTCTGCAGCACAGTTTACTGTACGGGACATCAGCTGATACGCTAAAATATCCCTTGCTGTCTGTCTGCTGCTCGCTAGTGTTGCACTCATACTTATGAGGGTAATGAAATAATAACACGGAGGCTGCTTCATCTGAAACAAGACGTTTGTATTTAACATAATATATTGTTATCTTAATGAAATGAACTGAATCAAATGTGTATGTGACACAAAAAGGCAATTTATTATTCTGGCCAGTGAGAAAAAAGTTGCTGCCTGTTGGTTTGACAGCAGCACAAATGACATCCCCCAAAATGAGGAAGACTCACCACAAATTAAACATTACATCCTTTCTGTTGGACGATTCATGACAGCACTGGTTAGAGTGAACTGGTTTTGGCTCACTGTGCCTAATAAACTGAACACATCTGAAGTCACACAGTTAAATTCCTCTTCAGCTTTCTTTGCTGCTGTTTAATGTTCTACCTCCCTCTGCTGGACAAACACAGGAACTGACCCAGAGTCAGACGAGGCTCTACAGGCGTGAAGGAAGCATCAGAGACAGACAGACAGACAGACAGACAGACAGAGGAGAGGGAAACATCAGAGTGTGTTACCAGGTATGAGCTTCCTGCGGGCCATGGCTGCTGCTTTGTGCGATTCATACTCTACGAAGGCAAAGCCTCTGTTTCTGCTCCTGTCAGAAGAGCTGGGGTACACGATCACATCCACCACCCCGTCTGTCACCTGGAGACAGGTGTGGAGACATGACATGAGCAGACGATGCGATTACAGTGAAGAATGTAGAAATGCTTACAGTGTGTGTGTGTGTGTGTATGGAGGCAGAAACATCTGCTGCTGATGTAAAGAGTCCATGTGTTTCATCACCGTGGTGTTGTTAAAGAGGGACAAACAAGAAGTGATTTCTTAACTTCAGCTTTATGGCCAAACGTATCTGGACACTAACTTCAGAGGACTTTAGCTCTGCAGCTTTCAGGGTTTGGCCTCCTGTCCACATACTCTGGCCAGACAGTGACATATATCCATCATGCATCATCACACGTCCTTTAAATGTGTCTTCTCCAGTGATTTACAATAACAACTGAGTTCAGCAGCACATTGAAATTTTGTCAGCTTATTTTTTTCGTTCTATTTCTAAGTTTTCAGAGATTTGATCAACTTTCTTCAACAGTTAACAGAAGGCGCTGCAGAGCTGAAAACTATTCTGCACATTTAGTTCTCTCTCTCAGGATTTTGTGCCTGGACGAGCTCTTAATTTGGTGTCTAGGGAATGTCTCAGACTGAAGGTTCATGCAGAGCCACCTCCACTTAATTCACTCACTCCACATTTTAATCACTTCCCTTTCCTCCTGTGGTTTCTTCCAAATCATCCCCCATACACACACACACACACACACACACACACACACACACCTGTTTGTTCCCACTCCCTCCTCGTGATGCTGGTTAAACTGTAAGTCATATGCATGAACAGATGCTTCTTCTTCTTCTGTGGTTTTAGCTGTTATAATGTGAGGGGTCAGTGTGTGTGTGTGTGTGTGTGTGTGTGTGTACCTTGGTCATCTCGTCCATGATCTCTTCCTTCCTCTTGTCTTTGGGGATGGAGCCGATGAAGAGGCGACAGTTGTCCAGACTCACACACACTCCGATGAGCTTCCCTGGACGGACCTCGTAGTTGTCCAACATCTGGATGGCTCTCTGAGCCGACTCTCTGGACCACAATCAATACAACATCAATACATCATCAATACATCATCAATCATGATGAATCAACTTTAAAATAACTTCTGAAATAAATGCAGGTCAGGACCTCCCTTAATAACATACACACACTGGAAAATAAAAAACAAAAAAATGATCTATTCCAGTTTTATGTATTACTTCATTTGTTTATCACTGTATTTATTTATGTCAGCATTTATTTATTGTTGATTAAATCTGTATTTCTTCATTTCTTTCAGTATCTATTTATACTTTAATTTATTTATGTATTTTTTATGTATTTATTTATTTATTTCAGCATTTGTTTATTCTGTTATTCATTTATTTTGTATTTTTTCATTCATTCATTCTGGGATTTATTTATTCTTCCATTTATTTATGTATGTTTACATTTATTCTCTTATTTATTTCTATTTTATTTCAGTTATTTTAGTATTTATTTCAGCAGTCATTTATTTACTCCTGTATTTTTTAAACATTTTTTTTTTTTTATACAGGTGTTACATCATATTCAAGAGCTTTTCTAAGACGTTCTCGAGGCAGACGGCGCCTGAAACAAAGACGCCACTGCAGAAGACATGCAGACAGAAAAGTGCCTTACTTTCGAATCTTGCGCAACACACATAAACTGACACACCTTCAATGAGCCGCATCTTTTGATGTCCATTTTCCAAGACTTTCAAGGCCTTGATTTGTTTCCCCCAAAGTCACAAACCTTCATGGACCTGAATGACCTGTGGGACCCCTGTGACGTCATGTTTCACCCTCCACAGAACAAACAGTCACCTGCTGGTGTACATGACGAAGGCGTAGCCGCGGTTCTCTCCGCTGAACTCCATCATCAGTCTGAACTCGTAGATCCTTCCGGCTCTCTCGAACAGAGGCACCAGCTCGTCCTCGTACATGTCTCTGGGAATCTTCCCCACAAACACCTCGCAGCCCCGCGGCGGGGCCGGGCCCTCCCAGCCTGCAGTGCAGAAACACACCTGAGGTAAATTAATGTTCAGAGCTGATGCCAAAACAGCACGGGTCAAAGTCCAGGCTGACATCATGACTCATCCACACCAAACTTTATTTTATTGACTTTTTGTCCTGCTGCAACAAAACAGTTTGCCTGCAGGACTCTCCGTGTGCACTGTATATTAATTATTGAGCTGCTGTGTCAGTACTGCTGCTGCTACTCCAGACTGGGCTGTGCCGACTGACATCCACTGTAGGTAACACACTGACTGTGGCTAAGTACCTCATACAGCCCCACTTTAAAAGATCCAAATGAACATCTTAACAGAGCCACTCAGTCAGCAGCTTTGTGAAACCAGTTGTCTGTGTTGGGTTGAGTAAATCCAGAGACCCAACGACTCTGTGGGACATGAACCTGGTCAGCCACAAACCACAGCTCTGAGTCTGGGTGTATGTCCTGTTATCTCTCTCACACACACACACACACACACACACACACACACACACACACAGACCTGGCGGCGGTCCTCCGTACTTCCTCTGTCCGTTCTCCTGCACCATGTCATATCCCGTCCTCTCCATCAGAGTCAGCAGAGCCATCTCTTTGCCACAGGACTCCGTGAAGTCGTCTTCGCCCAGCAGAGGGCTGACTTTACTGGAGTCTCCGTCCATGTCCCCGTCTGACTCTCTGTCTCCGTCTGTCCAACAAACAACACAACGTTCACCAGAGACACACCAGCGAGCTGCTCTAAACTACAGCTGAGGTGGTACAGGATGGAAAATGTTTCAGGCTTTTATATACTTGTTACTGAAGGAACAAGCAGAGGTGAGGTGGAGTTTGTACTTGATACTTTTCATTTCATGCTACTTTATAATTGTACTCCACCACATCTCAGAGGCAAATGTATTTGTTACTGCACTACACTCATCTGACAGCTTCCAGGACTGTAATTATTCACCTGATGAGAACAGTGACAGGAAGCACTTCACTGCACGAGGACTTCATGTTAAACGTGCTACAATATGCTGAGTCTTAGGATAATATATAATGCAACATATTAAGATCAATTACATTTTTACAACTGCTAATTATATCCACCAAGGCAGTGGAGGAAGCAGTACTCAGATATTATAGCAGTACCACAGTGTAGAAATACTCCATTACAAGTAAGAGTCATGCATTCAAAAGTTAACTTAAATAAAGGTGCAGAAGTTTAACTTGAACTTTACTTGAAGGACCAACTCGTCTCGTTATGCAGAATTTATTCCAGAATAATGAAGCTTTATTACATCACTGGGTTATAATTATTAACACATCCATATGTGCATCATGTGATTGTTGCAGTTGGAAAAGGTGGAGCTGATTTTAATTACTTTCAATTAGGGCTGCAAAGATTAGTCGACTAATCGATGACTAATCGACTACTAAAATAATCGCTGACTATTTTAGTAGTGGACTAATCGGTTGGAGTCATTCTTCATAGAAAAGTACTAAAAAGTACCCCAAAATACTCTTACTGCAGCTTCTTATGCTCAGATATTGGCAGCTTAAAATAATGAAAATAATCGTTAGCTGCAGCCCTACTTTCAATACATATGTATCTTAACTTATGACAATATATTGATTATATTACGTATCAATAATCTGAATATGCAAAGTAACTAGTAACTACAGGTATCAAGTAAATGTAGTGGAGTAAACAGCGCAATATTTGCAAGTATAAAGTAGAAAAAAGGAAATACTCAAGTGAGGTACAAGTTAAAATTGTACTTAAATACAGTACTCGAGTAGATGTATGTAGTTACTTTCCACAATGACTGAAAATCAAGCCAGTGATTATATTATTCTAGGAGGCCACCAAAAGTTTAACTTGTATTTTTAATATTAAGCATTTGAATGATAAAAGGAGCACTTGTTGTGTCTGCACTGATCCCATGTCGCTAACAAGACTCCAAACTGACATGTTTGTGCCGTTAGCTAACGTTAGCTGGACGTCAGTTGTATTTCAACCTATGCTAACACTGCAGACACATAAACTAATTATTAATTATCATCCTAATGTTTCCTGACTGTGAACACGGTTTCAGACAATTTAAATAAAGTCATATGAAACAACTCTTCATGATGTTGTTTAGCTAACGTTAACTTGACATTGTTGAACGCGCTTCAGGTCCCCCGATGGTCCCGGAACCAACTGTTGAGCAACAACAAACACTAACGTTACCGTTATCGTGGAGACGTTAGCTTGTTAGCTTGTTAGCTTGTATGTTTAGTTAGATTAAGTTTGTAAAACGCCCACAAAATACAACAAGCTAAAAGCTAGCCGCTAAGTTAGCTAACATTTATGCTAGCTGTCACGTCACGGCAACTTTGGCTTTCGTGAAACTTCGTCCAATCAATCGATTGCTAACGAACAGTTAGCTTGTTTCTTTAAGCTAACTAACCCCTAAAGGTAAACTCTTACCGGCTCGGTCTGCCGCCATTTCCTCTCACGGTGTAACGGCTCCTTCGTCACTGAGTTAAATCCTCAACCGGCGACAGATCAACGGTAACGGCACGTAACGACACTTCAATTAAAGTTTACCTGGAAACAAACGTCTCTACTTACTCCAATCAACTGGCCCGAATTATGATTGACATGAGAGCTAGTCTGTCTGAGCCAATCAGAACGTTTATGTGAGTTACGGAAGGCGGGACCACATGCAGATAAGTTCTTCGCGCATAAAAATAAAATAAAATGAAATAACATTAAATAGAATAAAATGAAAAATAATTTAGATTAATTTGATTTAATTGTAATTATTTAATTTAATTATGATTGACATGAAGGCTCGTTTGTCTGAGCCAATCAGGACGTTTATGTGAGTCACGGAAGGCGGGACCACATGTAGATACGTTCCTCTTGCAAAATAGCATAAATTAAATCAAATTAAAATATAATATTAAATATTAATGATTAATATAACTAACCTAAATATTAAATAAATTTCAATTAATTGAATTTATAAAAAATTAAATAATTTTACTAAAACTCAATAAAAATATAAAACAAAATGAAATTATATTCAATTTAATTTTCAAAAAAAAAGAAATGACATGAAATCTACCAAACTAAAAAATACAAAATAAAATTTAAAAAAAATACATAAAATCTGAACAAAATTAAAATAAACAAATTATAAAAAGAATGATAAAAAGAATTATAATTATAAATATATTAAAATATAATATTAAATATAAATGATTAATATAACTAACCTAAATATCAAGTAAATTTCAAATAATTGAATTTATAAAAAATGAAATAATTTTACTAAAAATCAATAAAAAAAAAAACAAAAATAAAATTATACTTACTTTAATTTTCCAATAAAAAATAAGAAATAACATGAAATCTACCAAACTAAAAAATAAAATAAAATAAAAAAAACATAAATTCCTGTGTACGTGCATTGTCTAAAATTGAGGCAAAAAAATGCTTTCCTTTTTAAATGATAAAGTTTTCAGTCTCTGGACCTTAATTAGATAAACTGTCTCTCCAGAGTTTCTAAATACATCAAGCACACCTGTGCTTTGTCATGCAAGTAAACATGGGAAATGTAGTTCATAGTTGTAGTTCCTGTGATCTTAATACACTGGAAACCTTAAAACCCTGAAATATACGGTTTCTTTTTGATGATTAAACTGTTTGACAAATAAAATTATTTAAACAGAGGATTTTGGGAGCACAGCAAACACCACACAGTCAAAAATACATTCTTTATTAGACTCGTGTCAGTATTACAGATTAATCCAATGTGTTCTTCATCATGTCAGACTGCAGACGAGACACATCTTCATCTAAACAGAGAGTTTATTTGCTCTGCTGGTGTTTCTGGCTCAGTGTTATGTGTTCATGCTGCCATCCAGATGAGGAAGGGCAGCAGGACGGCCAGCGTGGCGGAGCAGGCGGTCACAGCCTCCAGGTAGAGGAGCAGGCACACACCCAGCACCGCCGTCGCCTTGGCAACACGCCGACTCAGCAACAGCTTCCTCACTGTCTTACAGAACTGATGAAGAGAAGAAGAGAGCGGGTGATGGGGATGGAGAGATACTGTAGATGATTGGATACAGAAACTGGAAATACATTATTATGAACGTGTTTGCATGTTTAGATTATCTGGAGACTGCATGGATGCTCTGCTCCGCAGCCTCTCTCATGATGTCATAAAATACAGCTCTGGTTTCAACAATAAGTGAACATTATCAGGGATCAGCCACTAGATGGAGCAGTAACACTGTCCACTTCCTATCTCCTCAGTCTTCCTCTCTCCTCTCCCTCCTCTTCATCATTCTGTCCGTCAGTCTCAAACCCAGAGTCTTGTTTGCTCGTCTCTTTCACAAGTACATTCTGTCACGCCTTCAATCACATGTGAAATTAAGAGCTGCGCTGACACAACCATCTGCAGCTGAGACCCAAACCACACAAACAATAGAGCTTTCATTGAACTTGACTGTTGCTGCAACAACGAGGCTTAGCCTAATTAAAGAGGGAGGCTGGTCTGATCTGTGGTCAGCATTAATCTGCTGCAGGAAATAAACAGCTCACAGCTAAAGGTCACACCGCTGCTGCAACCAGTCTGTGGAAACAACCAGTGAGTGTGCAACAGGAGGGAAGACCAGAGATCTACTCTGAGTACACTATATATACAGTGCCAACTATGTATCCTGTACAGTGCAATATATACAGTATGTTGTATGTTACAGTTCTTTAAAGATGTTGGCTGATAGGCTGGTTTTTGGTGATTCATATATCATAAGATGTCTCTAACTCTGAGTTTGGGTTAAACGTTTTTGTGACCCAGATGCCTGAAATAAAAATTGATCTTTGAAACCACATTCAGTCCAGTTTGAACCTCAACACTGACACAGGAAAGAGAAGAAAAGAAAGGAAATGAAAAAAGAGTGGAGAAAGGGAATTAAATGACATAAGACTGAAGAAAGGAAACATATGACATGGGAGTGAAGAAAGTAAAGGAAATGACAGAGCAGAGAAGGAAGGAAAGGAAATGACACAGGAGTAATGAAAGGAAATGACATAGGAGAGAAGGAAGGAAATTACATAGGAGAGAAGGAAGGAAATGAAATGACATAGGAGTAACAAAAGGAAAGTAAATGACATAGGAGAAAATAAAAGAAATGACACTGAGAGGAGGAAGGAAATGACATAGGAGAGAAGGAAGGAAATAACATAGGAGAGAAGGAAGGAAATAACATAGGAGAGAAGGAAGGAAATGACATAGGAGAGAAGGAAGGAAATAACATAGGAGAGAAGGAAGGAAATGACACAGGAGAGGAGAAAGGAAATGAGATGACACAAAACAAACTGCTGGACACCTGCTAACCCTCCGGTGAGACCTCCTGTCTGATTAGTGTGTTCCTGGAATACTGTTTGTCACCAGGTTTGATAATTAGCAGTTTGAGTAAATACAAAATAATTTAGAAATGTGCACCATGTCATCAAAAATGACATAACAATCACAAATGTCTATAAACTAGACTTTTATACATGAACCCTCAAACTCAGACTCAGACTGCACGACATCACACATCTGAAGTTACATCTACTTTTACCACAAAGTGCACTTCAGCTTCTTTCATTTATTCAACTATTTCAAATGTTTCATGAGAAACTTTCTTCTGATCTACGACATAAAACATGTTGTAAATCTTTGGATACTCAGACATTAAAGAGGTTCAGATTGTGATGAGCCAGCCCATGATCACCAGGAGAGGTGTTGGCGCTGTACGTGTCTGTAAACCAGGGATACGTTACACTGTACGTTATAATGTAGCAGCTGTGTTGAACCTTGTGGTCGGCATGTGGTCGGGTTAGAGACAAAACCACTTGGTTATGGTTCAGACGAGATCATATTATGGCTTTAAATACCATCTTTTAAGGGGACTATCCCTGCTGAACATTAAGCAACAGGTCTCTGACAAACAGCTGTTTTAAAACATATAAAAGTAATATATCCGTGGTTTGCAGAAACATACGATGCCCATATTGTCTTCAGATGACTGAGCTGAGATTATCCTTCAGTCTGTCTGTCGAGCGTCACCTGAAAGGTCTGGTAGCTCAGCACGGTGCCGTATCGACAGTACATGACGTAGTGTTCACAGTTGTACCACAGCAGGCTGTAGGCCACGTGGCCCTGAAGCTTCTCCGCCCTCCTGGCCACCTCCTCCGCCTGCAGCGCCGGCCGGCTACACACCTGCACACAGGAGAGGTCAGGTAACTGGATTACTTTACTCCAATCACTGCTTGTACTATTACTACTGAGTGGGGAAGGTAACTAAGTACATTTACTTTCTGCTACTTTGTGCTTCTTGACAGAACTGTTATATTCTTACTGTCACCCAAGAAATATGACGATGTTTACTGGAGCAAAGCACCTGATCTGAATAAACATCATGGGGACCCCATCACATATAGCTGTTCTTTAACACCAGAGTTCACCATCATCATCCTCACTGCGACTTCATCACATGTCCACGTTTGGTCATGGACTTTCCACGTCCACATATGGCGTCCAAGGTACCCTGGGTGTGTTGGTTGTTGACGTTCTGGGACGCCGTGTCAACTTCAGCCTGTTACATGCATTGTCTGTTTTCAAAATACACTTCTGTTTTCACAGGAAATGTACAGTTTGATACAGTCTCTTTCAAAATAAAAGCACTATGTCAGTACAACACTGCCAACTGATGTTTTTTTCTTTCAACAACACACACGTGGTTACGTTTAGCCGACACACACACACGTGGTTACGTTTAGCCAACACACACACGTGGTTACGTTTAGCCAACACACACACGTGGTTACGTTTACTACTCAGACTTCTGCTGCCTTAACTTTTGTCGTTGTCCCAGCTGTGTTTGCGCCCTGACACTGCTGGTCACCCTTATACATTACCGCCAACCTGCCGCCTATCATGCCGACGTGAAAGGACGGCTTTTTTCATTGGTGTCTGACACATGAAGTCACCACCCAAGCGCCGTATTTTGACTCTGGAGTGAGACTGGGTTGGAGTCACCTTGTCCATCGTGTTGACGAGTATCTCCGACCCGTAGGCGAAGTCCTCCACTGAGTCCACCCTCACACTGCCACGCTGAGGACGACAGACACAACATATTCTGGATTAAAACAACTTTTCTTCTTCTGTCCTCGTGTATTTCTCTCCTAGTTTCCTTTGTGTCCTTCAGATGACTTGGAACTGTACTGCGACACAGACGAGCCGAGCGTCTCTAAAACTTGTGTTTCATCTGACTTGTTTAAATGAGGTTGTAAAGGTGGAGCAGATTTGGGTTAACTGGAAGTGTTGGTACCTTGGCCAGTACTCCCAGCAGGAGCCTGGTGTTGGTGACCATCTGTTTGATGCGATACTGGTCACTGGAGATGACGGGGATGATGTCTGGGATGAAGTGAGCCACTCTGGAGGGAAGAAGAGGAAAGAGGTGACAGTGGGAGAGAGCAGGGGGAAGGAAATGACAAAGGAGACAGTGGAGGGTGGGAAAGGAAAGGAAAGGAAAGGAAAGAAGGCCCGAGAGTAAAGGGAAGGAAAGGAGTGACATAGGAGAGAGGAAAGGAAAGGAAATGAGAAGAACAGAAAGGACATGGTAAGGAAGAAAGGAAAGAAATTAAAACAAAAGTAGTTAAGGAAAGGAAAGATTGTAAGAGTAAAGAAAAGAGCATAGGAGAGAAGAAAAGAGAAATCAAGACAGAGTAGGAAAGGAAAGGAAAGTAGGAGAAAAAGAAAGGACAAAGAAGAGAGGAAAGGAAAGGACATAGGAGAGAAAAATGGAAGGGACAAAGGACATAGGAAAATAAAAGGAAGTGAGACAAAAACAATTAAAATGCAAGTAGTTAAGGAAAGGAAATAGGTGGCAAGAGGAAAGGAGGAAAGGAGTGGAAAGGAGAGAGGAAAGGAAGGGACAAAAAGAGGGAAAAGGAAAGGAAATGACAAAGGAGAAAAGAATGGAAAGAAATGGAAACATGTAGTAAAGGAAAGGAAAGAGGGTGCAGGAGGAAAGGAAAATGTCAGACAAGAGAGGAAAGGAAAGAAAAGAAAGGAAACAGGTAACAATACCAGAAAGGAAAAGAAAAGAAGTGGAGGAAGGAAAGGATAGAAGGACAGAGGAAAGGAGTCATGTTGAAAGGTGATGTGAAACTTCTCCTCACAAAGCGTCCGCCTCACCTGCCTCCCCCCAGGTAAATCCCAAAGTGTGTGAACAGAGTCCGGGGAACCTCCAGCAGGTCTCCTCTCCTGAGGGTCAGCTCGCACTTCCTGTCTGTCCGTCCTTCTGCCTCCTCCTCCTCCTCCCTCTGCTTCCTCTTGTCTCTGGACTCAGGTCCAGGTGTGGAGATGAAGAACAGAGCGAGCAGCTGCAGCAGGAACATGGTGACAGAGGAAGACGAAGAGGAAGGAGAGGAGCCGTCTCCTCATAGGTGGTTTTATTCTCAGGGTGGGAGGAGCAGAGGGGGATTAGTCAGTGCCCCAGAGGCTGGTGCACGCTGGCATTGTGAGGTTTACCCAACAAACATGGGCAAAAGAAACAGTTATTAAAGTGGAAGCTGTCTGTCACACACCTGGTGGACCAGACCTCTGCTCCCTCAGAGCTGTGTCCACACACTCTGCGAGAAGTCAAATATGTTCTCGGTGTGTCGGCCTCCGCCAGGGTCGTCCCTCGCCACCGGGTTGGGGACCTCAGAACTGCATCTCTGCTTTTCACAGAGGATGAGGATGTGTTGGCTTCATCACACCATCAGAGAGGACAGGAAACATAAAAATGGAAGTAGTAGTGGATAGGAAGAGGTTCCAAGTGTAAGGGACACAGGAGAGAGGGAAGGGAATTCACTGAATCATTCCCAGAACCCTCCGAACAAAGAGCTGCTGGACCATCAGGATTATTCGCATTAAGCAACGTCAGTGTGGCTGTTTCTCAACTCACCTCAGTGTTTCCACACAGCAGCTGCAGCACAGAGAGGGAAACTCACTGCTGATTACAGCCAGGATTAATTACCCTGATGATGTCATCATGAACGCAGTATTTCACATAGAGAGGCCTGCTGACCTGAGCTGTGAGCTCACCTGACCCCCGGACGCACCTGCAGGGTTTATGACATCACAACCCAACAAGTCCTCCAGCACATACAACCACATATGTCAGTTAGTCCTCGCTCTGACACGACTCCAGGGCTGAACACTGAGCCCAACCCTGCAGTTCCTCTGATGTCCACTAGAGGCTGGCTGCCCACAGACCTCCATGTTAACATGTAGAAATAAACATGTTTACAGCCTGGTGCAAAAATACAATTCATGAGAACTACACAGGGGCTGAATTTATATAGAACTCACCTGTTTATATTTATTAAGGCTTAAAGTTTCACATAAACAAAGGCTTGGCTGCTTACAGTGACAGGTGTAGGCCGTCTGCTGACGAGTGGCTACAACAGCGACAACAGTAGCTAGGTAACATAACCATGGTGTAACCCCAGAGTCACACGGGTTAGTCCAAGCTGTCACTATTTTAGTATGTTTTCAGTTCAGTAAAAAAATATCAACATTAGCATTAGTATTGTGTTGTGTTCACACTGGGTGCGAATAAAACAATTTGCGTGAGTGAATTAAATGTAAAGACGCAATCAGATGTGAAATCCCACTGGGCAGTGAGGCGCACATGAAGCGAAATGCACGAATTAAGCAGTAGGGTGATTTCCTGTCATACGCTCATTTGCGAGAGTTGACAAATCTGAACTTCAGCGACCAATTTGTGTTGCGATAGCCAATCAGCATTGAGATCCTCAGAGGACGTCTGATGCTGACGTTCATTCACTGATTAGGCGATTTTACGTGCGTATGATGCGAGTCAACACAAAATATTCTCATGTTCAAACTCAAGTAACACGATGCAAAAAATTCGCATTGTCTTTGCCATGAACACAACATGAGACTTAAAGCTAAGTAAACGGCCAAGCTAACCAAGCTAGCGTTATGTTTAGCTCAAGCTTTTTGTCCAAATACACATCTGGCTCCAAAAATCCAAGATGGTGACGGCCAAAATGCTGAACTCGAGGCTTTAAAACAGGAGTTCACAAACCACTGAGTGACACAGTCACAGTGGCTTCGACATCCATTTTTCGAGCCACTTTGACACTGCCCGTCTGCCATTGTGTCCTTATGGTGTTAATAATGTTTTGAACCTGTTTAAATTGTGACATAAATCACATATTTGATGTTTGTCATTTTAAAACATCACTTTTAAAGTCAAGGAAGTCGCAGTGGGGAACACAGGAAGAGGAGGGACCTGTGGGGTTGTTTTTGTGGGAGCACACAGTCTCTCACTACTAGTTTATGTGTTAACTAAAAGACAAAAATTATCATTTAATTCAAAGTGTTTTTATAACTCTTTGAATTTCATGACCCCATTTTCAAGCTGTGTAATTTACATTAAATCCTACTGTTGTGCAGCCAGCTGACCTTTGGATGAAGACGATTTATTGTGCAAGAAGAGAATAGTTTGTTGTTGTTGTTGTTGTTGTTGTTGTATTCAACTTATTTTTGTATATTTGATCCTCTCTGTGAGAACCTTCTGTCACCAGTTTACACCTCTGCTCTGTAAATGTTTTCTGTGTGGACTCCACATGTTGTGTTCATGTTGTTGTAGTTCCTGCAGTCGGCCAGCAGAGGGAGACAAAGGCCACAGATCACTGCAGGACTGTGCTCAATGTTTCCATGAGTAAGACTTCTTGAAGTGACCTGAAACTGTCAGTCACACTGCTCCTAATGTGGGACGATAAAATACATTCATTATTGTGGAGCACAAAGAAAAAATACAGTTACTGTTGATTATAAAATATAAGAATGTCTTATCATCGTGATTATTATATGGAGAAAGTGTTTTATAGAGATTTGATTTTAACAAATAACCCTCAGTGATAACAGAATGTACAAAACCCAAACTCAGAAACTGAGTAATTTCCTTTTTCTTTTTTTTTTAAATTATATATATATATATACACCTTTCTGCTTTATTTTGATTTTATTGGCTAAATTGAATAAGATGTTGATGTAAATTAATTCATGATTTTAATTATTATTTTGATAATGTGATAACTTATTTAAGATTGTTTTATCTTAATCACGTATATTTCAAAAATTATTGGGGAATTTCTCTCATTATTTAATCTTTAACTACTCATTCATTTGGACACCAAACATTGCATTTGATGAAAAATAGACTTTTATTTCTCAACACATGCCAGCTTATATTTTTTTTGTCCAAACGATGGTTCATTTAAATTATTGGTTTGAGTTAGTGAAAAGAAAAATGTGGTACAAATGTAGAATTTCAATATTAGCTGCAAATCTTTTTCACTGAGTTGTTAGTTTGACTTATTTTCCATCAGTTTTATTTATTTATTTTTTTTATTTAACCCTTATTTAGCCAGGGAAACCCCACTGAGCCCGAGCTCTCTTTTTCAGCGGTGCCCTGGTTAGATACATTTCACAGTCATGGAACAACAATAAAGCAATAAAAATAATTTAAAGAAAAATAAAAAAGCAGTAATACGCCAGTACTTAAAACATTCACATACCTCAACATCAAGCCCATGACACAGATTTTTGAATATGCTCAAAGAGTGCAGGGACATTTAGTTCAGCAGTCTCCTGGAACTTATTCCAGGCACCAGGCACACAATAGCTAAAGGCAGTTTTTCCCAGCTCAGATTTGACTTGTGGCTCCTCAAGGACTGACCAGTCCTGAGATCTTGTCTGATAGAGATTAGAACACCATGCAATGAGCGATGTCAAGTAAGCTTTAAAATGATAGCTTTATATGCAAACAAAAGCAAATAAATAATATCACCATAATCAAGTACAGGCAGGACGTTGTACTAACAGCTTTCTATTTTCAGATGAAAAACATGATCTGTTTCTATAAAGTTTCATCCTTAAGCTTTTTGCAAGCTCATCAACATGAGGTTTAAAGGAGAGCTTTTCATCAATAAAAACTCCAAGGTATTTACAGGAGGATACCCTTTCTGTTTCAGAGCCGTCCCAAGTGCTAATTTTGAAATGAACTTCCTCCATAAAGCGGGATCTAGAGAATTGCATAAATTTTGTTTTTGCTGCATTTAAAACAAGTTAATGTTCAAAAAGTGGAAGGACTCAAAAACGTTCTGCAAAGTGGATAAGGCTCCCCTCAGCGTGGAGGAGGATGAATAAAGCACCATATCATCGGCATAAAAATGTACCTTACAGCCACTATTGAAAGAGGCAATGTTATTAATATACAACATGAAAAGTAAAGGGCCTAATATTGAACCCTGTGGTACACCTTTAGTGACATTCAAAATGGTGGACTGAGCAGAGTCAGCTCTATCTGTAAGATAGCTTGTAAACCAATGGCAAGTGTTCTGATCTAGACCTACAGAGGCTAGTCTATCTATTAAAATTGAATTGTCAACTGTGTCACAGGCTTTGGAGAAGGCACCATACAAGGCAGCACAACGCTGTCCATTGTCAAGAACACATATAATATCACTGAGAACAAAGAAATCACCAGAGACGTCTCAGAATCTCAGAATTCTCCTTTATTTACATAGAAAACATATAAAGTGTTACAGCGTCTTAAAAAATAAATTCTGTACAAAAGTTTGACTGTTGGAGAACAATCAGGTCGTGAAGGATATCTACAGGTATTTACAAAGGAGCCTCACCGGGCGACAGTGTGTCATGTGCTTTAGTACAGTCAAGATGGCCGCCACAGAGCTTGAATTTCATTTATGTGTAGAAAGTGTTGTGTGTTAGGATGTCCGTTAAACGGTTAACTCTAGAGAATACCATAACGTTTCAATTAGTGGCCCCGGACTATTATTTGCTTAGATGACTGAACTCAACAGGCCTGTATTTGGGACGGGCCTTTAGTTCCTGTCACACAAACTGTTGCTCAGCAAAGATCAGGAAATACAGTCAAACTGTTTATTTAAACCAGTCTGAATATTGCTGTATAAAAATTAGGCTTCAGATAATAAATCAATTATGTGTTATGACATTTGTTTCATGATGCTCGAGGATCATGGCCCCCGCCACCAACACAACACAACTTTATCCTGTTAAAACAATCCTCACAGCTTGGATTCATTTTTATGAAAAACCCTTTTGATTCTTTGGATCTGACGACCCTGACTGACTGACGGAGTATTAATAACTTACAGGGTAAGATACCACCAGAATTATCCTTTAAAATTTGAATTTAAATTAGCGCCCAAATCTCGTCTGAGTCAAATGATCCTAAACCTGACTGATGGTTTTAATCTATATAAGTGGACTGGACGGCTGATCAGGATGAAACCTTGCTGACGTTATTTGTGCATTAGAGAAAAAATATGAATCATTATAGTTAGTAGTTAGTATAGTATTATAGTTTTCTGTGTCCGGATGCATCATGTGATGTGACGTGCTGCCATATTGGAAGACAACACAATCACTCCTTCAAAATAAAAGCTGCAGTAAAATGCAGTAATTATTGAATGATCTTTGGTCAGTTTAACGTCAGTTTGAAGTCTGAGTCCTTACTGATATAAAGTCGTCTCTGTTGCTGAGCGCTCATCATCACATGTCAATCAAACAGTGTGGGCGGGATTAGGTGATGTTTTCTGACAAAGCAAATGTCTTTTGTTGATCGGTTTAGTTCAGGTTGCTAACGTTGCTCATGCTAACGTTGCTCATGCTAACCACCCTGCTCTTCTTCTTCTGTTCACTCTTAACAAACAGAAAATATAAACACATCACGTCGCTTCAGTCCTTCTTGTGTTACTAGTAGTAAAACATAGTATGAAAGTCATTTTGTTTGCAGATGACTACTTCCTGTCTGTGAGTGTTCCAACATGGCCGTACTGTTCCAGCAGTGAGGCTCTGATACTGACGGTGGCCCAGGAGCTTCTAGCTGGCCATCCACAGGGTGAAGGGGATGAGGAGGGTGGGCAGGGCGGTGCTGGAGGAAACTCCCAAACACGCCATGGACAGGAGTCCCAGCAGCGCTGTCAGCAGGACGTTACGCTGGTCCCGGATCAGCGACTTCAGCCACTCACAGAACTGGAAGAAAGAGAATAAATAATGATGTATAAAGTCACGTTAAAGAGGCAATTTAATGAAACCTTTGGTTGAAGAATCAGGAGGAGTTTGTTAAAACGAAATCAACAGGAAATCTTCCCAAAGATGTGATGACGTCTGAAAAAGATTAGCAGCCAGGTGGGGCGGCGATTGGAGAGACTATTTTTATAAAAAGATTAAAATGTCAATCACAATTTCAAGAGTCTGAAGTAACATCTTCAAACATGTTTTTTTGTTTGACCAACAGTTCAAAACACAAAGACAATTTTAGAGTTTTTTGGTTTGGCGTGATATAAAACTGAGAAAAGCATCAGTCACATCTGAGAAGTTTGTAATTGGCCAACTGAAGCAATCGTTCTGATCCATCAATGAACCGTTTTGTATTTTTTTGTTCTATTACGTGTCTTTTTATATTTTCAATCACTGTTTTTTGAACTTCGTACTGTCTTGAAATTATATTTTCATGTGGTGCTCCTTTTGATTTTATCCATGTAAAACACACTGAGTTGCCCCGATGTAAGAAATGTGCTGTAGAGATAAAGTTGTTGTTGCAAAGAAAGGCTCCTCGAGGTTTGATCCGGTCCTGTCGAAATCAGATGCAAAGAGTATTTTTATCTTCCCAAAGCAACACAGTGCAGGTTTGAGTCAGATGTATCCTGCAGAGATGGTTTTAAAGAATCAGAGAAAACAGTCAAGGTTCACCGTCGAGTTTTTCCCAGAGGTTTCTCCCAGTAAGTAGGTCAAGAAGCAGCTCTGATGTTTCACCTTTAAAACTCCACCTCTGCCCGCTGATGCAGACCATGTGACGAGGCTGAACTGATTCCTCCTTGTATCAAACCCTCACTTCTCTCCGAGTAAACTTCCAGGAAAAGAATCAAGGATATAATTGACCTGTTGTTTATTTTATGGTGGGGCCCCCTGAGGCCCCGGCAGGAGCTCCTGTTGGCCCCCCCTCTAATGAACCTGTTAGACGCAGACAGCCAGACTGCAGGCAGGTCAGATGTTTAGGTTAGCAATTACAGGAAGTGAAACTCGATCAGGGGAAACTCTCTCTGTGGCTGCAGGGCGGAGACGCAGGACACCCCCACCCATCCCCCTCCCATCCCCCACCCTTTTTACACTTAAACTAAAGAGGCATCCAAAAACTAAACGTGACGGTGGTTTGAGATTCTTTAATGCCAGAATGAGACGTTCATAATGTCCACAGGGAGCAGGTCCTCGTCTACAGAGATCACCATGTTGCACCGCCATGTTTCTACGGTAGCCCAGAACGGACAAACCAAACACTGACTCTAGATAGAGACATTCATGTGTTCACATCAGCCACCGTAGTGAACAGCCTCTCCATGATGAGAGCGTCAGAGACACTGACTTTTTTAACATGAAACATCTTTATTCAGAGAGGCCAGGAGGAGTTTCAGATGGTTGTAATCTGTAATCTGTAATCTGTAATCCTCACTGTCGGACACACTGTCCCTTTAAAACTAAAGTGCATCACTTTATGCACTCGTTAAAGTTTTAATCCTGAAGATTTGTTTTTAAATCAAACCTCATTTATGATGTTGTTTATGCTAATTATACACTCTGTAAATCACTGTCGGTGGCGGAGTCCGCCATTTGGGCGCGAGACTCAAATAACTGACCTACGTATGAGGGATTGACAGGAAGTGATGCAACATGTTACCGTCTGACTAGGTGATCGCCGCACAATGCATGCTGGTTAGTTTTGTGTCTGACTTCATCCTGACTTGCTCTGACGTCACATAAAAGTGGACGGAGATGATCAGGTGAGAGCCAGGCACTGCAGCTCACAAGATGACATTTTAGATAAACTCTTCATTTTAGTTGAACTGCAGAGAGTTTGATTTTGTTTGTCCGATAACATTTCAAATCGACATATCAGACAGGATGTGAGTGTGTCTGTGACTTCCTGTACGGACTGAAGGCTGCTGGAAACTGTCTGAATTCACCGCAGCTTGTTGTCACCGCCTCCTGCTGCAGCCGCCTGATCTGGTCTACTGTCCAGATGAGGCGCAGTTCATCTGCAACAAGCCTGATGACATCAGAGCTGGGACACGTTTAGGTGTTCGGTCTTCAACAGGCGTTAAAGTACATTTTCTCTTGTTTGGTGGGTGTGTCAGAGGTGTTACCCAATCAGCAGCGACGTGTATATAAACCACAATCTGTTAGATCTTTACCTGTACATATAATTTTTTTTTTTTTACTTCTCACTTGCTTTTGCAATGTAAACGTCAACTGAATTCAGCCCCGCCGTATTAAAAGGCTGTGCATCGGTGTTTGTGTTTAAACGGACGTTTTGCCCTGGCTTCAGTCACTGCTGATGCTAACACGACACGCTGCTGCTTCACATTAAAAGAAGCTGGACAAACATGGGGAGGCTTTTATTGTGAAGCAGCCACAGGAAACACAGTGAGAATAGAACTGACCACGACTACTCATCAAAAATGCAACAGAAACTAGACACACGTGATTTTAAATGAGCTGTATTATTTCTTCTAATCATCTGGATTAAAGAATGTTGTCTGCACAATAAAAAAGATTTTAAACACTTCATCGTGCGTCTGTTTCCAAATTAAAACAAAAATAGCAGCGACTTCAGAAACAGGTCAAAACATTTAGTTTTTCATGCAGCCGACAGCAGAGTCAGAGAAGTCTCTGAGGAACATTTTCAGAGCAGCTTTAAGTGTTTCTCAAGCGTCAGCGGTGGTTCCCTGTGTGACCCGAGGCCCTGTGCTGCCCTCCTTCATCATCATCATCAGCCTGACTCTGACTCTCTGCTGCTGTTTGGTTTCTGGCAGGCGGCTCGGAGCTGAATGCAGCTCTTGTTCTCAGGACTTTTCCGAGCAGCGACCCAGATTTTCCTCTCGTTTAAAAACAGACTCACATGCTGAAACACTCACACCTCACAGCTGAGGTGCAGCAGCAGCTCTGCGTCCTGTTTGTTTTCAGGCTTTGTACCTGAAATGTTAAAGTCTCAAACTCCTGATGGAAAGGTACCGAGCGCTCACAGCTGTCACTGCTTTGATCATATGTTTCATCCAGGATTTTGTTGGAAAAAATATTTTTTTAAAAATTATTTTTTTAAAAAACTTTTTAAAAATGTCTCTGGTTTACTGTGCTGCAGTTCAGACCTGATTATACTCACTGCAGATTCATCACTGAGCCAAATATTTCCTCCCTCATTCTACAATATTAGTAAACAACACTTTTTTAGAGCTGATGCACATGGACTGAACTGAGCCAGCCTGCAGGGCCCAAGAGAAGAGGTGGAGGGGCCCTTTGCATATCTCTGTTCAGGGGCCACTGTTTTATGATCTGTTCATGCAGATGCAGAAAATAAAAACACCTTCACAGACCTGAGCTCATTAACAGACTGAAGTGAAAGCAGAGTTTGGCAGAACAGGAGCGATTTGGTTCATTAAAGCTTTCTCCAGTTTATGAGGCAGCGCACACACACACTGGACTCTCTCTGTTAAAGCTCATTTGGTGCGTAAAAGCGCAGATGAAGGTGTCGCTTCACTAACCAGAAAATTTGCAGGAAATCTAGATGCACTTTCCTAAATGTTCCAAAATAACTAAAATGACTTTTGGATAAATTCATGTTGGGTTTTGGTTTGTTCTTTTTTCCCATTTCAACATAAGCAACTGCAGATGATCATCTCCATCCTCCTGCGGCGCTCTGCGCCACAACAAGCTGCTGTGTCTCGTGCGCAGAGTGCATCAGTGTGAGAAGCACAAATCACAAAGAACCATCAGATCAATTAAACCTCCGCGCACAAAAGCCACATCAAAGCATCCGCCTGCAGCCCCGCGCGTAAAAACATGACCACATGCGTAAAAAGCGCACCGGTGCCGGTTCTCACCTGGTCGGTCTGCAGGCTCTGCGCCGTGCCGTAGCGGCAGTAGGTGACGAAGTGCTCGCAGTTGTTCCACAGGAGGCTGTAGGACACGGTGCCGACCAGCCGCTCCGCCCGCCGGGCCACCTCCTCCCCGGTCAGCGGGCTGCGGCGCACCGCCCGGTCCATGGCGTTGAGCAGGATCCCGGCTCCGTACGCGAAGTCCTCCACCGAGTCCACGCGGATGCTGGCGCGCTTGGAGAGCACCCCGAGCAGCAGCCGCGTGTTGGTCACCATCTCCTGGATCTGCTTGCTGTCGGCGGTCAGCACCGGGAGGATGTCCGGGATGAGGTGCGCCACCCGGTTGTCGCCCAGGTAGATGCCGAAGTGGGTGAAGAGAGTCCGGGGAACCTCCAGCAGGTCTCCCCGCTGGAACCTCTGCGGAGCTCCGGCGGGCTGCGGAGGAGACTCGTCCCGCTCACAGCGCCTGGTGAGCGGCGCGTCTCCGTGCTCTCTGCCGCGCAGCGGAGGCAGCAGGCTGGACAGCTTGATATTCGCGAGGAGGAAGAGCTTCTCCAGGAGGAAGGTGAGCGTGTCCAGCATGACTGCAAAACTGCAAAGAAAACCACAGAAGAAGAAGAAGAAAAGAAAATCTGTCTCTTTGACGTCTGTCCTCTTTGACTCCTCTGTCTCTGTCTGTCCTCTTTGACTCCTCTCTGGAGAGTTTTACTCCTTCAGGGAACTTTGGAGTCCGGTGAAGGAGGAGGGCCGCGTGACGTCATCATAAATACTTAAATTGACTGGATGCGAGAGAGAGAGACTGAAAGTGAAAGGAGACAAGACAGAGAGGACAGTTTGGAGTTTAAAAAGAAGGTAACTGTGACAGTGTGTGTGACCACAGCTGACACACTGAAGCAGTGATGGAGGAAGTAATCAGATTCTTTACTGAAGTAAAAGTACTAATAATACACAGTGAAAATACTCGACTACATTACAAGTCCTGCAGTCAACGCCTCACCTGAGGAAGAGTACGCAGTCAGCTGAATGTACTTTGTAAAGATATTATAGTCAGTGTTCGGTCTGATGTCGTTGGATTAATACAACTGCTGCATTCATGTGTTCATTTTCCTGCTGCATTCACTGATACACAACATTCTGCTTCTGTTTGTGACGACGAGTTTTCCAGCTGATCCAAAAGAGTTTGTTTATCTGAAGGAGGATTCTCTCAGCACATAAAGGAACTCTTCATCCCTCAGTTCATCACAAACATTCAACATCAGCACATCTGGGGATACGTGGTTTTCACTGGACAGGGAGAGGATGATGGGAGCAGACGACATGTCCTCACATCCAGGTCTCTGTGTACGGGTCCTCACAATGTCACAGGAACAAGAACACAAACACACACACACACAGAGGGTTTCCACCACAAAGCCAACTGACTGCACTCAAACTTTCCACCGCAGCAAATGTTGCTCTCTCTCACTCACATACACATACATACATACACACACACACACAGACACACACACACACACACACACACACACACACACACACGAGTGTGGAGCATCATGGGAACTCTGCAGCGAGTGGTTGACACTCAAATGGAGCAATGCTGAGGTCACAGCGGTTCACCTTGCCCAGAAAACCACCAAATGGCTTCACACACATGCGCGCGCACACACACACACACACACACACAGAGTTGAGTGTGAACTGCAGACTCAGCTTCTGTTGGTTAAACAGTGACGACAGACTCTCACCGCATGTCAGTGATCCACAGCTGATATCTTCTTCTTCTTCTTCTTCTTCTTCTTCTGTGCCAAAGAAAGTGAGGAAAGATTGTTTTTTTTGTTTTTTGTTTTTTTTTTACAGTGTGGGGACACTGTTAGAAAGTGGGGACACTTTCAGGAACTGAACATTTTTACAAGGACACTACAGGACAGCAAAGACATTTTTAGAAAATGAGGGGACTTGTGCAAAGTACAGGCATTTTTAGCAACAGGGGAGATGTTCAGAAAGTTGTGGAACACAGAGACTGAGGAGGGACATGTTCAGAAGTTTTTATAAAGTGAGGACAATATTAAGAAAAAGACATTTTCATAAAGTGGAGTCATTTTTTAGAAATGGAGGATACTTTATTAAACGAACAGGAAGTTTCTAAAAAGTGAGGACATTTTGGGAAATTGAGGTCACTTCTGAAAAGCAAGGACAATGTTGGCAAAAAGGGCATTTTTTACAAAGTTGGATTTACTTTTAGAAATGAAGGACACTGGGGACATTTCTTAGAAAGGGAGGACATTTTTTAAAAAGAAGGACACAAGAAAAGGCATTTTTAGAAAGTGGGAACTTTCTATTTAGAAAGGTACAACACTTAGAAAGTGGGGACATGTTTAGAAAGAGAGGACACTGTAAATAAAAAAAACAAGACAATTTTTGGGAGCTTAGGCCACTTTTAGAAAGTAGACATTTTTAAATAGTGAGGGCATCGTAAGATAAAAAGGACATTTTTGAAAAGTTAGGATATTTTTAGAAAATGAGGGGACTTGTGGAAAGTGAGGGCATTTTTAGCAGCTGGGGAGATGCCTAGAAAGTTGTGGAACACAGACTGAGAAGGGACATTGTTAGAAGTTTTTGAAAGTGGGGACATGTTTAGAAAGATGAGTGCAGTGAAATAAAAAATTATATTTCGGGAAAGTGAGGACATTTTTAGAAATGGAGGATACTTTATTAAACAAACAGGAAATTGAGGTCACTTTAAGAATGTGAGGACATTTTTGAAAAGCAAGGACAATGTTGGCAAAAAGGGCATTTTTTAGAAAGTGGGGACATGTTTAGAAAGAGAGGACACCGTAAATAAAAAAAGACATTCTTAAAAAGTAAGACTTTTTTGGGAGGTTAGGCCACTTTTAGAAAGTAGAGATTTTAAAATAGTGAGGGCATCCTAAGATAAAAAGGACATTTTTGACAAGTTATGATATTTTTAGAGAGTGAGCACACTTAAAGAAAGGGAGGACACTGTTAGAGAAAACATGACATTTTTTAGAAGTGACAGCATTTTTGGAAAGTGAGGACACTTTTCAAAAGTAGATATATTTTTAGAAAGTGGAGACATTTTTAAAAAGGGAGGACGATGTTAGAAAAAAACAGGAAGTTTTAAAAAGTGACAACAACTTTGAAAAGAAGAACTTTTGTGGGAAGTAGGGACGTGCCCAGATGTCCTTCCACAGTGACCAGCTGTTTTTAGAAAATGCTTTAACACCCATTTTACTCAGGTTGTGTTTCAAGAAATATGTGTAATCAGTGCCGTCCAGTGGTTTGGACATGTCCCACGTAACTGCAACATCCTGAGTGTCTCAATCTTCAGCTTCTGTTGTCTTTGTTTTAACTTTGAGCCTCAGGCGTCTCCTTCTCATCATATTCATCAGCCTGTAAACATTCACACCTAAACACACCAAATGTATGTTTTATATTAAATCCAGTGTTTACGTACAATAGTTAAAACATCTAAAATAAAACAAAAAGACACCAAACTGCAAGAGCGGTAAAATGTAAAGGTTCATGTGAGAAAAACTTTGTTAAAATAAAGTTCTTCATCACAGCTGAAGATCTTCAGTCTGAACGAATCTGCAGCTTTAACACTCGTCCAGCTGACTGAATGCTGCTGGAGGGACGCCACACGTCTTATCCCTGTCACTCACTCATTCATTCATTCATTCATTCATTCACTCATGCTCCTGCTGTTTTCCTCCTCTAAAGAGAAGAAGAAGAGGATTTTGGGGGATTAGAGGAAGATTATAGAAACACACACACTGAGCCGTCGCTCCCTGCTGAGTCAGCCCGACTGCTGCTGAATGACTGCAGAAAGATGAGATGTGTGTTGATGTGACCCCGACTGAGCTGCAGGAGAAAAGGTGAATGAAGCTGAGTGACGGTGTGAGAGGATGAGTGAGAGTGTGTGTGTGTGTGTGTGTGTGTGTGTTGCCCTGCTTGGTGTTAATGCTCTGCAGCAGTTTAAGGTTGGAAACATTTAGAGGATAAAAAACTAAATCAGCATCCTGTGAACAGGAGATACTGCAGCCTCAAACTCCGCCCTCACACTGATCTTAAATCTGTGATCACTGATAATAACTAATGATTAGTGACTAGTTTTAATTTTTAGAACTGTTGACTTGCGGTGTCCTGACTGTGACTCCACCATGAATGACTCCATCACCTCCTGCAGGTTAAACATCTGGATTTAGTTGCCCTGATTCAGTTGGTGGGGGTAATTCAGTAGTAAGAAAACAACAAAGTCTCTGGATTATCTTGAGTTCTTCTTGGTGTGGAAGAAGTTGACTGGTCTCCATAAGCCCCGTCTCCACCAAACCCTTTCAGTCCAGCACCTTTGGAACCAGCAGTAAGCCTTCAGACATGGTACCTAGACCCTGGGTCTGTTCAGACAGTCCTCTTAAATGTGGGCGGCGTTGTTGTCACTCACTGCTCCGTCCAGCACTCGCTGTATTTCCTCATCAGCGGTGACACAGATGGAAGTCTGCACCTGGTTTATCGTCCACAGAACGAGGCTGCACGCCCACATTTTCACAACAAAATAGAACAGGCTGCAGTGAGAGTCTCTCTCCATGGGATATTTCAAAATAGCAGCTTTGTGCATTTAGTCCTTCTCAGGCAAGCTCAGGGGTTTAGTGTTGCTGTAGCCCACAGGAAGTGAGGATTAGAATATATGACCTTCACATAATCCGCTCCAAATGAATCTATATTTTTAAAGTCATTACTAAAAGTGTGTGTCATATAAAAACTAAAGTGATGGTCAAAGTTGTCACAGTGAAATTTAAGGTGTGCTGATGGATTCACGTCATCAACTCATGCATTGAGTAACATTACAAGTTAACGTTCCACCTTAAAAGTTGCCGGCAGTCGGCCCAGTGAATGAAGTTATTTTTTTCTCTTTCATTTTATAGTTGTAGTTTACTGATGTATGAACTGAGGTTACATAAAACCAGAGTGACTGTCCTCTACTGACCAATCAGACTGCAGGGTTTCTAGCTCCACCTTTTAGTACCAGGTCTGTGTGCTAGGTACCCCAACAGAGGGGGGACCAAACATGGGGACGCTAAGGAACGCTTCTGTTGGTACCATCCACAACTTTCACTGTGGAGACAGAAACTATGAACTGAACTGAACCAAACTGCTCGGTGGAAACGGGGCATTAAGACTGCTAACCTCAACCCCGTCCAGAACCTTTTGGATGAATGGGACTGTGAGTCAGACCTGATCAACACTATCAGTGGTTACACTGTCTATATATCTGTGTAATGTTCTGGGTGTCCACATACTTTTGGCCATGCTGTGTAATCTGTCTTATTACATGAAGTGGGAAGAAGTCCCAAGAATGTCCCCACAATGTCCCAAGAAATCTAAAGATGATGAAAGAATTGCGGTCGAGTTGTATACAGTCCAACTTTGGGAGTTGGTGTGTGTGTGTGTTGGTGTGTGCAGAGACGACAGAAGGGGAATAAAAAGAAAACAATAATGAATGATGAGATGTCATTTATCATTTATCTCCTTTTATCCTCCCTGACAGACAGACAGAGAGAGAATGTGTTGCACAAAGACGACAACATCATGACAAACGATTCAGCGGACGACCTGCAGCTCTCACACTGATTAATGAACACACACACACACACATACTTGTTCCCATGCTGTCTGCATGTGATGAATGTTAATCACAATCTTTCATCCTCAGCTTGTTGTCTGACTGACGCTGAGACGTTTTGTGTTTGTGGGAAAACAAGTTCGTGTTTCATTAAAGGATCAGTTTCCCATCAGTCGTACCTCTCCACGCAGACAGTTCATTCATGCAGGTTTTCAGATTTCTGCCTCCACATGAATACAACAGAGATAACAGAAATTCTGCTGATCATTTAAAATCCAACAGTCTCTTTTAAGAAACCAGATTTCCCTGCTGAGAAACAAAAATGGACGCAGCTTAAACTCTGAAAAAAAGATAGGAAATGGACCTTGACAAACATCTTGTCAACAGCTTTTATAAGAAGTACGGTGTTTTCTCTTAAGCCCCTCCCCCACTGCACATAAAACCTGATAACGCCTGCTTACATCTGGTTTTTGTATGTAATGGGAAAGGTTACAATCTGCATTCACACCCGTATCCCAACTCTGCAGCAGTCACAGGTATTTATTGGTTCCAGCTCCGATAGGCAGTGAAGGAAATACAACACCCAGGTGAACATGCTAATTTTAGCTCCTTAACCGGCGAGATGTGATGACTCGCTGCCACAAGAGTTTGAAGGAGAGACTGACTAAATAAGAGATCTACAAAAAGAGGTAACCACTGTAATACTTTCACTGGCCTTCATGCTGCTTACTACTGTTTACTAACCTGTTTTAAGCCTGTCTGTGACGTCAAACATGACACACCAAAAAACAAACAAACAAACAGAAAGACATACTCATCTGCTGTATACTGGCTATGGGAAAGGAGTCTATCACCTATTTTTTTTAACAGGGTTACCTGTGTTTTAAAATACCTGCATACACACTAGTTTTGGAGGAAAAGGAGTATTACAGGAATACTGCCAACTTGGCAGTATTGGCAGTGTTTGATATTTATTTACATTTTTCAGGTTTTTGTACGACGTAATTTTTACCGATGTCTTAAAAAGGGTTCCATAAAACTCTGGAGGTGGGTTTCATGAACAGTGTGCACAAAATTCTTCATCAAAATAACCAGTAACATTTTTGTTCCGGACTGTAATACCTCAACAACTACTTCATGGACTAACACAAGACTTAGGACGAACACTCTGTGTGTCTTAAATAAAAAAGGATCTACCCCTGTTTGACCACAGTTAGCAGAAGTAAGTGAACTACTTCAAATTAGATGTGGAGTTTATTTCTCTGTCTCTGCTGTTTGTTTTTAAATCTCCTTGAATAAAGACGGTGTTCCACAAGGTTCGATGCTTGGACATTTGCTTTTTCATCCAATGAGCCAACACTTGATCCTGATTGAAGGTTTTCAACAACTACTGGATGGATTGCCATAAAATTTGGGACAGACATTCAAGGTCTTAAGTGTGTTAAAATAAAGGAATAAAAGCTTCTCCCCTGTTTAATACAGTCGAACCAAAGCGTATGTTTTTTGGTAAAACACCTAAACTAACTGCAGAAATGGACCACAGTGCTGCTCGTGTCTGGTAAAGTCATTGGTAGGTCTGAAGTAGTTGTTTTTTAGTTTATAATGTATTGCATTATCTACACATTTATCTATGCATGTGACAGTTTTTGTTATTGATATGGTTTACATTTCTGTCTTTTTTTGAAATTTCATAATTTTGAGACATCTTGTGGTCTTTTTCAATGTGATATTTGGATCCAAAAAACTCCTGGAATCGACATTTAAAACAAACTGTTGTAACTAAGAACAAGGAAACAAATGTTTCAGAACTGTCATTAACACTTCAGCACAAACACAATAAATAACATTAACTTACAACAAACAGAAGATTTGTTCCCAAAAAATATTTTTAATTTGTCACTTCAGTTTAGTATCTACAAAATCATACAGAAGTTAATAACTCTTTTAATGCATTCAGTGATTTTCTGTCTCAGCAGAAGAATCAAACTTCTACAATAAAATAATCAAAGACGGCAGAGGAGTCATTTTTTCTTTACGTTACAGTTGCTTGAATTTTTGAGTTTTAGAGATATTTTGGAGATATTTCCAAAATGTGCAAAGAGAAATAACATGAGAAAATGTTGACATTGAATTGGTTGTATAGTGATACAAAAAGCACTCATGGTTCCACATTAAGGCTTCACGTGGAGAACAGAGAGTTTGAACATAATCCTGTAAACTTTGTAATGTACTAAAAAGGTCAAGAGAAGATGAGAAACAGAAAACAATGTCTGAATAATGCACTTACAGTTTGATTCAGTCACAAAAAAAGAAATGGCAATTTAAAAAGTGTCAGTGGTTTAAATCCCAGGTTGGAACATCAAAAGGTGTAATAACAATAAGCTGCCCATGAACAAGGCACTTCAATTGTTAGTTGTCCCAGTAGAAGACGACCTAATCTTCCCTGTGTTGTTTTTCTGTGTATCCTAAGTATGTTACATGATATATATCAATAAAAACATCATAACTGCTGTCCAGACTGCTAGTGCACGAGAGGAAGTGGCATGGATGTTAATTATATGCACAAAAAACAGTGTTCTGTTCTCTCACAATCTGCATCACTGATAGATTTTATAGCTTATTTTGCAGTCGAAGCATTTATGACTGGTGTGAGCGAATCCCCAAATAAACTGTCTCAACCAGAGACTAAGAACAAAAACTGGTTTTCTTCCAGTATAAAGAAGGTAGGGCTTGTTGTTGTCTCTGTTGATTGATTTAAGTGTTAAAGTAAAAAGACCTTCTGGCAATCCACAAGGCTCAGTACTTGAGACCTCTGCTTTTGTCACCCTACTAGTGACATTTTGTTCCAGGGTAAAATATCTTCTGGGAGAATTACACTGAAATTTGGAACAGACGTTCATGTCTTTAAGAAAACAAAAGAAAACAAGCTCCTCCGTGGATTAATATTGCAGAGTTTGACCAGAGTCAGCTGAGCTGAGTTTTTACAGTTTTATTGGTTGTTTTATAACTGTTAATAGGACCTAACACTCTCTGGTGTTCCACTAGTATCAATTCTTGCGTTTTCACAGCAACTTGCAACACTTTGGTCCACACTGAAAGATCTCAAAAACTACTGGATAGATTAATATAAAATTTGGGATGGACATTCAAGGTCTTGGGTGTCTTAAAATAACAAAGGAAAACAAGTTATACCCCTGTTTGATATTGCAGAGTTTAATCAGAATCAGCCAAAGAACCTAGAGCCTTTTTGCTTGTGTGTGTGTGTGTGTGTTGTTTTTTTTTTTTTTTTTTTTAAATCTACTAAAATGAAAATGGTGTTCCACTTGGCTCAATGCTTGGACCTTTGCTATTTTGCCCAACTAGCCAACATTTTGGATGGATTACCACATAAATTGAGACAGTCATTCGAGGTCGTAAGTGTGTTTAAATAAAGGAAAAAAGCTCCTACCCTGGTATTGATAGTAAAACCCAGGTCTTAACTCAAATGCCTCAACAACTACTGGAAGGATTACCATGAAATTTGGGACGGATATTCAAGGTCTTGAGTATCTTAAAACAAAAAGAAATACAAATTCTACTCCTGTTTGATATTCCAGAGTTTGAACTGGGTTAGCCAAAGAGCTTGAATTGCTTTGACTTTGACTGTTTCTGCAGTTTACTTTTATTCTACTAAAATGAAAATGGTGTTCCACAAGGCTCAATGCTTGGATCTTTGCTTTATCGCTCACATTTTGATCCGGACTGAAATAACAACTACTGAGTGGATCACCATAAAATTTGGGACAGACAATCAGGATCTTGAGCGTCTGTCTCTTCACCTGTTTCTTTTAGTTCGTAGCAGAACCATAACTATTTCATTTAAAAAAGTGTGGAGCCTTTATATTACATATTTGGACCTTTGTCCCAGATGAAGTCAGGACAGACTCAACAACAATCCCTGCTGATTTAAAAAAAAAAAAACAACAACTTGTGTTTAGACCCAAATATTTCCTGTCTGATATTTGTCTCAGACAAAAGAAAGCATCTAAAATTACTAAAATGTGCTCAAAAATGAGCAACAAATGCTCGCAGATCTTTTCCTGCACACACACATCAAATAGGCCTGACATGTTTTTCTGTGGGTTGCATGAAGAATTAGGTGGAAAACATTGTTTCCCAATGATGAAGTGTTTCTCCAACTAATTAACTCACAAATCTTGCAGATATTTCTTGGGAATCGCAGGGTCGGAGCTTTGGGAAGCGGCAATATGCTGGACAGATGTGAATCTGAAAGCTCTGCTCTCAAACTTCATCGTCATCATTAAGATGTGAGCGCATTTCCACACGACACTGCAGCTCGTGTCTTTTTTCAATTTGGTTTTATGGAAACAAGAAATGAGCTGGAATTTACAGCCTCGATTTTAACACCTCGCTCTGCAAATGCGACCACTTCAGTGTCTTTAAATCCCACAGACATGCTGATGTTTTTTTTATTCGTCCCATGTGATTGTTTTTATTGGTCTGATTTACACTCATGAAACTCTGCTTTCAATTCACATCTGGACAGACTTGTTTTGTTGTCATTTATGATGCTTTTATTGTGTGTAGAAGTTTTTGTACGTCTGTTTAGAAGACCATTGTTTTGTTTATTGTTCCAGGCAGACCGTCTAATGTGGTTCTCTTATGTGTTTGGGCTCAACCATGTGAGCAAATGTTTTTTTGGATTCAGCAGGTCACAAATCCAACAGCAAGAGTTCAGATTAAATACTGAATTCATCCCAGAAAGGTCAAAGTCAAGGGTAACAGCAACAGTAGCTCAACAGTTTTCCTGGAACTCAAAAATGGACGCCAGGAAAGAGTTGGACATCCAAAGAGAGTCAGGTTTCATCTTTACTGATGAGAGCAAACTGCAGCAGCATGAAGAGGAAGATTTGGGAAAGGGGGATATGATTCAGAGGAGGTGGGTGAGATGAGTTTTCAGCCATGACGGAAGCTGCGGAGTGACTCCGACTGCAGCTTCAGTCTGTTTGCAATTATGGATAAACAGACTGGAAGCCAGAGAGCCGGTTTTGGTGGAAGGAGACGCACATTCCTGCGGGGCGGCGAACATCGGAGCCGGGTCGTGTCGAGGTGAATCAGCCGGGGGAAACCAGGCATCCCACCCACTCGGCCTGAGTCTCTGATGTCTGACTGGAGCGTCTCACAGATCATGGCAGATACTTTGTTTACCCTCCGAGGGAAACCCAAACCACCACCGCTCCTCCTTTAGAAGGAAGTCAGAGGTCAGGAGCAGCTCGCCTGAAGCTGGTGAGGAGCTCAGGTCCAGATTGTGAAGTCTACGTGGACGTTTACCCCCAAAAATGTTCCCTTTACCCAAAAACTGGTCCAAGCTACAGAGACAGTTAAAGGAACAGTTCAGCCTAAGCATAAGTTGCATATCGTCCTCACCTCACTGGGCTCTCTGTGATGCCAGGAAAAGCTTTCTATCAAACGCTGTTAACAGACTTTGAAGGAGTCTGAACAAAGGCAGCAAATAAGGTTTTTAAAAAGGAAGTTCTTGTAAACACATGCAGACAATGAGTTCCTTCGCAGCAGGATGATCCTTAAAATGCTTCCTTTAGCACCCACTTTAGTGAAAACAGTAGTGTTTGGATTTCAAAGAGCTCACAACTGGATTCAAGACACTTATAACGCTGCACAGGAATCTTCAAAACACTTCTTTGGATGTTTCATAACCTTCATTACTTCCTTTCGTTTGGACTCCATCATAGTCTGTTTCAGCCTCTACAGGGTGTGACGATGCTAGATGCCACCATGTGGTAACTAGCCACGATGCTAAAGTTAATGTTAGTCACCTCAGTTTACGTAGAGTGTGAAGGCCCCTTAGTTAGTTGAACCCTAACAAATCTCCCTCTCTGGGTTCTCCTCTCTCCTCTTCTTTTTGTTGCTCATAGTTCATTGTGTTGGTCATTTGGTTTATTATAAGTTGGATCTTATTTTTCTGTCAATCATTTCCATCATTTATATCAACATGATTGTAATGTGTCAGATCTGGGAACAGTTTTAAATCTGAACATGTGAGATTTGAGATGAGAAGCTGTGGAGTATCTGATCATCCTGAGGCTGTGTGAACTTTAGTGCAGTAGACATGTTGTGGTGGTGTCTCCTGGTGAAGCTGATTAAAACACTGTTTGATGGAGTTTTATTGGACTGAAGCCTCTCGTTTGGTTCACAGAGTGAATCTGTTCTCAATCTCATGAGGCTCATCTGTGCCCGTGGACTGCAGGAATAAAACTCAGTGCACGAAACATAAATCTGTGACTGTGATCTTGTGTTCGTCAGGTTTGTACATGATGCATCAGTGATCCGTCTGTGTTTCTGCTGAGGTTAAACGTGTTGAGAACATCTCACCGGGAGTTTCCTTTACTGTCATGTGTTGTTGTTGTTGTTTGTATTGTCTCTGTGTCTCAGTCCACCAGTGACTTGAGGTCCGGCAGTCCTTTGAGTTTCAGGTCCAGCAGCATCTGACCGTAAGCTTTACCCTGAGAACAGACAGGAAACGACACTGAGTCAAGACTGTGTTCGTTCTCACATGAACTTGTGTGTGTCTGCCTAAATGTGTCTGGATTTACACATTGTGTGTGTGTGCGTGTGTGCATGTGTGTGTGTGTGTGTGTGTGTGTGTTGGAATTTTATGGGTCAGTGCAAAAGTGTGAAGTGTGTGTGTTGGCACATTGTGAGTGTGTGTGTTTCTTTGATGTGCTTTGGATTCCAGGGAGGTGGTAAAAAACTTTACAGGAGCATCTGAACAAAAGATGGAGAGGAGGAGGAGGAGGAGAGTTACAGAGAGGAAGGTAAAGGCGTTAAAGAGGACAAGGGACTGTCACCGCCATGAAGAGGAGAGAGGAGGCTGTTGGGAGCTTTTTGCAGTGATGGAAGAATCAGATATTTTACTTTAAGTTAAAGTCAGTAACAGTGAAGAGGAGGTCGCCGGTTCAAGTCTCCGTACAGACCACGTATGGTGCGTGGACTAGCAGCTGGAGAGAAGTGTTAATTTTGATGGCTATTTAAGGTTTAGTCTGAGTCTGGAGACGAAAATGTTTATTAGTTTTAGTCAACGAAAATTTAAAATATTTTATTCTGTGAAAATTCAAAATGTTTTATTCGTTGAAAATTTGAAACGTTTATTCAACGAGAATTTAAAACGTTTTAGTCAAATAGAATTTAAAACGTTTTATTCAATGAGAATTTAAAACGTTTTAGTCGAAGAGAATTTAAAACGTTCTAGGTGACAAAAATTCTAAATGTTTTAATCCACTAAAATTTAAAACGTTTTAGTCGCCAAATACTGAAAACATTTTAGTCGACGAAAATTCAAAAATGTTTTAATCAAAGAAACTTAAAAATGTTTTAGTCGATTCAGTGAGGTTAACTCATGGATCATGAATCAGACTCAAGGTGACAGGTTGTATAAGATAATGTGTGTGTCATGTCTCCAGCAGTGTGTGACAGGTTGTATAAGATAATGTGTGTGTCATGTCTCCAGCAGTGTGTGACAGGTTTAAGGGCTGATTTACGAGCACACACTTTCTGATCATCATTTGAAAAGCTCAACATCTCTCTATTTATGCTCTCAACAAATAACTAATGTGAGCCACTGTCTCATCTGGCTGACTTGGTGTGGGCCGGCAGGTTTTTAACTTTGCAGAGGCGAGCATTGACAGTAGTCGCCTGACAAAACTCGTCTTGTCGAGGTTTCACTCCCACACATCAGAGGAAATGTGCAATTGTGAAACTTCCCCACATCGAGCTGCAGATTCAGCTGCAAGATCAGTGAGTGGACACGAAGGGAGGAGACGAGGTGATGAAAGAGGAGACATCAGAAACAGGAAGTGAAGAAAGGGTAGAAACTGTGTACTCTGTGTACTGTGTGTGTGTGTATGTTACCTGGGGGTCACTGCGTAGAGACGCCACCCCTCCCCCTCCCAGTGAACTCTGCAGGACGAAGTTGAGGCCGTGGATCCCCGGCAGAGTGTACCTGCAGAAAGAACACCAAAAACACAAACGTGTAACCACGGCAACGCAAACCTTCACGCCTTTTAAAAACTACACACAGTCGAGTAACTGTGGTGACACACACACACACACACACACACACACACACACACACAGAGGCCTGCCAGCACAGCCTGGCACCATGTGTTGGTATGGCGGTTTACTGCACACGTTAATGTGTGTGTGTGTGTGTGTGTGTGTTAGCAGTTGCAGAGGGGGGAGGGGTCAAACGTGATCATATGCAAAAACCTGAGTGTGTGCGTCTGCAAGCAGTTAAGTGTGTGTGTGTGTGTGTGTGTGTGTGTGTGTGTGTGTGTGTGTGTGCGCGGGGCCTCCTGCAGCTTTAACGAGTGGTCGGGGGTGCACTAATGAAGCGCCTGTTGCGGCAGGGAGGCGTCTCGGGGTGTGATAGGAGACGCAGGTCAGCAAGCTTTACGACCTCCACCTCGTCATTACGCTAATCGCTAACACGCCGCCGCGCTGAGTCACCGCTCAGACACGTCCGCCAGCTGCACACGTGTTCAGCCGTCTCCCTCCATCATACCTGCAGATTGAGAGCTAATGCAGCGTGACACTACTCGTCTTGTTTGTGCAGCTTAAAAGTGTAACTTCTGCTCAACAGCGCCCTTGTGGCCACACAGGGTAATTACAGAACATCTGCATTTCTCTCTATTGTTGTTCCTTTTTCTTTTTTCATCTTGTTTTTACTTTGTGATTAAACATTGAAATAATCAACTAAGACAAGATGAAACATGGTGTAACAGTGGCACAGGTAGAGAAAACTCCTGAAGTCTGTGAACTTAACTACAAAAATATCCATCTGAAGTTAGCTAACATTAGCCACGCTAAGCTAATGATCCACCATTTTGGTCCAGACTGAAATGTCTCAACAACTGCTGGAGAATTGTCATGAAATTTTGTACACACATGCACGAGGCCCAGAGAATGCTTCCAACTGACCACTGAGACACTTTAGTCTCCACAGTGAAAGTTGTGGATGGCACCAACAGAAGCGTTCTATGTGTCTGAAAGGTTACTGCTGGTTCCAAAGGTGCTGGACTGAAAGGGTTTGGTGGGGTGGTCTGAGACATATTTGACCACATCTTTGTTAATGTAAATACTGATGCAACTTGATTTCTCTTTGACTTAGTGAAATCTTATGGAGTGGGACTAAACACTCACATTGTCTTTAGATGTGAGAACGTGTCTTTTCTAAGTCCTCTGATGTGTGTAAGACACAGATCATAAGAACAAATCAGTGAACTACAAACATTCCAAACTACTGCCGATAGAAAACAACTTGGTTCAGACACTTTCTAGAAGTAAAGAGGGGAAGGTAGGTGCCTGCATCGATCTAGAAAGATGTATGAGCTTTTAGTTTATATGCAACAGAAATATCCTTGATTTGAAGTGTGTTTAATGTAACTCAAAGATACTTCAGATAAGGAAATCAGGCTCAGTGGTGGTGTCTTTCTGTAAAGCTAAACATGTTCTCTTATTACAGTCCTTATTCTAAGACATAAATCAGTAGGAACTGGTACATTCGGCTGTACTGGATTCATAAATTTAACAGAGATTTATTTTGTGCAGCCTTTGACGGCTCAGCAGTGGTTCTCATTCTGCCAGCTGCCTCGGAGTATCCGTGATGTTGCAGAAAGCTCGTCCTCGTCTGCTGTTTGGTAAACTACAACCCTCCCTGTCTTCTGTTATGTCTGGGCTGCTGTGTCGTTACCTTGGAGCAGCACTGTGACAGTCAGTAATGTTTCTGGGGTTGTGTCTTGGTTTCAGTGGACGTTGTGTTCCTGGTTTGTCTCAGTCAGTTGTGGTTTTCTTCCTGACTGCAGTATGATGCCGTCGAACCGCAGTGACTTCAGCACTCTGTTAAGTCTTTGTCAGTGTGGTATCTGTGGGGTTTCAAAGCGGAGCCAGGAACATGGTTAAGATGTTTAAACAGGATTTTAGACTTCCTCTGGTTATACTGGCGGACACAATACAAAGTAGAATTACCGCCCTGTGGTTGTATGACTCCGCCCACCAGTCCAGTGTCTCTGACAGTCTCCATCCATGTCATGAATTCTTCAGTTGTGGACAAAAATGTGTTTTGTGAGGTCACACTGACCTTTGAGCACAAATTCTACTCAGTTTATTCTTTGGTCTAAGTGGACGTTTGTGTCAAATTTGAATAAATTACCTTAAGACCTTCTTGAGATGTTGCTTTCACAAGAGTGAGACAGACAAGATCACACTGACCTTTGACCACAAAATCTAATCAGTTTATTATTCAAAGTGGACGTTTGTGTCAAATTTAATGAAATTCCTGTCAGGTGTTCTTGAGATATTGTGCTCACGAGAATGAGACAGATGCAGGGTCACAGTGACCTTGACCTTTTACCATGAAATCCAATTAGTTCCTTGTTAAGTTCAAGTGGATGTTTTGCCAAATTTGAAGAAATTCCCTGAAGGTGCTCTTAAGATACTGTGTTTACAAGAAGGAGATGGATGCAAGCTCACACCAACCATGACCTTTGACCGCTGACCACCAAATGTAATCATTCCATCCTCGAGTCCAAGTGAACATTTGTGCCAAATGTCTGTCTGTCTGTCTGTCTGTCTGCTCACACAGGGAGCAGACAGACAGACAGACAGACAGTTACTGCTCCCAAAACAACAACCGCCTCCCATGATGATGACATCACGGTCTGTGACTCTGTCCTCCACATTACAAGAAACCTGCAGAGATTGTCTCTGTCCCAGCAAGAATGTCAAGAAAAGAAGAGATAGGACAGTCACCGTGCCGCTTTCCCCCTTATGCTGGCAATGTCACTCAGCCGGCGGCATGGCGAAAATAAAAACAACTGCAGAAAATCAAGGACAGTCAACCCATCAAATCTGAAATGTATCTCATGTCAAACACAGTCTGTCTCTAAACTTATGCCAGATAACGCTTCACAATTAGCACTTCTAAATATCAGGTCTCTGGCTGGCAAATCCTTCTTAATCAATGATTTTATTAACAAGCACAAACTTGATTTTATGTTTCTAACTGAAACTTGGCTAGGTCAGGAAAATAGTGCAGCGGTTTTAATTGAGACAGCCCCTCCAAATTTTAGTTTCTTCAGTGAAGCAAGAATACATAAGAGGTGAGGCGGAGTTGCCACTCTGTTCAAGGACGCTTCCAGTGTAAGCAAATGTTTTATGGTCAATTTGACTCCTTTGAATATGTTGCCACTCAGTTAAAATCCCCCTGTCGAGCAAGTTTAGTGACCATCTACAGACCCCCCAAATATGATGCAAGGTTTTTTGATGAGTTTGCCAAATTGCTGTCTATTGCGTGCATGGATTTTGACTGTGTTGTTTTAGTGGGAGATTTTAACATTCATGTTGATAATCTTACAGATGGGTGTGCTAAGGAACTGTTAAATATTCTGGATAACTTTGGGCTTTCTCAGCATGTCACAGAACCAACACATAACAGAGGACACATTATTCACCCTGCGTTTTACACCATCACCAACCCTGCCCTCAGCTCTAGTTGATGACCTTGTAAGCAGTTTTAGTTCCAGTGTTATGACTGTTATTGATTCTGTCGCCCCAGTTAAGACCAAAGTTATGTCAGGCAGGAAAAAGGCACCCTGGAGAAACGCCACACTGGTTAAAGAATACAAAAGAGTATGTAGACAAGCTGAACGCAGGTGGCGAAAAAACAAACTCCAGGTATATTACGACATTTATAAAGAGTCTTCACAACTATAACCAGGAACTGAAGAATGCAAGGCAATCATATTTTTCAGAGATTATCAATAGAAACAGTAATAATGCCCGCACACTTTTTTCTGTAGTGGACAGACTGACCAACCATGAACTACTGTCTAACAAGTCATGTAATGACTTTGCAGCCTTCTTCACAAACAAAATATTACAGATAAGACAGGCAGTGTGCAGCTCCAGCTCAGGAATGGTAACACTTGTGCCTTCCTGTCCTCCGGTTAATCTAGGACATTTTAGCCTCCTAGATTACACAACTCTAACAGAAACGGTTTCAAAATTAAAGCCCACAACATGCTGCCTTGATATTCTGCCTTCACACTTTTTTAAAACCATTTTTAACTGCATAGCTCCAGATGTACTGCAGATAATAAATACTTCTCTTAAAGCAGGCCAGTTTCCCCAGGCCTTGAAAACTGCAGTAATAAAACCTCTCCTAAAAAAAATCAAATCTGGACGCCACAACAATTAGTAACTATAGGCCAATATCAAATCTGCCATTTTTGGGGAAAATCATCGAAAGGGTTGTCTTTCAGCAAATCCATACTTTTATGATGCAAAACAATCTTTTCAACACATTTCAGTCTGGATTTCGGCCACATCACAGCACTGAGACTGTACTTATCAAAGTCTTAAATGATATTCATCAGAATAATGATGTATGCAAATCCTCTGTCCTGGTATTACTAGATCTCAGTGCTGCATTTGATACAGTTGATCATAACATACTACTTAGCAGATTGGAAAAGTGGGTGGGACTCACCGGCACTGTGCTACAATGCTTCAAATCTTACTTACAAGATAGGGACTTTTTTGTGTCAATTGGTAACCATGAATCTGAGCGAACTACGATCACATGTGGGGTACCTCAAGGGTCAATTCTCGGACCACTTCTATTCAACATCTATATGCTACCCCTAGCCCAGATTACGGAACATCACAACATCTCCTATCATACGTATGTCGACGACACACAACTCTATATCTCAGTGTCATCACACGACTACAGTCCCTTACTCTCACTGAGTAACTGTATTCATCAAATCAATGACTGGATGTGCCAGAATTTTCTCCAGCTAAATCCAGAAAAGACAGAGGTATTAATTTTTGGCCCTAGAAATCAAAGGGCAAAGATCAGCGCCCACCTTGGCTTTATGTCACTGTCAGCTACAAATCAAGCCAGAAATCTTGGTGTTATTATTGACTCAGACCTGAACTTCAGCCGCCATTTAAAGTTTATTACTAAATCTGCCTATTACCACCTGAAAAATATAGCTAGAATTAAGGGGTTTCTGTCTAAACAAGACATGGAAAAACTTATTCATGCATTCATTTTTAGTAGGTTGGATTATTGCAATGGCTTATTTACAGGCCTTAACAAAAAATCAATCAGACAGCTGCAGCTGATTCAGAACGCTGCCGCCAGAGTCCTTACAAACACCAAGAAACTGGACCATATTACGCCGGTCATTAAATCGCTACACTGGCTTCCTGTGAGTCAAAGAATAGATTTTAAAATCTTACTGCTGGTCTCCAAAGCCCTGAATGGTCTCGGACCAAAATACATGCTTGATCTACTGGTTCCCTACGAAGCATCCAGACCCTTTAGGTCATCTGGAACTGGTTTGTTGTGTGTTCCAAGAACAAGAACCAAGCAAGGTGAGGCAGCATTCAGTTATTATGCTCCTCACCTGTGGAACAAACTTCCTGTAGATCTGAGGTCTGCTTAAACTGTCAGCTCCTTCAAATCAGGGCTAAAAACACTATTGTTTACTGAAGCGTACTCTTAGATTAAATACTTACCTGCTGTATTCTACTGCCTGTACTTTTTAACTACACACTGCTGATTTATGACTATTATTATTCCACTTCTTACTGCTCTTAGATGCAATGTATTGAGCCTGTTTTTATTTTGTTACTGTGTTTTATTATTATCACTATCATTCTCAATTTCTATTTCCCTTTTTAATCAACTGTTTTTATTGTTTTAAATTGTGTCTTGTTGCTTTTAATGTCTCTGTAAAGCACTTTGAATTACCTTGTGTTGAATTGTGCTATACACATAAACTTGCCTTGCCTTGCCAAATTTGAAGAAATTCCCTGTAGGGGTTCTTGTACTGTGACCTTCTGCATGTTCCTTGAACAGTATTTTGCACATTTCTCCAAATTACAGCCACCTTTAAAAACTAAAGATGCACCAACGCATCTCTCCTTGTCTTGTTGACTGCCATCGGCCTATTGGCAACTGGCTCGCATTTTGCAACCTGCAGAACTCTGCGTGTGATCGAAGCCTTACTGAACAATACGAGACATTTAACTCTCCAGCAGACTGCTGTCTGACAGTTTATATATTCACTACCTGTGGACAGATGTCATGGTGGCTGCAGTTCATTCCCACATACTAATTACAGAGCTACTCTTAAAACACAGAGACATCACATGGGTCCCTACTGAATATAAATGGAGCCATCAAACGTCTGTAGTGACGGATTCATGAAAATGGTGAGTTGCAGTTTGGAGATGTGAAAACTTCAAGTTAAAATATGTCAAAAACAAGAGATAATTTAACTTGTTGTGACCTCGGAATGAAAAACCAAAGTGAGCTGCAGCATGAGGCGAGGAGTCCTCCTGCTGAGCTCGACAGATAAACAAGAGAAGAAGAAGAAAACAGAACACGGTGAGGTTAGTGTGGTTTTCCTACAGTTTGAATAACGTGCTTCGTTTCCTGTGTGCTTCCTGTGTGCGTTTCCTGTGTGCATTTCCGGCGTGTGTTTCCGGTGTGTATTTCCGGTGTGTGTGTGTGTGTGTGTGTGTAACTAATATCTGCTCAGCTGCAGATGGTACATCTTGTTTTTCGGTGTGTTCGTGCTCTGTTGTGTCTTGTAGCTGAAGGCCGACGTCTGACAGTGATTAAAGAAACCAAAGCCGCTAATCGCTGCTGCGGCATGCTCTGTGTGTGTGTGCTCTGTGTGTGTGTGTGCTCTGTGTGTGTGTGCTGTGTGTGTGTGTGTGTGTGTGTGTTCAATTGAAATGCTCTATGGAGGAGGTGCACACAAACACAACCACATCCTCTCTTTTACACAGACACGTACAGTAAACTGTTGTGCTGCTGATCACTGCTCTGATTTTTGATGATGTTCAAGAAAGAAATAATTTCTGTTCCTGTGGGTGTTCAGAGGCTGACGGCTTGAACAACATGATACTGGTTAAACTGTGTTTCTGGTGCAGTTTTTGTTTTCATGCAACAAGTCAAAGAGTTTGCAGTCATGCGAGCAGCTCTGTGAGGCTCATGCCCCGTCTCCACCGAGCAGTACAGTTCATTGTTTGTCTCCACAGTGAAAAGTTGTGAATGGTACCAACAGAAACGTTGCTAGCGCTAGCTAATGTCTGTCTGTGGGGAATTGTTTTGCCAAACTGAGCTGCAGTATGAGGTGAGGAGTCATCCCTCAGTTTTAAAAGCGACATCATATTGAAACATCTGAGATACGACTGCAGAGAAACAACAGATGAAATTTAGTTTTCTGACAAGTAACACAGAGTCAGACCTTCAGGTGTTTCCCACCCAGACGTCAACAAGTAAACCCTCACACACGGCTCTCTGCTCACCGTGTGACGGCGTTGTTCACTCCAGGCTGGATCAGATGGGAGAAGTATTCCTCCACCACAGAAGACGTCAGGTGTTTCTTCAGGTAGGGGAAGAAGAGGGGGTGACGAGCTATCACTCCTGAAGGAAAAATAAAACTTGTCTTTGGCTTCTAGTTGATGCAGTTTGGTGCTTTATAAATGTTATTTGATGATCGATGCCACAGCCAGCAGCTGGTTAGCTTAGCTTAGCATAAAGACTGGAAACATGGGGAAACAGCTAGCCTGGCTCTATCCAATGGTTACAAAATCTAACTCCTGCACTTCTACATGTTATATCATGTTTAGTACACACAAGTATCAACATGTGAAAACCCAGTTTCACTGTTTAACAGGGGGCTATGTGTCCTAGCCAGGGAACCAGCAGAGCAACTGGTCCTAGCAAGGAAAAATGAGATATAAAACTTAAGATGTGCAGTGTCCCGCTGCTTTCAGTCTTTATGCATTATATTTAACAGACATAAATGACAGTAGTATTGATGTTTCACCTAACTCTCTGCAGGAAAGCAAACGTGCAAAACATTAAGCTTTAAGTAAGCTTTGATTTTAGTCTGATGAGCTTCTCCAGTTAGCTGATGATGCTAGCCTCTACTGCTGAGAACTTCTGCTCTGCCACTCAAGTCTGTATCAGCTTGGTGAGTTTAATCCCACGTTAACTTGTGCAGCTCTCTGGACAGTAACGTGTTCTCTGAGGAGTTTCTCACCGATGTTAGCAGAGTCTCCTTTGTCTCCACTCCTGGTGTAGGCCAGTTCCTCCAGTCTGTAGCTGTGAGGTCCACTGGGCAGTCCTGCACACACACATCAAAATTTCACACAGAAGATCTATACAATCAGCACAGTTTCAAGATTAGAGTCACCAATTCAGTATCTGACCAAATGTCTCCCCTTCTGTTCCTGAGGTATGACGTTAAAACATGATGATGTCACAGTCAAGCTGACCTTTGACCTTTTGACCTTCATTATTTTATCCTGTTAGACATTTGTGTCAAGTTTGGTCAGAATTAGTGAATGAATTCTTCAGTTATGGACAGAAACATGTTTTACAAGGTCACAGTGACCTTTGAACACAAAATTCAGTCAGTTCTTTGTTAAGTCCAAGTGGACGTTTGTGCCACATTTGAATAAATTCCTTGAAAGCCTTCTTGAAATACTGCATCACAAGAATGAGATGGATGAGGTCACAGCGACCTTGACCTTTGAGCACCAAAATCTTATCAGGTCATTACTGAGTCCAAGTGGACATTTGTGCCAAATCTAAAAAGATTCCCAAAGGCGTTTTTGACATAACAGGTTCACAAGAATGGGACAGATGAGATCACCACAAGTTCAACGCTCAGTTCAAGTTCAAGTGGATGTTGGTGCCAAATTTGAGGAAATACCCTATAGGGCTTCTTGAGATAGATTGTAGATAGATAGATAGATAGATAGATAGATAGATAGATAGATAGATAGATTGTGCCAAAACTAAAAAAAAAAAAAATCCCTTTAGGTATTCTTGACATGTCGCATTCATGAGAATGGGCGACCTGAAAACATAACACCTCAGGCCACGTCTATTCCCGGCGTTAAGGCCCAAAAAATTTGTCAATGACCTTTTCCCATGACAAATACAAGATACTGACAAGCTAAAAATAGATCTTTGTCAAAGTATAAGCACTGTCATTGGTTGAACTGGTCGAGGGAAGTGTGCAGATTCGAAGTTACTGACAACATGATGGCACCAACGCAAAAAGGGTTTTGTTGGGGAAACAGTTCGGATCCATGGAGATGGCGAGACTCCCTGTGGCTACAGATGAGGTGAGAAAAATAAGACCAACCTGCACCACCCTGCCACATGTGTAAAACATAAAGTACGGATTC
This sequence comes from Epinephelus fuscoguttatus, assembly GCF_011397635.1. NCBI lineage: Eukaryota > Metazoa > Chordata > Actinopteri > Perciformes > Serranidae > Epinephelus > Epinephelus fuscoguttatus. The sequence continues at coordinate 5,670,123 of NC_064774.1, read as the reverse complement.
TCCAGTTAGCATCAGGTCTTTCAGAGACACCGGCTCAGTTAGCTGTTGCTCTGAGAAACGACCACTCAGAGGCTCGTGGTTTGGACCGTAGCTGTGTCTCAGTTCACAGCTGGAGCCTCCAAAGGACGCGGCCTTCACAGTCTATGTCGGACGCGTCTTTTGAAGACTGCAACAGCGAAACAGAACAGTCTCTGGAATGAGACAGTCTGGTCTGCGGAGATTTTCCTGCTTGCATCACCAGTTGTTCTCGCCCTGACTTGTTGGCATTCCTGTTACCTAGCAACCAGCTGTGCTTGACGAAAGACGGTGTAAGCTAGTAAGTTAGTTAGCCCTGAATCATGGATTATCTAATACTTGAGGAGACGATTCACCGCTGTCTGATATATGTCAGGCTGATGGAGTGTTTTCATGTCAATGTATTTAATTGACCTATGGCTAAGCCCCGCCCTCAAACGTGATGAGCCAATCACAGTGCGTATAGCCATTCCCATACACTGGGACATTCTCTGCCTGGACGTCCATTGAAATGCATTACAGAAAGTCAGTTTGTTGGGTTTTATGAGCTTTTTCTGAGATTTGAAGTTTAAAAATGGTCAAACGGTGTGCATGGGGTACATGCAACTCTGACACAAGGTATCCTGAGAGGCTGGGCGACCAGGTGTATTTTTACACTTTAAACCACATCTCAAGCGAGAAAAGTGTCTCCTTTGGATAAAGTTGTGTGGTAACGTTAGACCACAACATCAACTCAACGTGAATAAGATTAACAATGATGTCTACATCTGTTCTAAGGTAAGTCAACATTGTGTTTGAGGCAACATATTGTCACTTTGCTGGAAAGAAATATAAAGTTATCTTTAACATCTCTAGCTAACGTTAGCTAAAGTTAGCCTAACGTTAGCTCCTAGCTGCGTTGTTCATCATGTCACCTTGTTTGCTGGGAGTTCATTAGCCTATTTTGTTCTAGTTTTGTACTTTGGTGATGGTACATCATTGTTAGCTGTTGTCCAAAGGGCTCTAGTTAAGCTAACGTTAACTTCTGGAGCTTAGCTTCATTAACTTATCTGTAATGGCAGAGATAACAAAGGTTGGCAAACGTTATGCTGAATGATTCAGTGTAAATACTGTAGCACCAAACTAACGGAGAGACACTCTTGGTAAAGATGGTAAAAAGGCCGTTATCCTTTTCTCATATTCTGAGCCAAAAACCTTAACTTCAGTGGCACTTTAACTTGTTGTCTTTGATGGTGACGGCAACCAGATGCGGTTCACAAGCGTACACTGTGACCTGTAAATTTTGGCTTGTAATTTAAGCTTTTCATCGACCTTCTCAACAATAAAATGATGAATATATCCCTCCAATGCGTAGTTTAGGCCCTTTTGGTTACTTCTCAATGACATCTGATCGTTATGTCCCCAAAAATCATCAGTTGCCTCCTGTGAAATGCTGTGTACTGTGACACCTGCCATAGCGCCGGGCACTGAGTGTTGATAGTTTGTCCAGGTGAGTGGAGGGGGCGTGGCTTAGCCATAGGTCAATGAAGATTGTTTAAGCTGTGTGCGTCACCGGCGCGCAGTGCATCTTGGGATAGGCTGGGCCACGAAGGATTCATCCGTTGCATCCTCCAAATTCTGGGAAAGAGGGCTGCTTTTCTCGGCTGCATCTGAAGAAGCCTTTGAAATGGGACGGCCTTGGTTACGCCAATGTGACGCGATCAGTCTTCAGATGCAGCCTTGGAAGGCTGCAGCCCCTGAACTGAGACATAGCTGCTGTGTCCACAAATATGTTAAGAAAATTGTTTCAAATATGCTGTTGAAGTTGGTTTCAAAGTTGATATTTCTGGTTATTTCCCTATAAAAAAAAAGTACTGACAACTACAGCGTATTGCCAATAAATCCTCTATTAAAGATCCATCAGCTCTGCCTGTGTGGTGGCTGATTCATAACTGATGCCAGACAGACTTTTATTTTGCTTTGTTCATTTCATTCTCTGTGTTTTACTGAGCAGACGCAGTAATAAAACAAATTAAAATAAAAATACAAATCACAGCTGTTTTGATTTTTTCAGTGAAGCCAGGTGAGTGAATATTAAAAGCAGCAGCTCCGTCTTTTCTTTCTTCATTTGAATGTTTTCATTCTGTTGGTTTGTTTTATTGTGTTTGGAGGACTTCCTGTTTTCAGCCTGGAATGTGAAGAGGCCCGGACTCTGTGTGTGTGTGTGTGTGTGTGAGTGTGAGACAGCTTAAGGAGCGTCTCTGTGTGCTGAGTATTTGTTCGGGGCCATGTGAATGCAGCGATGGTGAAAGGATGAAAAGTGGCACAGCTTGTACTTCTCAGGAACAGAAGATGCCACACACACACACACACACACACACACACACACACACAGCATTGGTTGTGATTATGGAGGTAACGGGACATGGGAAGATGTCGCCCTCTGTAGGCAGACATCAGTAACTGCACAAACCGTCCATCATCAATAACTGTTCACAATCATTCATTCATTCTGTCACTTACTTTTATTTTCTTATGAACACATGAACAAGGATGGTGAGGTGAGACACGACCTTTGACCTGCTTACTAACCAAAGGCTGAAGCTCTATAATGCAAAGATCCTTCAAGCCCCCTCAAGGGCCCTGGAGCTTCCTCACGGACAATCTCAAACCCTGACGCACCATTCAAGTTCAATCAGACGGGTGGTGTTAAGGTGGTGTCCATGCTGTGAGCACCAAAATCCACCGCGTCATCAGCACCCACTCCCCACACCGCTGTGACTGAACTGGACTCTGGAGCCTCTTCAAGAACTGTTTGTGACCCCTGAAAGACCAATTCAGTCCCCCTGAAGACCTAAAACCCTCGAGAGGAGCCCTGATGGATTCCTGGAACTTCCTCAAGGACTCTGTGACCCCTCTTACCCCATCCAAGCCCCTCAAGGACCCTGGAACTTTCTCAGGGACAATCTAAAACGCTTTAATAACCCCTGGAACCCCTAAATCACCACTCCAGTCCATTTGAAGCCATTGAGGACGTCTGCAACCTCTCAAAGGAGCTGTACACCACATTCAGAACATATTCAGACTCTAGAAGTCCAGCGAGACACTCACAGAGGGAGTGTGACATCACTCTCTGCTCAGGACACAATTCGTCCACCATGTCTTTCAGTAGCAAACAGTCATTTTGCACATACAAAACCTTAAAAGACCAAGGCGCAGCTCCTCATAGAGTTTCATGTTTGTTTGTTTTTTTCCGCGATTAAGCAACCAATGAAATCTTGCCCACTAATGACCTTTCTGGTCGAGGATTGTCAAGGATTCCTTTTATACTCCTAAGAGCAAACGGTGCCTCATGACAGACCCCGTAAACTTTTCAAAACTAAAATAGAGGTAACCATGGCAACAGCGCTGACGCTTCAGGCCCCATCAGCAGTTGACTGATAAAACTAACCTGACCGTGACGTCACCCACTGGTTTATGAGGAGCGGGTTTGAAGCTCAAAGTAGGCGCCAGTGCCTGACTCCGCCCAACTCCCTGTCAATCAAAAATGGGCATAGAGGCGGGCCAAATGAAGCCTGGTTGCTTAAGCACGCCCACCTCGCTCGAAGCTGCTAAGTTAGGCTAACGAGCTAGGCTAACAAGCTACGCTGGTTTGGCTAGCCCTGTGGTGTTGGCTGTTCCCGCTTGGTGCCAGCTCCCTCACGAAACAAAATATCCAAAAGGCACAAACACGGCTCAGAGGTCAGGTTCACTGACTGGCGAATTAGCTGAGATGATGCCTAGCAGACAGCCAGCGGCTAGTTAGCCACCCATGACGGCGCCACCTGTCACTCAAAGTGGCCACGGCCTCAATTATGCGCAAGGAGAAATTAGCTACAGAGACCAAAACCGTATTTTTGCACCAGGCTGTAAACATGTTTATTTCTGCTGTAAAGTTGAGCATCTTAACATGGAGGTCTGTGGGGATTGACTCGCTTCTGCAGCCTGCCTCAAGTGGCCATTCAACGAACTGCAGTTTGTGGCACTTCCGCATTGGCTTCACTCGTCACCCCTGGAGGCTGCCGCTTGGATTAAACTGACTCTCTTTGACCCTTCAATATTCATAACAAACTGTCACATGTAATGTAAGGAACATAACATGGTGCTCTTGTTTACCTGCGTCATGTTCGTCCTCTGCTGAGGTGGGAGGGGCTTCCTGCTCAGGTGTGTCTGGCTCCGCCTCTGTGAGAGACTCCACCAGCTCTCCACCGATGTGAATGTCCACCTGCAGAGAGCTCAACGTGAACGAGTGTCGTGGGACTGACGGTCAGTTCAAATAGTTCGACGACAAAACGACATTTTTATTTAGCTTCCTTATTTTTTCCCTTTTTATTGAACAACAGAGTGAAAGAGAGAAATAAATGCAGCTGTGTCTGAATTCTGTCTGAATAAATTCATCCTCAAACAAAGCAAATGTACTGAGATTCAAGACTCAGCAGCTTTTCTGTCGTCAGCTTTCGTATCTGCGTAAACAAACCAGCTGTTGGTTACTAAGACTTCAGGAAGGACTTGAAACACAAACAGAGACAGTTCACAGTCAGTTCTTCTCACTCTGTGACTCATCAGGTTCCTTCTTTGTTAGAATTTCCTGAAAACCCCAAACTGCTGCGACAGCTTGTTTTTTCTTGATAAACATTTGTCAGCTCAACTCAAACTCACCTTCAGCTCAGATTTGGGATGTAAGAAGAAAAATGGCTTCAGGACGGGAGACCTGGAGGGAGGACATGACTCTGGTTACTGTGTACAAAGTGGACACGTGAGACACAGCTGTGGGTAAATTAAGTCTTCAGGGGATAAAGGTGCATATCTAAACTCACACTCTAGGTCGTCCGCCCACGATGCCGGTCAGTCCGGGAGCTGTGAGCAGGGAGACAAGAGGAATGAGGACGTTTAAAAACATGAAAATGCTGATCTTTACAGTTGCAGCAGGTGTAACAGCTGGTCTGAACTCAGCTTCAGCTTCCTGTCCCACTTACAGTTCAACAGCACAAACAGCTGAGTCACACAGAGTTCATGCTGAGTGTGTGTGGTTGATTTGAACTGGTTACCATAAACAAAACCCAAATTCAGGAGGTCACAGCCCTGCTTATCTGCAGCATGGAGGATATTAATAAATGCCCTGAGCAGGGAGTGTGTGAATGTTTCACTCACAAGGTTAAAACAGAGTTCAGGCTTTTTAGACACGAAGGAAACCACACCCTCTGCTCATCTCTGCTGCAGGGCACAGGGTCGAGGCTATAGCTGTGTGCAGCTTGAGTTGCATTGTGGGTAAAGTAGTAGCCTTTTTCAAGAAAATAAAGATGATGGCTGTGGAACTGGCACATGCGTATGTCTAAAATGGCGGCTCTCTGGCTCTGCAGGGTGCTGATACTGTCACAGCCGCCTGGTGACCAGCAGCTGCGCAGGGTCTAACCTATGTTCAGGCAGCAACAGAAAGTTTGCTGATCTGCCTGCTCTGGCTGAATTTTCCAACTAAAGGTCCGCCTCAACGGAAACACAGCATGTGGACTCTGTGTTGAGGTGGGTGCCAGTCTTTTGTTGACGTTAGCGGACTCCATTTCTTGGCTAACATTAGCTAGTGTTGCACACTGACACGCATAACGTCACATCCTTTGGATTTTCTTGAATAATTCAACCCAGTCCTTCACACGGAAATCAGTCCACAGGCTGTCAGAGAGTGCTCCAGAGATAACTGATAGTTCACAAACATTTCAGACATTTAAATAATATTTTTGTGTATTTATTGACTTTTTTTGAACATTCTTTTTCATTCAATTTATTCATAATTTTTGGACTATTTCATAAACTTTTTTCTGACATTTAAAAATATATTTTGGACATTTTATCAACATTTTTCAGACATTTATAACCTTTTTTCTGACATCTGAATAATATTCTTTGACATTTTATTAACTTTTTTTTCCTGACATTTTCAAAATATTTCTTGGTCATTTTATCAACATTTTTTGGACATGTTATTTACTTTTTACTTTTGGGCATTTATTGACTTTTCAATCAATTTATTCATAATTTTTGGACTATTTCATTAACTTTTTTCATTTAAAAATATATTTTGGATTTTATTAACTTTTTATGATATTTTACTTTTTTCTTGGACATTTTATCTACATTTTTCAGATATTTTATAATCTTTTTTCTGACATTTTCATAATATTTCTGGGTCATCTTATCAACATTTTTTGGATATGTTATTTACTTTTGTTCTGACATTTTAATAATATTTTAGGAAATTTTACTGAATTTTTCTGATATTTTAATAATGTTTTTTAGGTCATTTTATCAACATTTTTGGACATTGTATGTACTTTTCTTCTGACATTTTAATAAATATTTTAGGACATTGTTTCAGACATTTTTTAAGACATTTAATTAATATTTTAGGACATTTTATAATCTTTTTTTCTGACATTTTATTAAATTATCTTCTGACATTTTCATAATATTTCTAGGTCATTAAATCAACATGTTTTGGACATTTTATTTACTTTTCTTCTGACATTTTAATAATATTTTGGGACACTGTTTCAGACATTTTTTTAAGACATTTTAATATTTTTTCAGACATTTTATTGAATTTTTCTGACATTTTAATAATGTTTTTAGGTCATTTTCTGAATATTTTCTGAACATTTTATTAACTTTTTTTCTGACACTTTCATAATATTTTTCTGACATTTTATTGCCTTTTTAGTAATTTTTTTGGACAGTTTATCAACATTTCTGGACATGATAGAGTGCTGCAGGGATGATGTCTTTTCTGCGTCGCCCTGGTACATTTTGGATTTTGTGCAGAAATAAAACTGTGGCAAACAACTGGTCCACAGGGTCCAGATTTCTCCTCAGTCAGTTCAAGGTCCACACAGTTTAATATATTCAGTGTCACACTTGTGTTTGTCATCAAGCTAGTTTACTGTCTCAGTCAAGTAACGCTCTGTTAGTCTCTCACTCTACAGCAGGAAACAGCACTTCAAAATAAAAGCTCTGTGCAGGAAATTCACTGTACTTTTTTTAACACTTGACACGTTCGCAAGTCAGATGTTGTTTGTCGTACCCATGCCGGTTCCTGCAGGAGCGACTTCTCTGGCGAAGAGCTCAAGAGCTTTTTTCTGTTTGTGATGGACGGCCATCCAGAGCACGGCCTCTCTGGAGCCCTGATCAAACACACCACAGACACAACATGGTGTTAACGACAGTCCTGCCTGCCTCCAAACGTATCAGACAAACGAGAAGAGGAGGGAAATGAGGGGGAGAGGACGAAGAGAGACAAAGACACAGAAGAGAGGAAGAGAACATAAAGAGGGAAGTGTGTGAGGTCAGCAGCGTGACACAGGCTTAGCTCCGACCTTGACCTGCTTCTGGTACAAGAGAAGTTTTGGACGGATGGAGGGACGAGGAGAGAGTCTGTGAAACAGGATTAAGTCTGACCCTGACCTGAATCTGCTGTTAAAGACAGAAGACAGAGAGGAGGGTGAAGAGGAGGAATGGAAAGAGAGAGAATAAAAGAACGACAAACTAAGTGTTGAAAACAGCATCATTATTTTGTTGGTTTAAATGTGCAGCATTCATCGTTAGCATGCACAGTTCATCACAGGCTGAAGTTCATCCAGCCTTGATTCAATCTTCAGCTTCTATTAGAGAAACTACGGTAATGTGCTCTGGCTGCAGGACGACACACGGTGCAGGTGTGTTCATGTTACCTGTCTGCGAGCGTTGGGGCCGTACGTGTCCTCGGCTCCGAGGATCTGGATGTTGACGGAGCTGAAATCTTCAAACTTCAACTGCTGAAACATTCGCTTCGTCCTGCGCACGCACAGACGCGCACACACACACACACACACACACACACACACCAGTTATTCTCAGGAATATAAATAAAGTTCAGAGCATCACACACAGGTGGAGTCGTCTTTCATGCACACAAACCGTTTGATGATGCTCTCTGCGGTTCTTCGAGCCTTTTCTGCTGCTCTCGGGCCTCCGACCGGACACACCGCCGTCGCCCTGAAACCGTCCATGTAGGTGGCACACACCTGGAGAAGAAGAGGAGGAGGAGGAGGAGGAGGAGGAGGAGGAGGAGGAGCATATCAGACAGGAAGACCACAAATTCAGGCGATCCTTCAGATGCAAAAAAAACCTCTTAATCTTGTCATGATGATGATGATGATGTTTACCTTGTAGTCATGTGATGGAGCGAGACCTTTAGCCCCCGTCACTCTGACAGCACCTCCATCTACACCTGGAAACACACACACACACACACACACACACACACACACACACACACACAGTTTAGTAGACCGCAGAGATAAGTGAGTTCACCATGATCTGTATCTGTACTCGAGATGTGCAGAGCTTGAAGCGTGAGGGGGAGGAGCCTAAACTGAAGTGGTTATTTTAAGCCTGAAACTGATATGGGTTGATCAGAAGATGTTTCATTCAGGCTTCAGTTATGAGCAGTGGAACAACGGGCAGTCGTCACACTGAGTCAGGTATGATCGAAGAGACTCAGCTGCTATTTAACAAAGTGACGTGGGAGTGAGACGATGGACGAAAAGCTCCTGGTGTGGAAGCAGCGAGGGTCGAACTGTTAACCAATGTGGACAGAGACGCTGCCATTTTTGGACCACAGGCCCGGTGAAAGGAGACACGTGGGAGCGTCACCCTGGACCCTGAGAGACTGACAGTTTACACAATGTTTTGACATTTTATGGACTAAACTAACAAGTGATTCATTCTGAGCTCCTGCACATTTTCATGGACAAAATTTCAAAACTTTTCCATGACCTTGTTATTGTTGTTTCTGTTTCTGTGACGATGGAGTGTTGCTGTCCTTGTCCCATTTACCCGGCATTTTTCAAACATATTAATTCAGTTCAAACATAATCTCAGGCAGCGAGCATACATGAAGGGAGGGACAGACAGGACAGAGAAACATACATGAGCAAAGCGTCACAAATCGACACTTATTCGAGCTACGCTACGTTGACAGCTTCAGAAAATACATCTGCCATTTCTGCTGTTAGATTATTTGGATGCTTTAATGGAAGATTACTGTGACAAGTCCATGACACGCAACATTTCTGTGACTGATCCAAAACTTTCAAAAATTGTCACTAATTTTGTGACTTTTCCAGGTTATCCATGCCCGACTGAAAATCAACTCCTGTCATCGACAGCTGAGTGGAGTGGAGCTTCTTCCTGCACAGATGATCTCTGAAACAAAAACTGACGACGGATAAGTCAGAACTTTTGTCTCCAAAAGTCCATGACGTCCACGTCTGCCTAAAGTCCTTTCTCTTCTTTCAGCGCTCTCCAACGATGAGAAGCTAAACCTATGATGATCTGTGTCTGCTGCTGTCTCTGTTTGACTTTAAGCTTTCCTCTGAACACTGAGAATCTGGCACAGTACCCACCAGTCGCAAAATCACCCCAATTCTCAAGAAGCCTGGTTTGGACCCTGATGACTTCACCAACTACCGGCCAATCTCCAACCTGCCCTTCATCAGCAAGATCCTGGAAAGAGCACGCTGTTTCACAACGATCCACTCAGAGGTCAAAGTGGACACGACTTATTGCACGATTCAAATCTGAGTCAAACGTTCCACTGTCACTATTTTGTCAACACACCCGACATGATCCATCCCACAGCCGCACTACTGGGCTGAAGAATCTCCCAGTCTCACAACATCTCTGGGGCGTTAAGTTTTCCACCTCAGACACAGTGATCTCAACAAATTAAACACACACCAAGAACATTATGCCCCTCGACACACACACACACACACACACTGTAGCAGCATTACTTCACAGTCGCCACATGCTTCCTTAGTTAAAGTGATTTATGTGAGAAAAATAACTTTAGTTACACAACAAACAACACAACAATAACAACAACAACTATTTTTTAATTTAAACGTGTTTCACAACTGAGACTGAAGGAGGGCGTCGCCTCATGTCACTGTCACCGCTGTGGCATCCTCACCACATTCACCAGCTCTCCTAGCTTCTCGTTTCCTTCTCTCCTCCCCTTGTGTCCTCCTGGTCTCTCCTCAGCACCGTGGTTCGCCTCCTCCTCCTCCTCCTCCTCCTCAGTGAGCTGAAAACATCACGCAGCACTTTGCCGACCTCTGTGTGAACTGGTCTGCAGACTGTCAGCGGGGTCGTCTTCAGTTCACGCTCCCGCCTCCTTCATGTTACTACATAAACTCCTGATGAGGGAGCGGGGGGGGCAACAGGCTGAGGAGTTCAATGAGACTGACATATTTACATCTCTGGACACAACAGCAGCTAAAAGTTCACATTCCTCTGTGAAACAGGACGCTGTGTCCAGAGAGTCTGTTCAGAGAGTTCAGGGGCAGAGCAGAGTTGATGCCACGCCGCCAATATGGCCGCCAATATTCCAGAGCCTCGTAGAACAACTACAGGACGTATGTCTTAAACAGCCATAACATCAAATAACTTGAAAATAAGACTCTCGCTGGGTGGAGTGAAGCGTACCTCCGGTCTGATCTATGCGGCGACCTGCGTGTGTTTGAAGGTCTCTCTGAAGAACGTGATGGCGTCACCTAACGAGCACGCTGAGGAGGACCGCGACCGCCACGGAGGCGGCGTACGCTCAGAACAGGCAGAGACGACTCTGCAGCTTCGGTTGGTGATGAATATCCATCAGTAACATTTCTTACAGGTCACATGATATCAGGATGTTTAATATGCTGTTAATCTGTTCATTTATTGATCTGGCAAATTTCCAGTCAGACATTTTGGCCGTTGATATTTATCATCAGTCAGAGTTCAGGTGACACCAGCTCACCTGAACTCTGACTGAGAGTCTTCATCACAAAATATGAACTGACGTAACATGAAGGAGACCAGGAGACTATGTTTTATTTCCTCCTCTTCCCTCTTTGTTTCCTCCTCTCCTTTCTTCTTTTGTCCTCTCCTTGTTTCCCATTCTTCCTCTCTCCTTGTCTCCTCCTCCTCTCCTCTCTCTTTCCTCTTCTCCTCTCCTTGTTTCCTCACTTGTTTCCTTCTCTAATGTCATTTCCTCCTTTCCTTGTTCCCTCTTCTTCTCTCCTTGTTTCCTCCTTCTCTCCTGTTTTGTTTCCTCCTTTCCCTTCCTTGTTTCCTCCTCTTCCCACTTTGTTTCCTCTTCTCCTTTCTTCTTTTGTCCTCTACTTGTTTCCCATTCCTCTCTCCTCTTCTTTTCCTCCTCTCCTCTCATTGTTTCCTTCTCTCCTGCAGTTCCCTCATTTCCTTGTTCCCTCCTCTTCTCTCCTTGTTTGATCCTCTACTCTCATTTCCGCCCCTCACCTCCCTGCTTCCTCTTCTTCTCTCCTTTATTCGTCCAGTCCTTTCCTCTCCTCTTGTTTCCCAATCTCCTCTCCTTGCTCCCTATTTTTCTCTCCTCTCCTTTTGTGCTCTTCTCCTCTCCTCGCTTCTTCCTCACCTCACATATCTCTCCAGTTTTCTTCCTCTCCTCTTTTGTCATACTGTACATCAGCGTATATACAGAGTGATGACATCATCAGACTCTAAACATGCACGTGTCATGTGTCTGAGAGGACGCGGTGTTATTTTCGACATCAGTGTCGAAGACGCCAAGATGAAACGTTCCTGAAGTTATTCTGTGACGATGTCATGTGTATGTTGCAGAATGAATATATTTATTTAACAGAGTTACTGAGAGCGAACAACAGACTGGTCTGAACTCTCTCAGCTGCTCTTTGACCAGTTAAACTCAGCAGGATGAACTGGTTCCTGCGTTCTACAGACACAGAAATGTGTTCATGTGTCGTAGAGCAGTGGATCACGTCGGGGTCACGCAGGAGTCAGAGCTGTGAAATATTCAGGACACATAATCTGAAACGTAAACATAACGTACATCAACAGAACAGCAGGAGAGAGTGTTGATCCTCCCGCTAACAGCAGATTAGAATAAAGACTGAATTAATGAGAGAACAAGAGAGAGCGCCTTATCAGTTCAGGCGGAGACGCCGCAGCAGATGCCGTCGGACCGTCCTGATGGATTCATGTTTAGTTTTTATAAAAGGAAAATAAATCACTGAGAGCTGATACAGAGTTGATTGGAGGTTCATTCAGAGGTCGAAGCGAAGCTGCAGACGCGTTTGTTTAAGGTTGTTCAAGGGTTATGAAAACAGTCAACAGTTCAGCCGCTGGTCACGTCCTCAGTGCTGACTCTGTGTGTGTGTGTGTGTGTTTAAATGTGTGTTTGTGTGTGTGTGTGTGTGTACCTGGCACCTCCTTGATGGACACCTGGCTGAAGTCACAGATCACATCGGGCAGCAGGTATCGCCGCGGGTCGCCGATCTCGTACACCAGCTGCTCGGCCGTCGTGCCAAAGGAGACGAGGCCGCCGGTTTTGGGCGGCTTGGAGAGAACGAAGGAGCCGTCGCTGGAACATTCCACCACAGGGAAACCCATGTTGTCCCTGACACACAAACACACAGTTCAGATATGTGGAGTCAGCAACCTTATTTCACCGAGCAACCTTTCACAACAGGAAGTCATGGTCGACTGTCATGCCGTACTTTCACCTCTAAGTGCAGCAGAACCACCGACATTTTTAAAATCACGCCATAGTTTTTATCTAAAGCTGTGAAGGCTGTTTTATTTTGGCATCACTGGGCAAAGAGTCCAGGAAATGTTTCAGAGATGTTAGCTGGAGCCTCGGATCACGCTGCCTCTTCAAGGCCCAAATATCTCTGCGTTCTGTATCGCACATGGGGGAACAGCAACAAAACACCGCGGGAGATTTAAAAAGCAGCTACTAGCAGTTAGCAGCTAACTCACAGAAGCACAACAGCGGCCGAAAATGTCCACAAACTGGGTGAACAATGACGTCCAGGAGCTCCTTACCCTCTGAGCAGAGGACGAGATCAGCTAACAGGGAAGCTAAATGACTGTTTTTGACGTGTTGGTGCAGCTGTGGCTCAGCAGGTAGAGCGTGTCGTCTTCTAATCAGAAGATCGGCAGTTTAATCTCCAGCTCCTCTAGTCCACATGTCGAAGTATCCTTGAGAAGGACGCTGAGCCCCAGATTTTTCCCGACGGCTGTTCCATCAGTGTGTGAATGTGATTCGTAGTAGTTACTGTTTATAAAGCACTGCGAGCAGAGTGAGATCCTCGGGCAGAGGTCGTCTGTTTGTCCCAGAGTCCAGATTGAAGACTAAAGGGGACAGAGCTTTTAGAATCAGGGCCTCGAGGCTCTGGAACGACCTGCCCGAGGATAAAATCATGAACCAAGATGGCGCCGCCTGAGTGGCAGCTGGTTACAGCAGCTCCGACCCCTTTCTGTCCTTTAAGTGTGGGATTAATAAAGTTCATCTTATCCTTATAAGGCCGTCTGAGTCTCTCCTAAAAACGTCCTTCTATCTGAAAGCTGATTCTATCTGAGCAGTCTGTTTTTCACATTTATTATCTTGATTTTAGTTTTGCCCTTCTTTATTTTATCTTTAAATGACATTTTATGACCTGTTTTCTGTTTTATTCTCTTTGTGTTCAGTTACATTACAGAGCACTTTGTGTTTTGAAAGGTGCTGTATAAATAAAGTTCATTATCATAATGAAACTTTCTGTTGCTGCCATTACACAAGTTAAACCTGGTGCTTGTTTTGAAACGTGCAGCATAAATGTAGTTATTATTATTACTGATTCAAGGTGGTGGTCAGAACAGAAACTTACAGGATGGCTGTATCATCCAGGAGACTCCTGCGTTTCTGTGTCAGCTGAAGTTTAAGAGGTGCAAACACACCTTCACAGCTTTCAGCTTAAATTTCTGATTAGAGTCTCTCTCCTACAAAAGCATCAACATTTAGTTTCAAGGCCTGGAAACTGACAGGTCAGTTCTCCAGGTGTTTCCAGGCTGTTCAGACCGGCTGTGTGGAAACAGACTTCTTTAACTGACTCAGTGATTCAGCTCCGTCTCACCAGTCAGGGACTTTGTGCCAGTCGGTGAAGATCCCTCCTGTACTCTGAGCTCCACACTCGATCAGGTGACCTGCCAGACTGACACACACACACACACACACACACACACACACACACACACACACATTAATAACAGATATAACATCATCATCTTAGATATGAAGGACAATGAGGAGAGACGTTTGACAGAATCAGTGAAGAAAATGTGGCGGCGGGACACAGCTGAGACGAGACAGAGGAACAGAATCATTTCAGATGGTAAGATTCAGGTGATGATGATGAAGAGGAGGAGGATGTGGACCTCACACACAGCTCCGCCTCTTCCTGTAGCTGTGGTGTGTGTGTGTGTGTGTGTGTGTGTACCTCCCAGCTGCCAGCAGGTCATAGTCAGTCGTCTCCCATCCAAACTGTAACAGATAAAAACTCCAGACTGAGTCTCCTCACAAACCAACAGGGTCAAAAACCTTTTTAGACCTGCAGATACCCTGGAACCTAACACACACACACACACACACACACACACACTAATGTCACACGTACAGAGTGCATGAGAGGCCCCAGAGCCACAGCGCTGTCCACACAGCGTCCAGTTACCACGATGTCCGCCCCGAGATCCAGACAGCGGCGGATAGGAAGAGCTCTGAACACACAGAGAGGAAACAACCAATGAGAGCAGCAGGTTAACTCTTCATCACACCTTCATCATCACACATCAAACACTTCCAATCACTCAGTAATAACATAGAGTGTCTGTACCCGAGGTAAGCGTTCATGCTGTGGAGTGTTTTAGGTAACTGCTGTCTGCTGCTGCCATCCGCCATCTTGACTTCTGACAGACTGTTTCTCTGAGAGGAGAGGAGAGGAGAGGAGAGGAGGAGACAAGGACACAAGGAGACAAGGAGATGAGGAGAGGAGAGGAGAGGATCAATTATTCTGTAATTAACACCAATCAGTTCATAATGATGATGATGGTGATGCTGTTGCCATAGTGACCTTACATGAGGCATGAGGTCATCCCCGGTCACCACGGCGACCTTGAGGTCCAGGCCGGCCTTCTTGATGACTTCCTGTATGGCTTCGGCGCAGGCCAGAGGGTTCACACCTCCGGCGTTACTCACCACGCGGATACCTGCGAAGGAGGACGGACACTACACCTGTCACTGTGTGTGGTTGCCATGGAAACTGACTGGCCAGCAGCACATTACAGGGACATAAAAATAATAATAACATAATGACAACAACAATAATAATAATCATTATTTTACATTCACACAATGATGGAACAGAACAAATGGTTAAACTTGAAACAATAAACTGAACAGATTCAAATAAAATGAGGTAAATAATCTGGAAAAATAAAATAAATATAAGTTAAGTTAGAGTTCACAAATGAGCTGATGAAGTTTGATCTGTTCTAACAGGGAACCAGCAGGTGGCACAATGTGACTTGTTTCCTGTCGGGACCCCAGAAACAGGTTTTCTCACCTTTCCTGTGGATGTCGTTAATAAACGGAGCGAGAGCCACCTGGACAAAGTCCGGAGCGTAACCCATGTTCTGTCAGAGACACAGAGGAGGTCATTTATTATCATTTATTATCATACACATTGTTCTTATCTGCTGTGTCTATTTCTGTGTATTTACACTAACAGCAAATTAAAACAACAGTCAAACTCATTTTATTCTGAGTCTTCTAATTACAGAGACACTACATGTGCTACATTTGGGATTACAGAGAATCTGCACACAAGATTTACACGACATATCTAACACTTAAAGGGATAGTGCACCCAGAAATGAAAATTCAGCCATTATCTACTCACCCATATGCCGAGGGAGGCTCAGGTGAAGTTTTAGAGTCCTCACATCACTTGCAGAGATCCAAGGGGAGAGGAGGTAGCAACACAACTCCACCTAATGGAGGCTGACGGCGCCCCAGATTCAAACGTCCAAAAACACATCATTGAAACCACAAAATATCTCCATACTGCTCGTCCGTAGTGATCCAAGTGTCATTGTAGCCTGTAGCTCTAACTGTCAGAGCTACAGGCTACAATGAGGCTAAAAACAGAGTTCAAATGAGGTTTTTCCAAACAACTTTTTATGTCGGGGCTTCAGGACACTTGGATCACTACGGACGAGCAGTATGGAGATATTTTGTGGTTTCAATGATGTGTTTTTGGACGTTTGAATCTGGGGCGCCGTCAGCCTCCATATTAGATAATGGCTGAATTTACATTTCGGGGTGCACTATCCCTTTAAGAATGAGAAAGAAGCAGATACCTGACCTGTATGGAAGCCCAGAGAGAACTTTATTTAAATGATAACATAAACTTGAAAATAAAAATGTAATTCCACAATAGCATTATAATTCTCGACCTATGTTCGTGTTATCTGAATTAAAATTAAAATTAAAATTAAAATACAATAATTCAACTTGGATTTTAATTTTCACAAACTCGTGTCGGCGTCCCACGACCACATTAAAATGAAAACTGTTTTACATTTAAGTCATACCACGCTGTACAGTGGACAACATTCACGTTTAATAAAATGTGATAATCAAAATGCAATATAAACAATAAAACCTAATTTTATATCTATGCATTGAACATTTAACTGTCATTTTATCTGAATTTTTTTTTTAAACAACGTGAAAATGAAAACATCTCGTTTCAACCTGCTGTACAGACGACAACATTCAAATGTTAAATTTATAAATTAAAATGCAACATAAACAAATGTTATTTACACATATTGTGCTGCAGTTCTGTACAGTTTTAATATTTATTTCTGATTCTCAGTTTTATTGTAATTTTTTTTTTTCAGTGTTTATTGAAGAGCACCTTGTAATTATTCTTCGTCTGTTGTTCACATGCTGCATTTTATAATTTCTGTAACCTCATAATGGCGCATCATCGTGGCTCGTCTCCTTCAGAAAAAGAGATTTTAATCTCAATGGCCTTCCTGGTTAAATCAAAATTTAAAAACTCTTGCTCTGAAATGTGTTTTACAAACAAAATATACTTTACTTACCACGAACACTGAAGTCACAATTAAAATTTCAAACAATTTGAAAATAAAAACAGCACTGACATTTCACTTTCAAAGACTGAACCTGCAGGTTGACACTCAACAGGAAACAAAATGGCCGTCACAAGGCGAGCCGAACAAACAACATACTGACCCTGATCAGTTAAAGATATTTTTAGATCTTATAAACCAAAAAAGAAAATAAAAAAACACTTTATATCCTATATGATGTCACATTATTACGTGACGCAGTCATATGTCAGAGCGTGTACAGACTTGTGACTCACAGGCATCTTGGTCTTGGCGGCGGTGAGCAGAGACATTGTGATCTCACTGAGGTAGTCGAACACCAGGAAGTCCAGCTTCCCACTGTAAACCAGCTGAGGCACTGGAAACACACAAGATATATATTATTATTTATATACTTTATTATTATTTATATAACACATTATTTATAATGGACTTAAAAAAGCCCTGATAAGATTTTGGTAGTCTAAGGTCAAAGGTCCAGGTCACTACGACCTTGAGACCCCTCATTCTCATGAACATGAAATCTCAATCTTTCAAATACAGCACAAACGTCCAGTTAGACTCATTAAGAGGATCTGATTAGACTTGGTGGTCAAAGGTTGAAGTCAATGTGACCTGGTCTGTCCTACTCTCTTGAATGTGATATCTAAAGAACACCTTGAGGAAATCGTATTTTGGCACAAACATCCATTTGGCCTCAACAATGAATTAGCTAGATTTTGGTGGTCATACATCAAAGGTCAAGGTCACTATTGTCTTGCTTCTTTCTCATTCTTGTGAATGCTATATCTCAAGAAGGGGTGAAGAGAATTCTCCCAGATTTGGCACAAACATTCATATGGACTCAAAAATTAACTAATAAGATTTTGGCAGTCATAGGTCAAAGGTAAAGGTCACTATGACCTTGAGCCCCGACATTATCATGAAGGTGATATCTCAAGGTCAAAGTCACTGTGACCTCTCTTGGAATGTGATATCTACAGAACACCTTGAGGAAATTCTATCAAATTTGGCACAAATGTCCACTTGGACTCAATGATGAACTACAGTAGTTGGAGTTTGGTGGTCATGTATCAAAGGTCACAATCACTATGACATTGAGCCACCTTAGTCTCCTTAATGTGACATCTTAATCTTTCAAATGTGGCACAAACATCCAACTGGACTCAATGATGATGTAACTAGAATATGGAGGTCAATGGCCTTGCTTCTGTCTTGTGAATATGACAGTTTAAGAAGGCCTCGAGGGAATTTCCACAAATTTAGCACGAACGTCCACTCAGACTCATGTTACTTGTTGTTACTTGTACTTTATACTTTTACTCCACCACATCTCAGAGGCAAATATTGTACTTTATACTCTGACAGCTGTAGTTACTGTATAGACTTAGATTACTGATTTTAAAGTTACTTACCTTAGCATTCACGGAGTACACTTAGTTAACATTAACAGCTGTTAGGTGTGTGTTTGTGTGTGTGTGTGTGTGTGTGTGTGTGTGCGTGTGTGTGTGTTCAGCATGATCTTAACTTAAACAGGTGTGTGTCTCTGTACCTGAGACGGCTGTGTCCCCCCAGAACCCGGATGCACAGCCGATCCGGACGGGTCTGGTCCGGGCTGAACTCGTGTAACACCTGGAGCTGACTTTATCTCCATGTGTGTGGCTCGGTTCGAACTTAGCAGACGCGCTAACGTTCAAAGACCTCGCGTTTAATCTGACGCACTTCTCTGCGCTTCTGCCGAGCGACAACCGGGTGAGTGCCGCGGGCGCGTGCCGGAGTAAATGTGGAAAATTAGACATTTTTAATAAAAGTGTTTATAAACGGAGGAGAGGAGAAAATAGACGGGACAGGCTGCTCTGACAGGTTCAAGGTGCAGCGGTCCATCCATAAAAACAGTCCGACAGGAAACACGTCACGGAACGCTTCCGAACATCCGGGGTTTGCCTCCTCTGGTTTTTATTTTTTATTTATTTATTTTTGTCAAGCACACATTAACAAACAAACAAACACTCGTAGGAAACACATGCGCACTGTTTAACATAATACAATATAACTGGAGGAAAAAACACACAGACACTCATACAACATCATTCGTGTGATTTATATAAAAAATATATCAGAAATAACGTTACACACAATCATACTTCTGGAACTATTAAAAATCCATATATATATATGGATTTCTAATAGTTCCAGAATTAAAAGTTTTTAAAAAAAAATTAATAACAGTGAACTACTGAATATATGGAAGTCCAAAGAGGACTTTATTAAAATGATACGATGAACTTTGAAATGAAAACGTAATAATTATATTTGCATTTTCAGAAACATATATGGGTGCTCTATGACCATAGTAAAATAAAAATAGAAAAGCTGTTTGACATTTAATTTTCAAAGTCGTAGCCCGCTGTGCAGCGCAAAATATTTAACAGTTAATTCAAATTAAAAACTAAAATGCAAAAATAAACAATGTAGACTCATTTTATATTTCAACACACATTTACGAACAAACAAACACTCGTAAGGAATTCATGCACACTATATAATATGAATGTCAGATAAATATAAAATAAAAATGATATATGGAGCCTTATATAAAATACACGTGTAATCAGTCATTTGTTTAATGACTTAGCATCGATATTAACGTGTTTCTCCTCACTGACTTGGTCAATCCATGTGAAATTTGGCACAGTGGTAGAGGGTCATGGGAGGATGCCAATGAAGCAATATTACATCAATTGGCCAAAGGGGGGCGCTATAGCAACCCATTGAAATGTCAAACTTTGAATGGGCATATCTCATGCCCCGTATGTGGTAGAGACATGAAACTTTGCACAGAGATGCCTCTCCTCATGAGGAACACATTTGCCTCAAGAACCCATAACTTCCGCTTATATAGATTTTCCTCCATTTTGAATTTTTTGAAAAACACTTCAAATGGATCTCTTCCTAGGAAGTTTGAGCGATCTGCATGAAACTGGGTGAACATAATCTAGGGAGCAATATCTAAAGTTCCCTCTTGGCAAAAGTTGGAAAACTTCCTAAAACTGAGCTTCTATAAGGCAATGAATATTGCG
This sequence comes from Epinephelus fuscoguttatus, assembly GCF_011397635.1. Classification (NCBI taxonomy): domain Eukaryota; kingdom Metazoa; phylum Chordata; class Actinopteri; order Perciformes; family Serranidae; genus Epinephelus; species Epinephelus fuscoguttatus. The sequence continues at coordinate 5,649,982 of NC_064774.1, read as the reverse complement.
GAGGGCGTGGCTCATCACATAAAGGTGTAGAACATCTCAAGGGTTTCACCCATCACCACGCAACTTTGTAGGCATATGACCACACATAATCTGAGGGGACCCCTCCATTATTGAGCCCATCAAACAAAATGGGGGCGCTAGAGAGCTCATTTCTTATCTAGGCCTAACCGCCATATGGATTTTTACTAAACTTGGTAGATATGTAGAACAGGACGCCTCAAGGTGACTGGAGAAATTTAACTCTAATTGGCAACTGGGTGGCGCTATAACAACAGAAAAATGCTTCAAAATGGCTAAAATGCGACCGATCGCTGTGGCTCCCCCTGTGGACCAATGTTGGTGTTGTTTCTAATGTTTGGTATGACTAAGTCATGGTATGGTATGCTGCTGCAACAAGGGCTAGCTGCACCTTTCCCATGTGAACTACCAGTGCGCCCCACTTTTAAGTCAATACAACATATAAACACTTTAACTATCTGCCTTTCAACGTGCTACCTCGACTACTAATGTACAGTTTTAGCCCACTAACTATCCCACTATTGGCAATGGTACTACTGTACTTTCAATAAAGCAATCGTACTATCAACTTCACAAACACTCTGTCTGAATACATTGCTCTTCTTAATCTCTTGATCTTCTTAAAACAGTAGAGTACTGATTTATATAAAAGCCCAAAATGGACTTCATTAAAATGATTAAAATGTAAACTTGAAAATTAGAATGTAATTCCATGAAGGCTTTGAGGGGGCGCTAAGATATCACACAAACCACTGTGTGAGGAGAAGCTGATAGTTTCAATTCTTAAATATGATATTTAGCTTTACAAAAATGGCCAAATTCATCATGTGTAAAATGCTGTTACCATAGTCGTGAATAGTTGTTTTCACATGTGAGATCTAATATGTCATTACATCATATTAGTATTGAGGTCATTTACTTTATCAAAAGAAGAAATACTTAATAATAACAGTGATAATAAAATTGTACTTCAGTACAGTATTTGGTTAAACACATAGACAATTATTATTTTTCACACATGTAATAAAAATGTGATAATGTGATAAATTCACATGTATTATTGTGGTAGTAAATATTAGCATTATATCGTTACTGTTGTCGTAACACTGACCCATCTTCGTCCTCTGGTTCCTCAGCACGGTCCAGGTGATGGCAGCAAACAGGAAGTTGATCCAGCCAAGATAAAGGCCTTCATTACAGTTCTGGTCACACAGGTGTGTATTAGTGTTAAAGTCTTGTGTCTGTGCAGGTAATGATGGTGTTAAACCTGTGCCAACTGGTTCCCACCTCTGTCTCTTTGTCTGTGTTCAGCAGCATCATCCAGCCCGTCATGTTCCTGATGAGGAGGAGAAAGTTACCCAGCAGGGCCGATGGTTAATCTGAGACGGTAAAACAGGTCAAACTCAAGAGTCATTTAATGTGTTTGGTCTTGATTTCTCCAGATTTGGGACTGAACGTGTGCAAATATTTTATCTACTAAAGCTACAAGAGATATTTTTAAAAAATAAAAACAAGCAAATGACAAAGCATTATTACTGTCAGAATGAAAAATGGATAAACATAATAGCATGAGTGGTTTGGCATCATGCAAACAATCTGCTTATTTCCCTCCCATACAGCTGAAACAACACAAACACCAACAGTCATTCATCATCATCATCATCATCATCATCAGAACACCTGTGAACAGCAGACAAGTTTGCACACAAGGTGGGTCTCCTTTACATTTCTGTAATGGCTTTAACATTTAATAACATTTAGATTGAGGCTATGGAAAATTATTTGGATTTACACAATAATGAAATTACGTGGAACTCAGTGAGTATAATTTATGTGGTCGCCTGTATTTTGATTTTGTGTTTGCATTGACGAAGAGAAGAAAAACAGGACTTAATGACCTCTACACCGACTTTAGTTTTAACATCAAAAGAGTCAGCCAAGTTCTTTTCACTGTGCAGATGTTATCATGTTTTAACATGTGGAAATGATGTACTTTTGACTCTATTAGATATTCATGTTAAATATGTTCTCTGGGGCAGATGCATCAATATAAAAGACTTGTGTCGAGGATAAGCATTTTTGAAATGGTTTTTGATATTTTGTGTCTTTGACGTTCATCACAGAACATGTTGAACACATATTTCATGCTACTGTTTTGGGTTTTTTTTTTCAAGTTTTTAAGTGTCTTAGAATAATTTAAGATTCTAACCTTCATGGTGGCCACAGGGTATTATACCCACTATTTTTATGACAGATTCTGATACATTTGGCCCAAGTGTTTTGGAGCAGGAGGAAACAGCTGGTGTCATTTGTGCAAAACATCAAAAACAGAAGTGTAAAAAGACAAATTGGGGTTTTACGAGGGGTTATATAGGGTTATATATAAAAATCAGACGTTGCGCTAGACTTTTTCATCGCCGGTCATTTTAACCGACAGGGTCATAAAAATCCGGTCATAATCTATTTCATTTTAATTTCGTTTTTAAATGATAATAAAGATATTCGAAGACATTTAGTTTTCATTCGTTCGTTTTTAATAAATCCAACAAGCAAGTTATAAAGTGTGCATTAATAAGGACATGAACGAAAAGATGAACAGACATCCACACACCCGTGCCATTAGGCTTCACCCTGGACACACCGGACGGCACTAACGCGTCACTAACGCGTCACTAACGCGTCCGGTGTGTCCAGGGCGTTATGTAGTTATGTCTGTAGGCTCGGTGACACAAAATTAAAATTGTAATGAAGTGATTACGGTATTGAAAAATGTGTTCGGTTATGCACTGTTGTGTTTTTTTAAATTATAAACACAGTATTTTCTCCTCACGTTCCTCAGTGCGAGCTGTTGTTATTTTATTTTGAAAATTGGCCGGATTCTCTCGTCTTTTCTGTGTCCGACTTCCTGTTTGGTACGATCCGCTCGATCCAGCTTGACAGAAGCGGTCGCGGCTCCCGTGAAAAACAGACCAGACGCCGAACTGAAGCGCTCTGCTCAGCGGCCTGTGTGGACAGTCAGATAGGTTAACATGGGCGCAGATTGAAAACTGCCTCCGCTGCTGGGCGCTGCGCTTCGGTTCCGCGTCCAGTGTGTCCAGGGCGTTACGTCAACAACGCTACATGAAGCAGACGAAAGACTTTTTCTCTGCAGTGTGAAAACGGCAGCCACTTAAACCACTGACTGTGCACTCTGCCGCCAAGTGGGCAGGGGTGGTAATTGCAACCAGTCAAAATGACCAACGGCCTCAGATTTTCCGGTCACTGTTGTAAAAAAACAGTCAATGGCCGAGAATATCCGGTTAACGCAACCCCTGATGTGTATATATATATATATATATATACAGTACAGGCCAAAAGTTTGGACACACCTTCTCATTCAATGCGTTTTCTTTATTTTCATGACTATTTACATTGTAGATTCTCACTGAAGGCATCAAAACTATGAATGAACACATGTGGAGTTATGTACTTAACAAAAAAAGGTGAAATAACTGAAAACATGTTTTATATTCTAGTTTCTTCAAAATAGCCACCCTTTGCTCTGATTACTGCTTTGCACACTCTTGGCATTCTCTCCATGAGCTTCAAGAGGTAGTCACCTGAAATGGTTTTCCAACAGTCTTGAAGGAGTTCCCAGAGGTGTTTAGCACTTGTTGGCCCCTTTGCCTTCACTCTGCGGTCCAGCTCACCCCAAACCATCTCCATTGGGTTCAGGTCCGGTGACTGTGGAGGCCAGGTCATCTGCCGCAGCACTCCATCACTCTCCTTCTTGGTCAAATAGCCCTTACACAGCCTGGAGGTGTGTTTGGGGTCATTGTCCTGTTGAAAAATAAATGATCGTCCAACTAAACGCAAACCGGATGGGATGGCATGTCGCTGCAGGATGCTGTGGTAGCCATGCTGGTTCAGTGTGCCTTCAATTTTGAATAAATCCCCAACAGTGTCACCAGCAAAACACCCCCACACCATCACACCTCCTCCTCCATGCTTCACAGTGGGAACCAGGCATGTGGAATCCATCAGTTCACCTTTTCTGCGTCTCACAAAGACACGGCGGTTGGAACCAAAGATCTCAAATTTGGACTCATCAGACCAAAGCACAGATTTCCACTGGTCTAATGTCCATTCCTTGTGTTTCTTGGCCCAAACAAATCTCTTCTGCTTGTTGCCTCTCCTTAGCAGTGGTTTCCTAGCAGCTATTTGACCATGAAGGCCTGATTCGTGCAGTCTCCTCTTAACAGTTGTTCTAGAGATGGGTCTGCTGCTAGAACTCTGTGTGGCATTCATCTGGTCTCTGATCTGAGCTGCTGTTAACTTGTGATTTCTGAGGCTGGTGACTCGGATGAACTTATCCTCAGAAGCAGAGGTGACTCTTGGTCTTCCTTTCCTGGGTCGGTCCTCATGTGTGCCAGTTTCGTTGTAGCGCTTGATGGTTTTTGCGACTCCACTTGGGGACACATTTAAAGTTTTGCAATTTTCGGACTGACTGACCTTCATTTCTTAAAGTAATGATGGCCACTCGTTTTTCTTTAGTTAGCTGATTGGTTCTTGCCATAATATGAATTTTAACAGTTGTCCAATAGGGCTGTCGGCTGTGTATTAACCTGACTTCTGCACAACACAACTGATGGTCCCAACCCCATTGATAAAGCAAGAAACTCCACTAATTAACCCTGATAAGGCACACCTGTGAAGTGGAAACCATTTCAGGTGACTACCTCTTGAAGCTCATGGAGAGAATGCCAAGAGTGTGCAAAGCAGTAATCAGAGCAAAGGGTGGCTATTTTGAAGAAACTAGAATATAAAACATGTTTTCAGTTATTTCACCTTTTTTTGTTAAGTACATAACTCCACATGTGATCATTCATAGTTTTGATGCCTTCAGTGAGAATCTACAATGTAAATAGTCATGAAAATAAAGAAAACGCATTGAATGAGAAGGTGTGTCCAAACTTTTGGCCTGTACTGTATATGTATATATATATATATATATATATATATATATATATATACACATGTCTATGCTGAATAATTTCTTGCAGAGAGAATTAAAGCTTTTAGATAAGTTCGTAATTGGATTTTGTTACCTTAGGACAGAGCCAGGCTAGCTGTTTTTCTGCTTCCAATTGTAATGCTAATTTCTCTTGTGGTGCTCCACAGGGCTCAGATTTGGGTCTTCTATAGTTTAGAACACACATGTTTTCTCTGTGATACCTTTTTGCAAATATTGTTATGCAGATGACACCCAGCTCTACCTACCAGTTATTAGGCTACTGGTGACACCAGAAATTAACTGCTGGGTGTCAAATAAATCTCATGCCGGGTTCAAACTAGAGAGTAAGACCCTGATTACAGCCTGACCTGCCAGACGTAGGGTACAAAATGATAATGGGCATCTGGCATGACAAGTTTATCCTGTGTAGTTTGTCTGTGCCCATCAGAAACCTTGACCAATATGAGCACAGAGTGCTCGTCAACTGTATACATGGCAAAGCATCAGAGGAATGATGTTGTTGGTGCTGCAGGTGGAACTGTGAAATAGATGACAGTTGTTTTTCTGTCTTGTTTTAGGGTTTTCCAAAAACATTCAGTATCAAACACACTGCTATTGTTTATTTACATTCTTGTTCCTGAAAGTCAGTCTCAAGCGCCTCTTTCTCGATGACATCACATGCATCCTGAAAGACAGCAAGCTTTATTGGCCGGGGACTGACCTGTAGTTTGTCATCTCTCTCTGCCAAGTTAGAGCAACAATTTATGACTCTATAATTGCCCAATCTGACACAGTGACCATCGTAACAGACAAAAAAATCCTGTAGTCCAAACCTGGCATAAGAACAATCCATTGGCCCGAGTTCCATTCCAGTAATCTGTCAACCAGTCCTCAACCCTCTAGTTTAAAACCTGGAACTGGAGTACAGGAACTCCGCTTGGATGATGGTGATAATGATTGTATGACATTATGCTTTAATTTCTGTAACTCTGTTTATTCCTGCCTTACAATGGATGGGATCTTAAAAAAATTCAAGGCTAAGAAAAGTGCCAGTCCTGCACCAGTGGTCACCTCCCTTCAGTGGCCACTGTTGAAGAACTGATTCTTAAATTTTATGATTCCAGGCACCACTAAGCCTGACATCAAAATGGAATTTGTGACTCCTTATGAGGTCTTTGTATGTTCTCCTCTTCAGGCTTTCAACCATCAAACATGCAGGTCAACACCTGCCACCACCACCATGTTGTAGGTGATGTCATCACCTACAACATGGTGGCCATGGAGATTGTTGGAGTTTTGGGATGTGTGTTCTACTGTATTGCCATCTACACCTGTCGTATGGACATAATGATGTTTGGGTATTATGCTCTTGCCATGATTTACCTCAGACAGACTTTATTTCACTGCTTGACTTGCATAGACCGCTACCTGGCTGTTGTTCACCCCATCACCTACCTGGGTCTGAGGCAGGCAGCTGGGGTGAAGGTCAGAAACATCAGCATCAGTTGTGTTTGGCTGCTGTGCTTTGAATTAACAGGTTTAACAGCTCTGACCTTCCCTGACTTCCCATCTGAAGTTTTTTATGCCATGTATGCCTGCACCATAACTGCTGTTTCCTTCTGCACCTTTTCTGTCCTCTGTGTTCTGATTCGTCGAGGGCCAGGGAAAGCGGGTGGGAAAAGGGAACGGATTGACCAGTCAAAGCAGAGAGCTTTCTATACCATCATGATCATAACGGGAACACTGGTGATGAGGTTTTGGGGGCTACTGGTTGGCAATATCATGTCTGATGTAAAGAAGAATCTTGGAAATAGTGAATGTTGGGCTCTAATGCTCGGGTTCTGGCTCTGTCTGCCAAGCAGCCTGGTTCTACCGCTGCTGTTTCTACACAGAGCAAGAAGACTAGCACGTTCTAGTCCTAACTCGAATCAGACTGAAAACTAGAGAACACTGGATGACATGACACACAGCAATGAGCTACAACATCAGAAACACTGGCTGGTGAAGTGACTACCATTGACCATCTTGTTACAATATAAAGTTCTGCTGGGAAACCTCTGGATCTGGCATTCATGTGGATGACACCTGACATGCTCCACTCACCAAAACACTGCTGCAGACTAAGTCCACTACCTCATGGCAACAGCGCCCCCTAGTGCCAGCAGCCCCCCCCCAGCAGAACAAACTGCTCAGGACGTGACAAAGAGCCCAAGGCATCATCCTGGCCCCCAAATACCCCAGATCCTGATCCGATCGAGCATTCATGGAACGTGCCGGTACCCCACCTCACAACCTACAGGACTCAAAAGATCTGGTGTCAGTATCTTGGTACCAAACACCACAGGACTCCCCCATGTGTCCACACCTTAACAGGTCAGAGCAAAGTCCGATCCAAGGAAGCTTCATCATGGATTGGACTCTGGGGTACCATGTCCCACAAATGTTCTACTGGATTGGGATCTGGGGTATGTGGGGGCCAGGTCTTAGCCTTGAGCTCTTTATTGTGCTCCTCAGGCCATTCGACTGCCATCAGGCAAAGTGCAGTCAAGGGGTGTACTTGATCTGCAATGGTGTTTGGGTGGGTTGTGCATGTCAAGTGGCATCCACAGGAAAGCCAGGACCCAAAGTCTCCCAGCAGAACTCTGCAGTGTAACAAGATGATCAGTATTAGTCTCTTAATTTTTTTTTTTTTTTTTTACAAAAGGTCAAAGGTCAGCTTGACTGTGACATCATCATGTTTTTTCCTAATATCTCTGGAACAGAAGGGGAGACATTTGGTCAGATACTGAATTGGTGGGCGGAGTCATACAACCAGGGGTGGTAATTTTAGTTTAATCACTTTGTCTATAACCAGCATCTTCCTTGTTGTTTCTGGAGCGAGTGCACAGTGCCCTCCACCTCTGGAGTCACTGAATGGAAAGACAGTTTTTCTTGGCCATGACAGATCACATTTAACCCGTTGGCCATTTGTGGTTTTGCAAAATGCAAAGACCTGCCAGTTGTGTTTGTTTTCCACATGTTCCAGACACACCTACGTTCACAATATATCCTCTGACAGAGGAGCAGTGCATGGCCGTGTGTGAAGAGGCAGGAAACAGACACAGCTGCATCAGTTTGGAGAAAAACAAAAGAAAACAAGGTGTGTCTCTTTTAATGTGCTCAAATGCATTTTTATTAGTCTTGAAGTAAATGCTTTATAGTAAATGGTGAGCCTGTTTAGTATTATTAAATGGTCCTTTTGTGATCTAAAATCCATTTTGGGTGAGGCCATTAACTGATGATACTTCAACTGTGAGTATCCGAGTACTGATCCAATGTAAAGTAACTTGAGGCTAGTGATTGCCTGCCAATACACCTGCAGCATATTGGATTGGCGCACCTCTTGTTGTCACAGTTTTATATACTAGACATCTGAAATGTTAATGTTTCAACCAAATTTTACCAAGTTTGGACCAAGAAGAAGTTTAAGGAGTAAAGCCGTGTTGTTTCAGTGTCAGACACTAAACCCTGTCCCTGATACAGCCCGAGGAGACAGAGAAGTTCATTGACGACAGGAACTGTTTGAGAGGTTTGATTAAAGTTTTTTTATGTCACTAATGGAATACATCATGTGAGAGTAAAACCTTTGATGGGCATTACTTCATTTAATAGCTGTGACATTTTTCTGGTGATGGGTTGTCTAACTGCAGCGTGTGTTTTTACAGAGAAATAGGACTTCGGAGCAATGGGTGATGGTTTAGGGAAAACTGACTGCAGATAAATGAGCTTTTGGTACAATGGGACATTTCCAGCTAACGCCTGGTCCACACTACACAACATTTTTGTCCGTCATAAAAATCTGTCCGTGACTTGGTCTACACCAATCATCTCCGGTCATCTTTCATGATGCGTGTGATGTCATCGGGTTATTCTTGTCCTTATCATTATTATTATTTCAGTCACTGAGTGTGTTTACATGGACAGTTTAATTCCCTTTGAAATGAAAGTTCATTCCTATTAACAGTGATCTTGTAAACACCTAATTCAGAATGAAAATGGCCAGTTAGATTGAAAATTCAATCCGATGTAAGGGGCTGGAATATTCCGTTTCTAATTCCCAATGAAAGAATTTCTCTCACTTGTATACACTCATTCCTCTTTAAGTTCATTCCGTCTTTCTGCGCATGCTCGTTTCCTTGGCCTTCTGGTGCCATGACGTATATAGCGCGCATAGCAAAGGGCTGAGATAGAGCAGTCGGACTCATTGCACTCACCGGTTTCCATTCTCCACAGCACGGTCTTCTACCTCCCTTCTTCGACCTTCTGCCTCCCTTCTCCTCCTCAACAGATGAAGCATTAGCAGAACAAGGTTGTTGTCGTACTGCTGCTTCAAGAATATAAGCAAAACAAGCCAGAAAAAGGCACTAAGAACGGCGTCGTCAAGCATCTTGTTATCCGGAGCGAGGACTACAGTGTTTTCTTCCGGTAAACACGTAACATCCGCCCCGCCCCCTATCCAATCAGACTGTAACCGGGCTGATATAGCGTAGTGTGAACCAGGCATAACAGGCCTTAGAGGATTTGGCCATGGGAGCAATGGGCAGACCCTGATCATTGTCATTGTCTTGTCCTAAACCTCTCATTGTTTCTGTGAGGTTTCTTTGTACGAGTCTTTCAAGTGGAATCCACCACACTTGCTAGACTGCACAACGTGTTGCTCATCTCAGACTGATGACTGCCACCTGTTCACGAGGAGGCATGAGTTATGCTGCGTTTGTTTTGTACTCGGAGGTCGGAAGTGGGAATGACGTCACCTCCGAGTTGACAACAGTTTTTGCATTCTAGTTGACGACAGTGGACAAGTCGGAAAAAAACATGGACACCCGCAAGAAAGCCTTTGTTGCCCTTGCACTTTGGGAGTATAGACAGCTTCAAAACCATCATGCAAAATTGCTATAAACAGTACTTTAGCAGAGTGTTTACTCACTATGTATGTGACCGGCAGCCATCTTGAATTCGTAAGTCAGGATTGACGTGGTTGCTCCGAATTTCCAAGTTGGAAATCTGATCTCAGTGTGCGTTCGAGTTTAAACTTGTGACTGGGAACTAGGAATTTCCGACTTTCGAGTGCAAAACGAACGCACCGTTACACACATCCTGCATGCCAGAAATCAGGTGAGCGATGTGCAGAGATCACAAGCCCTGTTAGTGTCAACATGTGAGGCAGACTGCAGCCTGATGAGCTCAGTCAGAAGGTCTCAGCAAAGATCAGGAGCTCCTAAAGGAGACGTCAGAGTCCAGAGAGGACAGGAACATAAAGGACCAGTTTTAAAGCCACGGAGAAACACAGGTATCAGATTAAACTAGAGGAACTGAGGCATCTATTGGTTCTTACCACGTTATGTTTTCTTATCGAAGAGTAGAAAGAGTCCAAAGTAATGCTAAGTTTCATGTTGCAGCCTCTGAATTGTTCCATACTCTGCCTCCCAGACCTCCTTACTCCCTCCTCTCTCTTCCACAGGCCATGTCCACCAACTCTTCATCCTCCTTTAATGTTACCGTCATCACGACTTCCCTCCGTCCCTTCAACCCTCCTCTCTACATAGAGTGCCTGAGCTCTACGGGCAGCATTGCCATCTTCATTGTATACACCTTCACCAACATCCTCCTCCTCCCTCTCTACTTCCTCATCCTCTCCATGGGATTCCAGCAATGGAGGCATCAGCGCTCTGCACCTGCGGGGCACTCAATCAGCCACTCTGACGTCTTCACCTACCACATGGTCGCCGTGGAGATTTTTGGTGTTGTTGGATCATTCCTCTACTGTTTGAGCATCTTCACCAAGACTGTGACGATGTTACTGGTGGGCATGTTTGTTTCCTGCGTCATTTTCCCTGGACAGACTCTGTTTCACACCCTGACCTGTGCGGAGCGCTACCTGGCCGTCGTTCACCCCGTCACCTACATGCGCCTGCGAGAGTCAGGCGGCGTCAGGATCAGGAACATCTGCATCATGTGCGCGTGGCTGCTGATCTTCGGATGGGTAGGGGTGACATATCTGCACCTGCCTGATTTCCCTTCCATCCCATTAATGTGCATGATGAGCGCCTCAGTGATTGTTATATGTTTCTTCTGCCTCTCTGTTCTCTGTGTTCTGATTCGTCCAGGGCCGGGGGAGGTGGGCGGGGACAAGGAGCGGGTTGACCAATCAAAGCAGAGAGCTTTCCACATCATCAGGGCCATAACTGGAGTTCTGTTGTTGAGGACTGTGGGGCTTCTGGTTAGTTTTGGCTTGTCCTACCTGCAGTCACTCAGCACAGTAGATCTATGTACGGTGATGGACGCTGGGATCTTTCTGACCGTGCCGAGCAGCTTGGTGCTGCCTCTGCTGTTTCTGCACAAGGCGGGAAAACTGGTGTGTTGTAGGTGCAACACTGAATCAGGATGAGGAGTCAAGTGAATGGAGAGCCAACGGCTGTCATTGCTAGGAGATGTTTCACAAGATGACACACAACATATATATGTTTCAATTAACCGTTACTGTACGTTCACACCAGAACATTCCAAAGAGGTAAAGTCTGTCGTGGACGCCCAAGAAGCACACACAACATATATATTTTTCAATTAACCGTTACTGTACGAAACCACAAAATATCTCTATCAACTTTTATGTCGGGGCTTCAGGACACTTGGATCACTACGGACAAGCAGTATGGAGTTCGGCTTCATCGAAGCAGGTCAGCATTCCGGTTGGTTGTCACCGAATCCTGTCAGAGCTCATTACCATAAAGTTAAACTAGTTTTAACTCCCCACCAGAGCCGCTCCCGTCGCTCTGGTCGCTTTTGGTGTGAACGTAAAGTTAACGAGTCAGTGAGGAACATGTGGTCTTCATTTAAACCACAGATAGAGCTCAGCAGCAGGCTGAAGTAACTTCAGCTGCTAACTGGTTCAAACATGAACAGTAGTGTCTTCAAAACTGTTGTAGTGGCCGTTTTTACTAAGGTCCAAGTTGCTACTGTCGGCCACTTAATCTGCAGTAAGTTGTTTTAGTTCTGACCCGTGTTCAATTAATTAATCCACTCTTCTTGAGAAACCCAGTGTTACTCACAAGTAGTCCACAGGAGACAGGGAAAACGTTAATGTCGCTTTATTTGAAGACGCACAAAAAAACCTGGTCCAATACCAGTATAAAGCAGTCCAAAACTGTACATGTTGTCACCTGCTAACTGTACACGCAACCACACACGTTACGCACGTTATACACGGTCAAAAACTTATTTCAATCCACGCTTATGCAGATTCCTCTACATCCTAGCTGTACACATGGTTGTCCTCACTGCGCATGTGCGGCAAATTGCCCTAAAGCCTAATCAACTGTCGTAAAGCAACAAAACAATACACTGCATTTAGCATCAGAACACAAAAATTGCAAACCTTTAACTTATAAATCTTAAAATACACATAACCTGTCCATATTCTGTTGTTTAACTGTTGCATGAACTTAAATATAGGCAGAACATATTGCATATACTTGACAACAGAAACACAATATCAAATATTACTTTGTGCCTAAGTGGCTCTCACAGCTGTCTTTGGTCGTTCGAGTTTAAGGATATAACAAATTATTTGTGTGGTTTGCTCTATATTCATATTTGGTTCATTCTATGTTTATATTTGGGTTGTTAAATGTTAACATTTGAGGTGAAATATATTTAGTTTGCTTGTTGTATATTTATATCTTTATTTGGGTGTTATATATTTACATTTTGGTTGTTGTGTTTTACAGTTTGCTTGTTGTTTATTTATATTTAAGATGTTGTATATCGATATTTATATTTATATTTTGGTTGTATAATTATATGTATATTTATATATGGGGCTATATATTTACATTCTCGTTGTTGTGTTTTACAGTTTGTTTGTATATTTACATTTATTTTTATATTTGGGGGCTATCCTTTTACATTTTCGTTGTTACACACACACACACCTGTATATTTATATAGATTTTTGTGGCCACCACGAGACCTTCAACACGTCTCGTCCTCAACATGATGAGTCTAATGAGTCATTTGCATGGCCGCCAGCTGCTGCAGCCGTCGTGCCTCTTGGACACACATCACCTCTGATTTGCATTTGTTGCCGTCTCCGGCCGAACCCACACACAGAACTGTCAGAGGAGAATTATGATCAGCCGGAGAGAGTTATTTTAAGCCTTGGGACAATGTTTTTTTTTCTACTTCTCAGATAATCATAGGGACATAAAGATAATGTCTGAGATGCCTTCACTTACCTGATCACGTTCATTAGCTCTGTTGGTGAGTTCAAGGACAAACAGAGTTCAAGAACAAGATCTGACATTTGCAATCAGTCAAACAGAAAATGATGAATAGTTTCTGGTAGTGTGGTGTTTATTGTTTCTAAATGAGTGTTTATCAATAAATAACAATTCAATCCAGTTATACAGTTTTTTTATTATTCATTGAAGACAATGTAACGTAACAGGTTGTATGATCTGACAGTGTTGAATTATAATTACATCAAAGATAAATAAAACATATGAGGTCCAGTTCATTTGTATTATAACTTGTCTTATAACTACTGGGTGCGGTAAAAATGTTAGGCTAAACTGACCTAGCAACCACATAGTAACATCTTAGCAACCACACTGAACACCCGAGAAACCATGTTAAACATTCCAGTAACCACCTGGCAACTACTACACAACCAGGCCCTCAGGAACGCTGCTCACTCTTGCAGCAACTTTTCCCCAGTGGTCACTTGTGGTATTGCAGTGAAAAAATCTCCTGCAACCCAAAATAATTTTCCCCACAGACCACGATTATAAAAGAGACGATTTTTGATCTGTGGAGGTTTTACGTTTGTAGAAAGTTCCTGGAACTGAGAAGAGTGATTTAAAAATCTGTGATATCATCACACAGTAAAGTCTAAGAGCCAAGTTGGAACTCGTGGGCGGGGCCAGCAGGAGAGACACTACTGCACATGTTCAGTGGGCCGCATACCCCAGAAGTAACCCTGGAAGCTAGAAACTTTTTTGGCTGGGCCGACGTCACGATGACATCATGTTATCAGCTGGAGGTGCAGCTGCCTCTCCCCCACAGGGCTGTAGGCTCCATAGGAGTGTTAAAATGTGTTTGTCTTGTTGTGTTATTGGAGCCAGAATAGAAGGAGTCATGGCTCAAAACCAGCCGCCACTGCCCGTCAACAAAAACAGAGGCTCCATCTTGGCGTCCAGTATCTAGGTGCAACACACAACCAATCACAATCACTGTGAACCTCCCAACAACCACGTTAAGCACTTTAGTATCTGGCAACATTCTTAAAACCACTACGCAACACACTCATTACCACCGTAAAAATCAACTATGATGAGTAAACATCCACCAACACCAGTCACTGTCTGTAGCCCCTCAGGAACCGCCTAATAACACCACAGCTACCACCGCAGTCTACAATCACTGAGCAACAACCTAACTCAGTAAAGTCAGCAGAAGGAAATGTTGGTCTTGTACGTTTCCACAAATACAAGATGCTTGACGACGCCGTTCTTAGTGCCTTTTTCAGGCTTGTTTTGCTTCTATTCTTGAAGCAGCAGTACGACAACAACCTTGTTCTGCTAATGCTTCGTCTGTTGAGGAGGAGAAGGGAGGTTGAAGGTTGAAGAAGGGAGGTAGAAGACCATGCTGTGGAGAATGGAAACCGGTGAGTGCAACGAGTCACGAGCATGCTATATACGTCGTTGCGCCAGAAGGGCAAGGAAACGAGCATGCGCAGAAAGACCGGAATGAACTTAAAGAGGAATGAGTGTATACAAGTGAGAGAAATTCTTTCATTGGGAACTAGAAACAGAATATTCCAGCCCCTTACATCGGATTGAATTTTCAGTCGCATTGGCCATTTTCATTCTGAATTAGGTGTTTACAAGATCACTGTTAATAGGAATGAACTTTCATTTCAAATGAAAAGGGGATTAAACTGTCCATGTAAACGCACTCATTGCTGTGTTTCCAGCGGCTTTTTGGGGCCCAAAGAGAAGTTCTTTTTTACCAAGGTATCCAGGTACCACCTGGTTACGCTCTAGCCACCAACTGGCAACTACCTGTAACGCCCCTCTAAGTTCCTTCTCTAGTGAGAGGTACTTTACATGTAACAAAAATAAGCCTAATATCCTCATAATATCAGCATTTAACATCTAGACATTAAGGAACACATTAAGAGTTGTCAGACACTGAATTTCTTTTTGCTGCAGACTGAAATGTGACGATAGCGTTCAGGTCAAAACCTTTCTTATCAATTGTCTGGTCAGATCTGTAATCTGGCTTCGTCTTTATTCGTAGTTTCTGATTTGAATCAAAATGTTAATATTTGACGACATATCATTTATGTATTAGTGCTGGAACCCAGAGTCGTACAAGAACTAGTACCATGGTACCCAGCCCTCCTGAAACAGGACCAAAATTGAGCTTATAAGCACAACATCTGGAGCAATGGGATTCTAACTTATGACACAAAAACACAGACCAGTTTTCAGCCAGATTCAGTGTTTACAGCCCGGCAGTTTTCCTGCCCGCTGTAGAAACAGCAGTGGTAACACCAAACTGCTGGGCAGGGAGGACCAGACGGCAGATGTCATCACTGCACACCCAACGCTGTGGCTCAGCAGCAGTGAGACCTCAAGAGCATCACAGATCAGCATTCCCCCCAAACACAAGAACAGCACTGCGGTGATGGTCACGATGGTGTGGAAAGCCCTCCGCTTCATTTGGTGGACCCGTTTCCCACCGCTGCCCACCTCGCCCAGGCCTGCACGCCTCAGAGCACAGAGCGCAGAGAGGCTGCAAAAACTGACCACGACTGAGGCAAAACCCATGGAGGAGAAATACAGAACCATGCTACCCCAAATGGTTAGAGCCCCCAAAATCACCCTCACAACACACAGCAGCCAAACGCACCCAATGCTGATGTTTCTGATCCTGACGCCGCCCTCGCCCTTCAGCCCCAGGTAGGTGACGGGGTGGACAACAGCCAGGTAGCGCTCTACGCAGGTCAGGGTGTGAAACTGGATTTTTACACTCCAGGTGGAGGAAAAAAACACCAAGCTGTACGTCATCATGTCTGGGAGATCAGCGACCGAAACAGAAGAGGAAAGACCCCGAGACTGTGACCATCTCCATGGCAACCAGGTGGAAGGTGAAGACGTCCGAGTGACTGGTCGTTGCTGCTGCTGTGGAAACAGAGCGCTGCTGTTTCCATCGCTGGAGCCCCAGGTAGAGGATGAAGGTGAAGAGAGGGAGGAGGATGAGGATGTTGGTGATGGAGAAGGCTGAGAAGATTAAGATGCTCAGTCTGGACTTGGAGCACTCCAGGATATGAAGGGAGGAGTTGATGAAGAGGAGAGGAGTATCAAGGGATAAATAAGCGAAGAAAGAGTTGGCTGACATATTTATGAAGAGCGAGGTCTGAAGAGGAAGAGGAGGCACAGAGAAGAAAAAAGGAGGATGTTCAGAGGAAGGAGAAACACAGGAGGAAAACATACTTTAATGATCTGACAAAATCTCATTGGAAGGATGACTCAGCATTTAACAAGAAAAATATAAACTTCAGATCTTTACAGTAACAGTGTGTGAGGACAGTTCAGTCACCAGAGGGAAATGTTGGCATTGTGCATTTCTGAAAACCACAAGTACGTTAATACACAACATTTCTACATTTTATACAACAATTCTAAAGTGACGTAGGACAGGAGCGGAGTTAGTCATTGGGGGTTGGACGGCCTAAAACCTGAGCAAGACACCTGGTCAAGCTGTTTTTACCAAGACACTGCGTTTCCAGTCAAAATAGAGCCACGAAAAATGATTTTAAACAATACCACGTTTCCTGCCTCTGTAAAGTGTTTGTTTTTTTACTGAAACAACACAGTGTTTTCTGTCGGGACAGTGCCACAAACACCAGGCACTGATAGCCAGAACATGATCTTTTTCTAACCATAATCAAGTGTTTGTTGTGCCTGAACCTAATCTAACGTTAACATCATCATTGTTGAGATGTAATGAAATGTAAAGTTTCAGTACACGGCATTTCACAGGAGGCAATTGATGATTTTTGGGGACATAACCATCAGATGTCATTGAGAAGTAACCAAAAGGGCCTAAACTACGCATTGGAGGGATATATTCATCATTTTATTGTTGAGAAGGTCGATGAAAAGCTTAAATTACAAGCCAAAATTTACAGGTCACAGTGTACGCTTGTGAACCGCATCTGGTTGCCGTCACCATCAAAGACAACAAGTTAAAGTGCCACTGAAGTTAAGGTTTTTGGCTCAGAATATGAGAAAAGGATAACGGCCTTTTTACCATCTTTACCAAGAGTGTCTCTCCGTTAGTTTGGTGCTACAGTATTTACACTGAATCATTCAGCATAACGTTTGCCAACCTTTGTTATCTCTGCCATTACAGATAAGTTAATGAAGCTAAGCTCCAGAAGTTAACGTTAGCTTAACTAGAGCCCTTTGGACAACAGCTAACAATGATGTACCATCACCAAAGTACAAAACTAGAACAAAATAGGCTAATGAACTCCCAGCAAACAAGGTGACATGATGAACAACGCAGCTAGGAGCTAACGTTAGGCTAACTTTAGCTAACGTTAGCTAGAGATGTTAAAGATAACTTTATATTTCTTTCCAGCAAAGTGACAATATGTTGCCTCAAACACAATGTTGACTTACCTTAGAACAGATGTAGACATCATTGTTAATCTTATTCACGTTGAGTTGATGTTGTGGTCTAACGTTACCACACAACTTTATCCAAAGGAGACACTTTTCTCGCTTGAGATGTGGTTTAAAGTGTAAAAATACACCTGGTCGCCCAGCCTCTCAGGATACCTTGTGTCAGAGTTGCATGTACCCCATGCACACTGTTTGACCATTTTTAAACTTCAAATCTCAAACTTTGTCATCTGGAGGTGGAGAGGACGGTGGACGGTGTGACGCCTGAGCGAGACGCCTAGCCAAGCTGCAGACCACTGTTTACGAGCAACAAACAACAAAAACCTGTTGTATTTTACGAGTCATCGCCATTCCCTGCCTGGATAGTGCCACAAATTGCAGATTTTTCTGGTAAAAAATTGCTGTGCTTCCAGCTGGCGTTCTGCCATCAAAACCAAGCATTTGAAGCTAAGACATCTCTTCCGAATCATAGCCAAGTGTTTGGTTGTTTGTGTTCATTGTTGAGATGAACAGAAATGTAAAGTTTCAGTGTATCAGCTACATAATTGTGTACAAATTTTTGTGGCAATTGGGTTGGTGATGGTATCACTGATATCAATGTTGACTATTAAACACTGCAGAAATGTCACATATCCTGGGTTTGCAGAAACATACAATGCCAACATGTCTTGGGCGACTGGTTTGGTGATGACCCTAAAAAAACTAATAAAACTAATGAGAAACAAACCTCCAGCTGTCCAACTGCTGCACACAGCGCACCAATAATAATAGTAATATACTGTCATATGTAAATATATCTTACTGACTTTCTTTAGCAATCTTCAGCCTGAACATTAACAACTTCCTTTCATACCTCAAGACTTTTTGCACAGATATTTGCACAGCGCTTAAGTTATACGTACAGCAAAGGTACTGCAGTATCAATATATATAGCATACAAATATATTACTGTAGTTTGTCTACAGTTTAGAGTCTTAATTAATAATATTCTGTGTCCTGAAAGGGAAGTCTTTCTTTCTTCTTTTAGAAAATGTCATATTTCTTAACATCACCTACCTCAGCAGTTTCCGATCTTCCTGCTCCTGCGTCTCCAAACTCACTGACTGCTGTTCGCTGCTATCTGGCATGAATATATATTAAATTATGCGTGTCATGAGTGTGTTTATGTGAGTGTGACTTCGAAGGTGTTTGTGTGTAACAGGTGGGAGTCTGATTGTGGGGTTCTTTGCATGTTGCAAAACCGATGTATATCTTAGGCTACTTTTGCCGGTAAATTGCAATAGGCAAATTTCTCCTATCATCGCTCTGCAGGGAGATCAGAGATCAGAGATCAGAGCAGGGTGGAGTCTCGCTGTGTGTTTAATCAGTCGGCAGCCAACCAAAGATAATAAAAACAGTCATAGTGATTTATTTCCTCTGCATCAGTTTATTATCATTGTCTGTAGAGATTACAAAACCAAAACACACACACAAACACACACGTTTACAATAGAGAGTAACATTTCTTCTTCAGAGCAGTGAAGCAATATGGGACAAACTTTCAGCCAGCTGAGTTTCCAGCTGACTTTAGTCATCAAACATAAGTGTTTTGTAGCAACCTGTCACTGTGTTTCCAGCGGGCTGGAGTGACCCATCACTGGTTTCCAGTGGCTTTTTAGGCACCAAACGTGGCTGTTTTATAGTGACTCGTAGCTGTTTTTCTAGCGGATTTTTAGGCACCAAACGTGGGTATTTTATAGTGACCTATCACTGTGTTTCCACCCGGCTGTCTTTCCAGTTGCTTTTGAGGCACCAAATGTGGCTGTTTTTCGAAAGGATTTTTAGGAACAAATATGGATGTTCTGTAGTGACCTGTCACTGTTTTTCTAGCAGCTTTTTTGGAAGAAAACATGAACATTTTATTGCAACCCATCACTGTGTTTCCACCCGGCTGTAGCGATAGAATGCTGAATTTCCAGCAGCTATTTAGGCACCACATGTGGCTGTTTTGTAGTGACCCATCACTGTTTTTCCAGCGGCTCTTTAGGCACCAAATGTGGGTGTTTTGAAGCGGCCCAGCATTGTTCTTCAGCAGGGACAGTGCCCCTACTACAGAGGGTTTTTTTTGTACCCAAACTTAGTCTCACATTAGCCTCACCATTTTTGAAATGCAGAGTTCCTTCATATCCACCACATAATAACATGCAACGTTAGTGTTTCCAGAAAGGTACGATGCCAATATTTAATCTGGTTGTTGGGCTGGATGTTTCACCAGATAAGTAAAAACTATGATCTGTTGATGGTGCTAAAGGAAATGTCAAGAAATTATCTATGTCAGTACAATTCGATTTCTAGCTCCCAATTTATCAATTCTCCAGTTTGTGCGCTCCCACACTCAGAATGAGAGTTTCTGAACACACCACTCACATCATCTTCCTCCACTGTCTAACACAAGACAACACAACTTGTTAGCTAACGCTAGCTAATGTCTGTGGAGAACTGTTTTGCCTCTAGCTAAGCCCCACCCACCAATAATCGCATACTGTTTACCAACTGTAAAATGGTCTACAGCTCAACTGATGTTGACTTTTTTTGGTGGCTAAAAACTAAACAGCTGAGGTAACGTCTTCTCAGCACTGATTGATTTTAACATGACACAAGGATTTTTTCTACTCAGAAGTTACTGTAAATAAACATTGTAATTTGGACTATAAATGTACACAAAAATGATTCAAATAGTATCCTGAGTTTTGAGATTCACAGCAATAAGTACTGGTTCATGATCAGATGATATAATCTGCTCCAGATTTCCTGTATTTAGTAAAACTATCTCGAATGACTACATCCCACCATAACTAACAAACTGGCCATGAGTCCAAAAAACTCTTAATCAGTCACGTTCACTTTGTTCAGTTGTAATCCAGTGCTTATCCGTCCCCACTACTATGACAGCAACGTGATAGTTTCCCTGCCCTGTGCAGATACAGCAGAGGTGAAATCAGACTGCAGGGCATATTAAACCAGTATACAGAAGTTCTCACCACACAGTCAACATCGTGACTCAATAGTGGGGAAGTGTCTAGAGCAAAGGAAACCAGGAACCCTGCCAACCACAACCACAACACTACCGTTATGGCCATGACGGTGTGGAAAGCCCTCTGCTTTGATTGGTCAACTCGCTTCTTGTCCCGTCCCCCTTCCCCTGGCCCTGGACGAATCAGAACACAGAGAACAGAAAGGCTGCAGAAAGATACGACGATTACAGAGAAGGTCAAAAGGCAGAACAGTGAGATGCGGGTTAAAGTAGGATGCTGCAGAAGTATTACACTGCTCACTGCAAAGCACACCAACCAAACACATCCAATGCTGATGTTTCTGATCCGGACTCCACCCGCATTTCTTAACCCCAGGTAGGTGACAGGGTGAACAACGGCCAAGTATCGCTCCACATAGGTCAGGAGGTGAAAGAAGGCCTCTCCGCTCTGACAGACTGACACAAGCCAGTACCCCACTGTACTCATTTCTGGGAGATCAGTGGAGGAGCCCCAAAAGTAGATGACAGACCCCAGGCAGCAGATCAGCTCCAAGGCAGCCATGTTGTAGGTGAAGATGTCAGAGTGGCTCGTCGTAGCGAAGGAACGTTGCTGCCTCCATCGTTGGTGACCCAGATACAGGACGAGGATGGAGAGAGGGATTAGGAGGAAGGCTCTGGTGACTCTGAAGGTAGTGCCGATTAAAATACTAACTCTAGAGTCGGAGCAATCGTAGAGTACTGAATCAAGAGAGGAGTTGGATGGGGAAGAGGAGTTGACTGACATATCTACTGTATGTAGATAGAGGCCTGAGGAAGAAGAGGAACTGAGCTGTAAAAAAAATCTCTGAAAAGTTGGCATCAAACAGAACCAGTGACACAACACCGTCATGAGCTGCTGGGCAACAACACAAACTGGTTGAATTTTTCGTTTGATCGGCAGACCTTTGGACGACCAAAGTTATTTCAGATTATCCAAAGGGAAACAGGAAGGTCTGTATTAAATCTGGAGACAATCGATCAAATGGTTCTTGAGGCATTTCACTGAATGGAGATATTTCAGTCTGGATCAAAGTGGGAGAACAACTAACTAACTAACTAATGACATTTTGCCTCAAGAGCCATTTCAGCAAGACTGAACTGCAAATCATGAAGTTATCAATGAGCACCCACCTTATTATCAGTGTTTGTTTGAGATCGTTCTTCTCCCGTGTCTCCAGACTCACTGGTTCTTGATCCAAATGTAATAATGCTTATACATGTCTGGATGTGGGTTGTTGATGATGATCCTGTGTCGTAGTGCCAGGTGGAAGCAGCAGGTGTTTGCATGTTTCATAACAACTTCATTATGACTCCAGACTGTCAATCAAAGTAGGCAAATCTTCTTTAAAATAACAGCTGCAGAGCACCTGGTAGAGATCAGTCACTTCATCAGGGTGGAGACAGGACCATGGGACTTGAAATACACTGAACAAAATTATACATGCAACATTAAATTTTTTGCTCCCTTTTTCATGAGTTGAATCAAAAATCTTTTCATGCACACTAAAGACTTTTTTTTCTATCAAACTTTGGTTGCAAATTTGTTAGAATCTGTGTTGGTAAGCACTTCACTTTTCCAAGGTAATCCATTCACCTTAAGGCCAAAACACACCAGACTCAAATGCTGGGCATCAAAAAGTAAGTCTCTATTATTTTAAATATAGACGGTTTCTTCGAGCGATTTGTGTATGCCGCCATCTTGCGGCGCCGCAATTGCTGCAGTGACATGTGTCAGTCATCAATTCATGATGCTGTCATTGTGAACTGACTCTCTACAGTGACAGCATCATGAATAGCTGGATTGATGATGTTAGACAGTGGCCTCCGGTAACTGATGAAGGTATCTTAAATGAGTAACCATTTTAATTTAGAAATTAATCATTTGTTTGAGCGATAAGCAGGAAAGATTAGAGTAATAGGGAGATAACAGACTGTATCATTAAACACTGTGTAATATAACTTTAGCATACGTTACGTGTGCTGATGTTAGCAAGCTAGCAGCGTGACATTTAATCATTATGGACAGGCTACGTGACCATCACATCATATTGAAGGCGATCAGTATTCACCTTCAGTATGATGTGATGGTCGTCTAAAAGGTGGTGTAAAATTTGCCCGACCCATCCGGAGCTCAGGTAATTTTGACCCTCAATCAGAGACCTGTAATTGCTGTTTTTCTGGTCATCAGAGGCCCGGCGATCAATAAAATATTCTTGAATACCTAAAACAAAACACAAACACGTGTTGTTGTTGTTTTTAGTCACGTAGCCATTGTGGCAGCTATCTATACTGCATCTGGCTTTCCTAATTTGTTACTTGTGGTATAAATAAGCATTTTTAAAAAAAAACCCAACAAAACAAAATTAATTTATAATGTACAATTAATAAATAAGGCTTGTTTTAAACAACTAATATTAAACCAATATACACAAATGTGAACACACATTAGTGGGCTTCACATAATGCTTCAAAGTTTACAGTACGACACGTGAGAAAGGGCTGATACATTAACACACTGATATTTAAGTGGCATGTTTCATGTCATCATTAATTGATTAAGTCTGTTTGCACTTTTTCACATTTTGGTTTTAGCAAAACATTAAAAGGGAAGGCGGAGGTGTCACTGATAGAGAGAGCTGCCCCGTCGTGAGATGAGACCTTAAATGTCTTTTAGCATGAAACTCTTTTCAAACTGGGCAGCAGTGCTCTTGGTGTGTCCTTCTGCGCTGGCCATGACGACACAGCAGGCCTGATCCAAAAAAATAATAATGGTCCCTTCTAAGTGTAAGCTGTGCTGGAGCTATTCCTTCCTGACTCCCCTATTGTCCCTGTCTCTTCCTGTTACCAGGACAAATATTTTCACTGAAGGTGCAGGTTGCAGGGGGTCACCCCCACTATTTCAGTCTCAGACCAAGGGTTGGCTGCTTGACCAGACACAAGCCTGTCCTCCTTGCCCCAACTCATCGCAGCCCAGAGTGGGGAGAGGCCTCACTGTCAGGGAACAGCCCCTTAGATAAGATAAGATAGACTTTATTGTCCCGAAGGAAATTTGTCTTGGATACATGCAGAATCTGCTGTTAAAAGACACAAAAAGTTGACACATACAGTTCCTTAGCATGGTCAGCCTACTCTGGGATACTCTGCCCTGCTTTTTACAGAACCAGGAGGAATGCTTAAACATCTCTAGCATCTAAGCATCAATGTCTAGACCTAATTGGTGGGGTTGAGCTGAATGCTTGGATTAAACATGTATCTGGTTCTGATCATGTACTTTGTACGAACACAAGTACTATATGAGTAAAATGTGTCAGTGTCTGTACTCCTGATGAGGGGAAATCTTCATTTGGGTACCTGTGTTCAACCTCTGACTCTTTCGATCAAAAATGACCTGAAGCGCAATTCTGAGATTGTTGTTTGAAAATAGATTTATAATAAATAATCTGCAATCTAAACTCTGCCTGTTTTCAGTACAGATACTTTAGGTGGTTAAACAGATACAGATACAGATAATGGTGTACTTGCTCATCCCTACTAATCAGGATTTAGCTCTAGCCACCAATGGAAGGGGGCCTCACCTTAAGGTGGGGAGGAAGACCAAGCCAACAGGCGATGAAAAATCAAAACATGGAATCTTCTCAGTCAACAAGACTTTTTTATTAGCATCAAAGTCAGCAAAATACAGGAACATGGTACAGCCAAAATCCCAAGAAATAAAAACATCCTGAAGAGTGGCTACCTAGAAGAAAAACCCTAAAAAGTCCTGCACTTTGAGTCTGTCTACCTTATATACATGTTCTGTGACGGGACTGTCCGATTTGATGAGTTTGTGCTCGCATTTTAGCTTGGTGGAAAGTCTCGCCTGCTCAGACAAAAACAGACATTCAGGTTTCATCTATTAAGCCGACAACTTCAATGGATATGATGTAATAAAAAAAAAAAAAAAAGGTGATTGTGTCTGGATGTGATACAAAGGAGTATAATAAATACAATGATTATATAAGCTTATAAAACATATGAATTTATGTGGATAAAATAAAAAAGATTATAGGTTAGAAACTGAGTTCTTAAAGTCTTTATCAACTTTGGAGTGAGTGAGCATGTTAATCTTTCAAGCTCCTCCTGGAGGACCCCGAGGTGTTCCCAGACCAAATGAGATATATCATCCCTCCAATGTGTTCTGGGTCTGCCCCGGGGCCTCCTACCAGTGGAACGTGCCTGGAACACCTCTAACATGAGGCGTTCAGGAGGATCCTGATCAGATGTTGAACCACATCAACTGGCCCCTTTTGACGTGAAGGAGCAGCGGCTCTACTCCGAGCTCCCTCCAGATGTCTGAACTCCTTACCCTATCTCTAAGGCTGAGCCCAGACACCCTTCAGAGGAAACTCATTTCAGCTCCTTGTATCCACAGTCTTATTCTTTCTGTCACTACCCAGAGCTCATGACCAAAGATGAGGGTTGGGACGGAGATGAACCAGTAAATCGAAAGCTTTGCCTTGTGGCTCAGCTCCCTCTTCACTGCAGATGCAGCATCAAATGGCTGATCCATCTCACGCTCCATTCCATCCTCACTCATGAACAAGACCCCGAGATACTTGAACTCCTTTACTTGGGGCAGTAACTCATTCCCAACCCAAGATGTCACAAACCTGCTATTTTAATCATTGAACATGAGATTGTGTGTGAGTGCACAAAAAAGAAATCAAGAGCAACTGTTGCAAAGTTACTCTTTGCATCTCGGTGTTCTACATCCTGTGGAATTTTCTTTCAGGGACCAATATACAATGATGATTACACAAAGATGCATTCCTAGGAGTACCAGTGTATCACAATGAGTACAACTTAAAAAGGATGAATACAGTACATGAGTACCTGAGTATAACCAGGCATTAAATACAAAGTATATAAGTATATCAAAAAGGTTCAGTAAGCATGATAAGCACATACTAAAGGTACCTGAAGAGGTGTTTAAGAAAGTATAAGGAACAAAGTAAAACTCGATGTTGCTTAGGTTGAGAACATAAAAATGTCAGCTTGAGAACATAAGTTAATGTAAGGATGAGAATGAGGCTAAACATTGAAAACATGAGAATAAAAAGTGAATGAAAATTGTAAAATATTGAATTTATTCAATACTTTCCTTCACACGAACTTAGTAAGCAATCCTGAGAAAAAACTAAGATGGTGAGGAGATTAGAGAGCCCAAAGGTTCACGTTTTTCTCTTTTTGTCATCTTCAACATCAACTTTTACACCTCAACCAAACATCAAACATTTTTGTAAAATTCCATTTTTTTCTGTGCTGAAAAACTGTTGAATGGAATTAAGTGAGAAAAAGAACAAGACTTTAACGACAGAACCCTGTTTACTGTAACTCCTCACACTCTGCAATCAACTCGGTTACAAGTGAATGAGACAAATACTCGATATTTCTCAATATTATATATAATAACATAGTATTTATTGTGCTGAGTCACTGTTGTGCTTACAGCCCCGTAGTTTCCCTGCCCTGTGCAGATACAGCAGAGGTGAAATCAGACTGCAGGGCATATTAAACCAGAATGCAGAAATCCTCACCACACAGCCAACATTGTGACTCAGTATTGGGGAAGTGTCTAGAGCAAAGGAAACCAGGAACCCTGCCAACCACAACCACAACACTACCGTTATGGCCATGACGGTGTGGAAAGCCCTCTGCTTTGATTGGTCAACTCGCTTCTTGTCCCATCCCCCTTCCCCTGGCCCTGGACGAATCAGAACACAGAGAACAGAAAGGCTGCAGAAAGATACGATGATTGCACAGGGGGCCAAAATGCAGAAAAATGCGACGCGGGATAAAGTACCATCCTGCAGAGTTACAAAAATGCTCCATCCTAAGCACACCAACCAAACACAGCCAATGCTGATGTTTCTGATCCTGACCCCACCTGCATTTCTTAACCCCAGGTAGGTGATGGGGTGAACGACAGCCAGGTATCGCTCCACACAGGTCAGGACGTGGAAGAGACCCTCTCCACACAAAGTCATAGCCACAAGCCAGAACCCTGCTGCAATCACCTCATTTGAGGAGCCCCAAAAGTAGACGACAGACCCCGGGCAGCAGAACATCTCAGAGGCAGCCACATTGTAGGTGAAGATGTCAGAGTGGCTCATCGTAGTGAAGGAACGTTGCTGCCTCCATCGTTGGTGACCCAGATACAGGACGAGGATGGAGAGAGGGATTAGGAGGAAGGCTCTGGTGACGCTGAAGGTAGTGCCGATTAAAATACTAACTCTGGAGTTGGTGCAGTTGAGGAATACTGAATGAAGGGCAGAGCTTGACGTGGAAGAGGAGTTGACTGACATATCTACTGTATGTAGATGGAGGCCTGAGGAAGAAGAGGAACTAAGCTGTAAAAAAAAATCTCTGAAAAGTTGGCATCAAACAGAACCAGTGACACAACACCATCATGAGCTGCTGGGCAACAACACAAACTGGTTGAATTTTTCATTTGATTGGCAGACCTTTGAGATAAATTTGGATAATCATGAAATTTCAAATGATCCTGAGGTAGGCAATAATGTCTGTCTTAAATCTGGAGACAACTGATCCAATGGTTGAGGCATTTCACTTAAAGACAAAAATATCAACCTTATAGTATCACTGCAGGACAAGTCATAGGACCCATGAATGTAACATGGCAACCCATCCAATAGTTTTGGAGATTTTTCAGTCTGGATCAAAGTGGGAGAACAACTAACTAACTAATGACATTTTGCTTCGACAGAGATTTCAGCAAGACTGAACTGCAAATCATGAAGTTATCAATGAGCACCCACCTTATTATCAGTGTTTGTTTGAGATCGTTCTTCTCCCGTGTCTCCAGACTCACTGGCTCTTGATCCAAATGTAATAACACATGTACATGTCTGGATGTGGGCTGTTGATGATGGTCCTGTGTTGCAGTGACAGGTGGAAGCAGCAGGTGTTTTGCATGTTTCATAACAACTTCATTATGACTCCAGACTGTCAATCAAAGTAGGCAAATCTTATTTCAAATAACAGCTGCAGAGCACCTGGTAGAGATCAGTCACTTCATCAGGGTGGAGACAGGACATGGGTCTTGAAATACATTGGCATCTGCAACTACTTGGGCACCTTTGAAACTGAGCATTGTTCATATATTTATATACTGTATGCAAAAACTACTTTTCAATGTTGTCATATGAACACTTGGTGAAATTATTTATTAATTCATTGATTTTTCATAACCACTTACCCTGTTAAAGGTTGTTGGGGCTGGAGCCCATCCCAGCTGACATTTGGCAAGAGGCAGGGTTCACCCTGGACACGTCACCAGACTAGAGACAGACAACCATTCACACTCACATTCACACCTACGGACAATTTAGAGTCACCAATTAACCTGCATGTCTTTGGACTGTGGGAGGAAGCTGGAGCACCTGGAGGAAACCCACGCTGACACAGGGAGAACATGTCAGAGCACCTGGAGGAAACCCACACTGACACGGGGAGAACATGTCAGAGCACCTGGAGGAAACCCACGCTGACACAGGGAGAACATGTCAGAGCACCTGGAGGAAACCTACACTGACACGGGGAGAACATGTCAGAGCACCTGGAGGAAACCCACGCTGACACAGGGAGAACATGTCAGAGCACCTGGAGGAAACCTACACTGACACGGGGAGAACATGTCAGAGCACCTGGAGGAAACCCACGCTGACACAGGGAGAACATGTCAGAGCACCTGGAGGAAACCCACGCTGACACAGGGAGAACATGTCAGAGCACCTGGAGGAAACCCACGCTGTACCTCGGTGACAAAGTCCCGAACATGTCCAGATGATTAGCATGCTAGATATCTGGGAAACATCTGCAAAGCAAACAGCTCGCAATAACAGCTTACACATAGCAATCTAGCGCCTATTTGTGAGTGCTGAGCCAACGCCAATTTGTCTCTGATCCGGGGCGTTTGGCACAGAGCTCCAAAAACTGACGATGATGACGTTGTGAAAATCGTGTCGTATCAATAAGACATTAAAGGGTAGCTAGCAAAGAAAAAGGAACCAGAAATTTTTTCTCAGCAGTTGGTAGAGACCAAACAAGACCTTGAAGGCTACTGACACATAAGGTTTATTTGAAGTGGCTTTGGCAGAGTAATGAAAATGTCAGTGTGTCTCATCTGGTACATCAACTAACATTGTTAAATGTTAAATCAAGACGCAGTGTGTTCCTCATTGAAAATTTCATTAAGCTCTTTTAATATGTCCTTGCTAAAGCCATTAGCCAAGCTAGCGGCATGTGGATGGCACTTCACAATAATGACTTTTGAGATCTTCTAACTTTTCATCTAGCAAAAAAGTCAGAACTCATTTATTGCGTCAAAGCTGCTTCTAACGTACAGCACACCTGTGCATCAGACAGACGACAAAGTAAATGAAACCAGTTTACAGTCTTTCAGTTTATTGAACAACACATGAAGAAGAGCCGTCCGTACGGTGAAGGACGAAGACAAATAGAGATATAAGAACTAATATACAGAGAATATGTTAGCTGCAGCACTAATATACAGAGAATACGTTAGCTGCAGCACTAATATACAGACAATACGTTAGCTGCAGCACTAATATACAGAGAATACGTTAGCTGCAGCACTAATATACAGAGAATACGTTAGCTGCAGCACTAATATACAGACAATACGTTAGCTGCAGCACTAATATACAGAGAATACGTTAGCTGCAGCACTAATATGTTAGCTGCAGCACTAATATACAGAGAATACGTTAGCTGCAGCACTAATATGTTAGCTGCAGCACTAATATGTTAGCTGCAGCACTAATATACAGAGAATATGTTAGCTGCAGCACTAATATACAGACAATACGTTAGCTGCAGCACTAATATACAGAGAATACGTTAGCTGCAGCACTAATATGTTAGCTGCAGCACTAATATACAGAGAATATGTTAGCTGCAGCACTAATATACAGACAATACGTTAGCTGCAGCACTAATATACAGAGAATACGTTAGCTGCAGCACTAATATGTTAGCTGCAGCACTAATATACAGAGAATACGTTAGCTGCAGCACTAATATGTTAGCTGCAGCACTAATGTACAGACAATACGTTAGCTGCAGCACTAATATATAGAGAATATGTTAGCTGCAGCACTAATATGTTAGCTGCAGCACTAATGTACAGACAATACGTTAGCTGCAGCACTAATATATAGAGAATATGTTAGCTGCAGCACTAATATACAGAGAATACGTTAGCTGCAGCACTAATATGTTAGCTGCAGCACTAATATGTTAGCTGCAGCACTAATGTACAGACAATACGTTAGCTGTAGCACTAATATACAGAAAATATGTTAGCTGCAGCACTAATATAAAGAGAATACGTTAGCTGCAGCACTAATATGTTAGCTGCAGCACTAATATACAGAGAATATGTTAGCTGCAGCACTAATATATAGAGAATATGTTAGCTGCAGTACTAATATACAGAGAATATGTTAGCTGCAGCACTAATATACAGACAATACGTTAGCTGCAGCACTAATATACAGAGAATACGTTAGCTGCAGCACTAATATGTTAGCTGCAGCACTAATATACAGAGAATATGTTAGCTGCAGCACTAATATACAGAGAATATGTTAGCTGCAGCACTAATATACAGACAATACGTTAGCTGCAGCACTAATATACAGAGAATATGTTAGCTGCAGCACTAATATACAGACAATACGTTAGCTGCAGTACTAATATACAGAGAATATGTTAGCTGCAGCACTAATATACAGACAATACGTTAGCTGCAGCACTAATATACAGAGAATACGTTAGCTGCAGCACTAATATACAGAGAATATGTTAGCTGCAGCACTAATATACAGAGAATATGTTAGCTGCAGCACTAATATGTTAGCTGCAGCACTAATATACAGAGAACACGTTAGCTGCAGCACTAATATACAGAGAATACGTTAGCTGCAGCACTAATATGTTAGCTGCAGCACTAATATACAGACAATACGTGCAGCACTAATATACAGACAATACGTTAGCTGCAGCACTAATATGTTAGCTGCAGCACTAATATACAGACAATATGTTAGCTGCAGCACTAATATACAGACAATACGTTAGCTGCAGCACTAATATACAGAGAATATGTTAGCTGCAGCACTAATATACAGACAATATGTTAGCTGCAGCACTAATATACAGACAATACGTTAGCTGCAGCACTAATATGTTAGCTGCAGCACTAATATACAGACAATATGTTAGCTGCAGCACTAATATACAGACAATACGTTAGCTGCAGCACTAATATGTTAGCTGCAGCACTAATATACAGACAATACGTTAGCTGCAGCACTAATATACAGAGAATATGTTAGCTGCAGCACTAATATACAGACAATACGTTAGCTGCAGTACTAATATACAGAGAATATGTTAGCTGCAGCACTAATATGTTAGCTGCAGCACTAATATACAGACAATACGTTAGCTGCAGCACTAATATGTTAGCTGCAGCACTAATATACAGAGAACACGTTAGCTGCAGCACTAATGTACAGACAATACGTTAGCTGCAGCACTAATATACAGAGAATACGTTAGCTGCAGCACTAATATGTTAGCTGCAGCACTAATATACAGAGAATATGTTAGCTGCAGTACTAATATACAGAGAATATGTTAGCTGCAGCACTAATATACAGACAATACGTTAGCTGCAGCACTAATATACAGAGAATACGTTAGCTGCAGCACTAATATGTTAGCTGCAGCACTAATATACAGACAATACGTTAGCTGCAGCACTAATATACAGAGAATACGTTAGCTGCAGCACTAATATGTTAGCTGCAGCACTAATATACAGAGAATATGTTAGCTGCAGCACTAATATACAGACAATATGTTAGCTGCAGCACTAATATACAGACAATACGTTAGCTGCAGCACTAATATACAGACAATATGTTAGCTGCAGCACTAATATACAGACAATATGTTAGCTGCAGCACTAATATACAGACAATATGTTAGCTGCAGCACTAATATACAGACAATACGTTAGCTGCAGCACTAATATGTTAGCTGCAGCACTAATATACAGACAATATGTTAGCTGCAGCACTAATATACAGACAATACGTTAGCTGCAGCACTAATATGTTAGCTGCAGCACTAATATACAGAGAATATGTTAGCTGCAGCACTAATATATAGAGAATATGTTAGCTGCAGCACTAATATACAGACAATACGTTAGCTGCAGCACTAATATACAGAGAATACGTTAGCTGCAGCACTAATATGTTAGCTGCAGCACTAATATACAGAGAATATGTTAGCTGCAGCACTAATATGTTAGCTGCAGCACTAATATACAGAGAACACGTTAGCTGCAGCACTAATGTACAGACAATACGTTAGCTGCAGCACTAATATACAGAGAACACGTTAGCTGCAGCACTAATATACAGAGAACACGTTAGCTGCAGCACTAATGTACAGACAATACGTTAGCTGCAGCACTAATATACAGAGAACACGTTAGCTGCAGCACTAATATACAGAGAATACGTTAGCTGCAGCACTAATATACAGAGAACACGTTAGCTGCAGCACTAATATACAGAGAACACGTTAGCTGCAGCA
Organism: Epinephelus fuscoguttatus; assembly: GCF_011397635.1. Classification (NCBI taxonomy): domain Eukaryota; kingdom Metazoa; phylum Chordata; class Actinopteri; order Perciformes; family Serranidae; genus Epinephelus; species Epinephelus fuscoguttatus. The sequence continues at coordinate 5,617,491 of NC_064774.1, read as the reverse complement.
CTAATATACAGAGAACACGTTAGCTGCAGCACTAATATACAGAGAACACGTTAGCTGCAGCACTAATATACAGAGAACACATTAGCTGTAGCACTAATATACAGAGAACACGTTAGCTGCAGCACTAATATACAGAGAACACGTTAGCTGTAGCACTAATATACAGAGAACACGTTAGCTGCAGCACTAATATACAGAGAACACGTTAGCTGCAGCACTAATATACAGAGAACACGTTAGCTGCAGCACTAATATATAGAGAACACGTTAGCTGCAGCACTAATATACAGAGAACACGTTAGCTGCAGCACTAATATATAGAGAACACGTTAGCTGCAGCACTAATGTACAGACAATACGTTAGCTGCAGCACTAATATATAGAGAACACGTTAGCTGCAGCACTAATATGTTAGCTGCAGCACTAATATACAGAGAACACGTTAGCTGCAGCACTAATGTACAGACAATACGTTAGCTGCAGCACTAATATACAGAGAACACGTTAGCTGCAGCACTAATGTACAGACAATACGTTAGCTGCAGCACTAATATATAGAGAACACGTTAGCTGCAGCATTAATGTACAGACACTAATACAGATGCTAATAAATTAGCTGTAGCACTAATACAGATAGAATATGTTAGCTGGAGCGCTAATAGCCTACAGATAAGTTGGAGCATGAATATAAATAAAGCTAATACGCTAGCTAAAGCTCTAATACAGATAGAGTACACACTATTATATAGTCTACTGTCCTAAGTAGGTAAAGAAATATTCTTAATCAAATTATTTCTCTGCCAGCTACAGTGCTGATGTTTCAGTGTGTGAAGCTGCTTGTTGTTCACATGCACTGCTTCAGTTCATTTGTCTGTTTCATCAACATCGCGACAGGATTCAAATGACCTGTGAACTCAAACTGCTGCGTATTCAAACCACACAGTGTGATGTGACCCAGGACACCTGAGTGTTCTCTCAGTCATCACCTGTGTGCACTGTGTTTAAAAGCTGGTTTGACAATCACAGTGAATGTTGGAGTATTATTGTGCACAGGGAGCATGAAACTGTCAAGAAATTATTAGTGTTGTAGCAGTCTGTGATAATGTAACAATAACACAGCTTATGTCATCAATCAGTTTTAATTTAATTCAATTTGTCTTCTTTTGGAAATGCAGATGGGTCTAAATATTACAATACCCATGAACCTCAGCTGAAGCAGAGAGGTTACTGAATTGATCCCGAGATGATCCAGAGAAGTGTTTTATAAAGTTTCCACAAAGTTTAAAATTCAGCTGAGCACAACATTAGCCGTGCGCACAACAAAATTAAAAGCTCAGGGATCGGACATTTCTAAGCGAACCCTACCCTGGGTTTTAGTTCTTAAGCGGTCCAAAAGCTTGGCCGTTTTATTCCCATGAAAGAACCACACATCTTCTGACAGGTTGCCAATCAACTTCACTCTCATCTGCTCCACAACAATCTATACGAACAATTTCAATCTGGTTTCCGTCCCCTTCACTCCACTGAAACAGCCCTCCTAAAAATAACCAATGATCTCCTCCTTGCTGCTGATTCTGGTCTTTTATCCATACTCATCCTGCTTGATCTGAGTGCGGCCTTTGACACCATCTCCCACACCATCCTCCTGGACAGACTTTGCACTATTGGCATCACCCACACCCCCCTCACCTGGTTTAAATCATACCTCTCTGGCCGCACTCAGTTCATTCAGCTCAAATCATTCACTTCCCACCCCCTCCCAGTCACCACAGGTGTGCCCCAGGGCTCAGTCCTGGGGCCCCTGCTCTTCATCATTTACATCCTCCCACTTGGTCACATCCTCCGTAAGCACAATATACAGTTCCACTGCTACGCGGATGACACCCAGCTCTACATCTCCTCCAAACCGGACTCCATCCTCCCACCTTCCTCCCTCACCAACTGTCTCCTTGAAATAAAGTCCTGGTTCACATTCAATTTCCTCAAATTAAACAGTGACAAAACAGAAATGTTAATAATTGGCTCTAAATCCACTCTCAATAAATCCAATAACTTCACCATTCCATGCGACCACTCTCCATCTCCCCTTCCTCAGGTAAAGAGTCTGGGTGTCATCCTCGACAGCACACTCTCCTTCACAGCACACATTAACAACATAACCCGGTCTGCCTACTTCCACCTTGAAACATCAACCGCCTCCGCCTCTCTCACCCCTCACACCACCGCCATTCTGGTTCACAGTTTAGTCACCTCCAGACTTGACTATTGTAATTCCCTTCTGTTTGGCCTCCCCCAGAAAACCCTCCATAAACTTCAACTGGTACAGAATTCAGCAGCTCGCATCATTTCAAGAACACCATCCACTCACCACATCACACCCATCCTGCAGCAGCTCCACTGGCTCCCCATCACATACCGCATTCAATACAAAATCCTACTCCATACATACAGAGCCATCCACAGTCTTGCCCCTCCATACCTCTCTGACCTCATTAATATCTCTGTACCTACCCGTACCCTCCAATCCTCTTCCTCCATCCATCTCTCTGTCCCCTCTGCTCGCCTCGTCACCATGGGGGGCCGAGCATTCAGCCGCTCGGCTCCCCAGTTTTGGAAGTCCCTCCCCCCTGACCTCCGCAACACGGACTCCTTACCCCTCTTTAAAACCAGACTGAAAACCCATCTGTTCAAACTCTCATACTCCGTCTGATCCTTGCACTGTCCATTGTATTTTATTGTTTGTTTTTATCCCTGTTTTTATGCACTTCTGTACTTTTGTAAGGTGACCTTGAGTGCCATGAAAGGCGCCCTTAAATAAAATGTATTATTATTATTATTATTACTAAACCAGGAGTGTGCTCCAACTAACCGTCACCTATCATTGTCTAACGTTTCCATTTACATGTAGCTCAAATTTAAACCAATTAAACATTTGTAATACAAGAACAAAGTCAACATGATTCCCAGAGCTCCAGTCAAAGCTGGAGGAAAAATCATATTAAGAACACGATGGAAATATGACATTTCTGTTAGTTTCATGTGTTTGTGTGAAGAATATCGAAGTCTCAATAAAAAACTGAAAAGTGGCACTATCCTGGCAGGAAACACAGCGATGTCTCCGTAAAGACATACGTTTTGTGGCATTACCCCGGCACATCGCAGTGATGTCTCGAGAAAAAACAACCTTTTTTCTTGGCACTATCCTGGCACAAAACAGAATGACGTCTCCGAGGAAAAAAAACAACTATTTTTCGTGGCACTATCCTGGCACGAAAGAGAATAACGTCTCCGAGGAAAAAAAACAACAACTATTTTTCGTGGCACTATCCTGGCACGAAAGAGAATAATGTCTCCGAGGAAAAAAACAACTATTTTTTGTGGCACTATCCCGGCACGAAACAGAATGACGTCTCTGGGGAAAAAACACCTATTTTTCGTGGCACTATCCTGGCACGAAACAGAATGACGTCTCTGGGGAAAAAACACCTATTTTTCGTGGCACTATCCTGGCACAAAACAGAATGACATCTCAGGGAAAAAAAAAAAAAATTTCGTGGCACTATCCCGGCACGAAACAGAATGACGTCTCCGAGAAAAAAAACATTTTTGTGGCAATATCCTGGCACAAAACAGAATAACGTCTCCGAGGAAAAAAAACAAATATTTTTAGTGGCACTATCCTGGCACGAAACAGAAGAACATCTCCGAGGAAAAAAAAAACTATTTTTCGTGGCACTATCCCGGCCAAAACAGAATGACGTCTCTGGGGAAAAAACAACTATTTTTCGTGGCACTATCTTGGCACGAAACAGAATGACGTCTAAGGGAAAAAAAAAAAAACTAGCTGGCACTATCCTGGCACGAAACAGAATTATGTCTCTGGGGAAAAAACCCTATTTTTTGTTGCACCATCCTGACATGAAACAGAATGACATATCGGGGGGGGGACAACTATTTTTCGTGGCACTATCCTGGCACGAATCAGAATGATGTCTCCAGGGAAAAAGCTATTTTTCGTGGCACTATCCTGGCACGAAACAGAATGATGTCTCTGGAAAAAAAAAAAATGTGGCACTATCCTGGCACAAAACAGAATGACGGCTCAGGGAAAAAAAATTTTTTTCGTGGCACTATCTCTGCACGAAACAGAATGACGTCTCCGGGAAAAAAAACATTTTTGTGGCAATATCCTGGCACAAAACAGAATAACGTCTCCGAGGAAAAAAAACAAATATTTTTAGCGGCACTATCCTGGCACGAAACAGAAGAACATCTCCGAGGAAAAAAAAAAACTATTTTTCGTGGCACTATCCCGGCCAAAACAGAATGACGTCTCTGGGGAAAAAACAACTATTTTTTGTGGCACTATCCTGGCACGAAACAGAATGACGTCTCAGGGAAAAAAAATTTTTTTCGTGGCACTATCTCTGCACGAAACAGAATGACGTCTCTGGAAAAAAAAAAAAAAAAAACATTTTCGTGGCAATATCCTGGCACGAAACAGAATGACGTCTCTGGGGAAACAACAATTTTTTGTGGCAATATCTCAACAGGAATCGCATCGCTGTGATGTCTTGGTAACAGTTGTACGAAGGTTTTTTATGCACAAAGTGTGCATAAAAAACAGCTGTCATGAAATGCACTTCATGAGGAAATCAACGAGGCGTTTCCTACAGCACCCTGGATACTGGAGGTCTTTACACTGACCAGCTATGTTGTTTTATGTTAAAACTGGATCCAAATGTAATCCGTTCCACTAAAAGATAAATACAACCTTAATTTAAGCTACTTTATCAAATCTCTTGTATTCTGCTGGAATCCATTTGTCAAACTGACGCAGTGTTGTGTGTGCAGCCTGGCAGTTTGCCCGCTCTGTGCAGAAACAGCAGAGGTAACACCAGACTGCTGGGCAGACAGAACCAGCCAGCAGACCACAGCAATAAAAAGTCTTCACACTCGCTCAACAACGATGACATGAGCATTGCAGTGGACACCAGGGAGCTCAAGAACTTAAACAACAGCGCTCCCATTATGATCATGATGGTGTAGACAGCCCTCTGCTTTGACTGGTCAACCCGCCCCCTGTTGGCGCCCACTTCCCCTGGCCGTGGACGAATCAGAACACACAGAGCACAAAGGCTGCAGACACTGACGAGAATAGAGGAGCAGAAGAGTAACGTGATCTGTGAGACGATGTTAAAATAAACGATCTTTGACAGACCCGCTGTAAGAAAGCACACCAGCCAAACACACCCAGTGATGATGTGTCTGATCCTGACCCTGCCCGCCTGTCTCAGCTCCAGGTAGGTGACGGGATGAACAACAGCCAGGTAGCGCTCCACACAGGTGAGGAGGTGAAACAGAGTCTGTCCAGGTGAGATGATGCTGAAGATGCTTATTCCCACCCATATTAAAAGTATCTGATTAGTAAAGATGCCGTAACAGTAGAAGCCAGACCCAGTGATGCTCATCAGCTCCAGGGTGACCATGTGAAAGGTGAAGATGTCCGAGTGGCTCGTCATGGCTGCAGCAGAACCGAGGCGCTGTTTCCTCCTCTGTTGGAAGCCCACATAGAGGACGGAGATGAAGAGAGGGATGAGAAGGATGTAGGCTATGAAAAGGGATAAAAAGATGAAAAGGATCCCATCTTTGCATTTAGGAGGATGGATGGAGGAGTTTGAGGAGGAATTGACTGACGTGTCCATTTGTACAGATCACTGGATGGACAGAAAGAAAGAGGAGAAAGAATCACAGCATCAGTATCAGACACAGGCGCTCTAACCCTCCACACTCTGCAGTGACCCCTCCACCACCAACACTCATGACGCTCACTAGAGGAAAATGTTTTGGTGCATTCGTACATTTCAAACGTATCACATCAGCATCAACGTCCTATACGAGCTTATGTCACGCAGAGGAGGAGGGTTTGGTGGACGGCGTGACACCTTGGCGAGATGCCTGCCAAGAAGCAGGCCACTGTTCAAGATCAACAAACAACAAAACGGGTTATTTGTTTTCCACCAGGGATGATGCCGTGAATTTATGTTATTTTTTTTGGTGGGTTTCCTGCCTGGATAATGCCGTGTAAAGCACATTCTGTTTTACCAAGACATTGCTGTGTGTCTTGCCCAGAACATGCCACAAAGAGCAGTTGTTTATTACTGAGATGTTGCTAATGATAATGCAATGAAAAATTTTGTTTTGTTTTTCCTTTTTTATTGAGACATCCCTGCGTTTCCTGCCAGAATAGTGCCACAAAAAGCTGTTGTTTTTACAGAGATATCGCTGCTTTTCATGGCCAGAAAAGCAGACAATGTTTTACCAAAACATAGCTGCATTTCCAGCTGCGATAATGTGATGTGAAGTTTTTTTGCTTGTTTGTTAGTTTTTCTACCAAGACTTTGCTGCATTTCCAGGCAGGATAATGTTGTGACAAGCGGTTGTGTTTTACTAAAATGTTGCTGCGTTTCCAGCTAGGATATTGCAAAGAAAAACATTTTTTTGTTTTTCACTGGGACATGACTCCATTTCCTGCCGAGACAAAAGTGAGAAACGTGCCTGCTTTTTACGTAGACTTTGCTGCATTTCATGCTGAGGAAATGGCATGAAAATTGGTTGTTTTTCACAGAGATATTGCTGCGCTTCCTGCCAAGATAGCGTCACAAAAAGCAATTGATTTTATTGTGATATGGCTGCATTTCTTACAGGAATAATGCAATGAAAAGTTTTTTTGTCTGTTTGGTTATTTAGACTTTGCTGTGTTTCCAGCTGGGATATTGCAAAGAAAAGCATTTTTTCTTTTTCACCTGGACATCACTGCATGTTGTGCCGAGACTGTGCCACAAAAACTGGCTTACTTTTTACAGACATTGCTGTATTTCCTGCTGGGATAATGCAATGAAAGGTTTTTTGGTTTGTTTGTTTGTCTGTTTTTTTCCAAGACTTCGCTGTGTTTCTAGGCGGGAAAACAGCATGAAAAGCTTTTTTCTTTTTCACCTGGACATCACTGCATTTTAGTGCAAGATAGTGCCACAAAAAGTGCATGTTTTTACACAGACATCACTGCCTTTCCAGCTGGAATAATGATGGGAAAAATAGGTGTTTTTTGACTTTTTTTTGTGCCTTAACCTAACCACACAGTAACCACAGTATTGTTGAAACATGAAATTTGAATGACATTTATTCTTGTAAATGGACGACCCCGACCCCTCACAGGATCACTCTGTCTTTTTCTGTCCCGTCTACACTGGACACATTCCTGCAGTGGTAATGTCCACATAATACATGTGGAGGTCGTCCAGAATTATCATCAACACAATACCAGATGACTGCAACAACATGACATTGCATTATTCGACTATGTGAGACTACTTTTTGAGCTGTGTCACAAACTGTCTATGTAAAGGAGAGGTCCTTTAGATACATGTTATTATATTTTATACATCTATATTCATTTAATTTAATTTATTAATTAATAAATTAAACAACACCCACCTTGTCTTGTTTGTTTCTCACCGTCCTTCTGCTGCGTCTCTGAAATCAATGAATGCTGTTTGCTGTTATCTGAACCAAATGTGTGTGTGTGTGTGTGTGTGTGTGTGTGTGCAGCCGGGCTGTGGACTTTTTTGCATGATTTAAAACAAACTGCTGATTTTGTGTGACTCCGGGCTGATCAATCACAGCAGGCAAATTTTCTTAGCAGTGTTATTCTTCCACAGGTGCAGGGTCAGCTCTGGCACCACTGACTCAGCGTTTGGCTCAAGAGCACTGCAGCAGGGCATCTAAAATCACTCAGCTATAGGTACATATCTTAGCCCAGATTTATATGGCAGTCACGATAATTGTCTCTACATATGAAGAGCAAAAAGGTGTACCGGAGCTCTTAATCCGGTCTCATTCCCAACTCATCAATACTGACACTTTGTCAGTGACCCTTGGCATCAGATACCGATGTACTGAGGCACACTTTGCGTCGGTATGAGATGCACCAGGCGGCATCATTTTTTGACGGTTGGAGAAACTGCTGTAGTTTAAAGAGCAGGAGAGTCCACACAGAGTCGGGGGCAGGGCAGGTGGAGGGATTCAAGAAACTCTGGGCTTTTACCCAGGAGACCGCTGTTTGTGCTTTGTGAAACTAAAGAGTTATTTATTAATAGTGTTTTTGTTGCCTAAACCCAAAGGAAGTACAAAATGAACCTATGCTGGAAGCTGTATCGCACAGAAATGCACCCATTAGATTCAGAGACATGTTGAGGCCGTGACGTGTTTATGGAGCGACGGGTGGACCAACACGGCAATCCTAAACTCCACGTGCCAGCGGGCAGTGCAGCCAACCAAAACTCAATGTTAATTCAATGTTGTCATTTCAACATTTCAAAAGCAAAGAGTTATTAACATTGATCAATATTGTTTAGTCAATATTATAATGTTTAACCTCAACAAACATCATGAGTCTGATGGAATTTCAACATTGAATCAGTCAGCCTGCTCAAGAATACTTCATCATACTTCTCTTAAACATATCTCTATCAAAAGATTAAGTACAAGTATAGGCAAAATATACTTTCATATATACTACAAATAGCATTCTTGAATAAACCTCTTTTTGCAAGGGTCATTACAAGAAGACACAGTGGATGTAACAAGTGTACATTGACATATTTTGTGTGTATGTATGAGGTGGAAAACAATCACCACCGACCGTGTGGCATCGTTTGACCCTCTGTTCTTTAGCTCTCAAGATTACCACTTGAAAACCTTCCACATTATTTTATGGGAGTAAATGAACATCTAACTGCTGACTCAAAGTTATACTGTGCTGCCAGAAACCTGCCATTTGCCATCCCCAGGTCAGACAACATGACAGTTGCATGGTAGTGTGGATTAATTTGAAGAAGGCATCTTTTTGTGAGTACAGTCTGCAGGATGCAAAGCATCCACTCTCAGATTTGCCTCCTGTGATTCACAACACGCAGTCACATCATATGTTTTACAACATGCAAAAATACCCACAATCCTGCTGCTGTCTGTCATTCTGACATGTGACCACCTCAAACAACACTCACTCAAACACGAGCAGATAAACCTGATACCAGCGAAGAGCAGTCAGTGAGTTTAGAGACAAAGGAGACAGACGAAAGAAGCACAACCCGACCAGGTGGGTGTCCTTTAATGACCTTATTTTCTAGCTTCACATTTAAAAATAAAACCGTCCTGATGCTTCAGTTATTGTGAAGATTATCGAACACTGTGTCCATATTTAATTACAGTAATTATAATTTGGTCTCTTTTTCTTTCTCTTTTTGGTGTTTTTTTGCTTATTGTGGAGACAAACAAAGACCATGTTATACTGAGTATAATTCTGCACAGTCGACGAACTTTGATGAATAAATAAAAAACAAGAGGTGGTGAGACCAGAAAAGTTTTTAACCTCTTCTCAGCCCTTCTGAACATGAACGATACTGAGTTGCTCATCAGTTGCTTATTTGTTGCTGATATCTGTTTTTATTACTTTTAAGTTTTATTTTTTGTTTGTATTATGTGAACATGTTCAACAAATTGCCAAAAAAAACCCAATTATTTTTACACAGATGACATTTTCATAAATTGCTGTTTGGTCCCAACAGAATGTCTGATGTTGTGTTTACAGTTGGTGCGATGTGAAGTCAATGTAAAGACACAATTAGATACGAATTGCCACCAGATGGCACAATGGAACTAAGTGTGAATGCGTGAATGAAGTCCATAGCACAATTTTGTGTCATATGCTCATACGCAAGAGGTGAAACATCTGAACTTCAGCGACCAATTCACGCCGCAAACGTCAAACAGCATTGAGATCCTCCAGGGATGTATGACCCCACGGGCGTACCGTTGACATCATCGATTCAGCGATTTCATGCACATGTGACGCAAGTTATTTGCACGTATGAAGTGAATCGACACAAAAAAAGCACGTTCAAACTGGCACAGGTAACGCAACACAAAAATTAGCTTTGCGTTTGTTGTGAACACTTTAGAACAGATTACTCCAGTGGCGGCTGCTGGTCTTCAAACAAGGAAGCTCACTTTAAGTTTACATCATAAAATCTGTCATGTTGTAGCGAGGCAGTAACTTATAAAAGGAACATTTAATTGAAGCCGTTTTTCGACCACACTCATGCCGTAGAACCACAGCAACACACACCTCAAAGATTTTCAGATGGGTTTGAAAATGAGCTATATGGCTTGGCAACTGCCCACTGATTCGACATCCCATTGTTCCGACCATATTAAACTCATTGTTCCGAAATCATCATGATGCCCTGTGGTTAAGGTCTGGTTAGGTTTAGGCACAAAAACCACTTGGTTAGGGTCAGGAAAAGATCATGGTGTGGGTTAAAATGAAAAAGAAAGTGACAAACACATAAGCTGTGAGCCTGCTCCGCCTCAAGCCGGTCGCGGCGCACCATACGCCCACCGCGAGCCGTTCAGCACCGCGGACAGTCGGACTAATGGGATGTTGAACCAATGGGCTGTCGAACCAATGACATGGACTCTATGGCTTATGGAAATAAGGAACTCCGGACGGCACTCTGTCCGAAGACTCCACTCGCAAATATCCGCACGGGACTGAGCTCAAAATGTGAAGCGCTGTCAGTCACAAAGGGGTTCAGCCTCTTAGACAGCTCCTCCAATCATCATGCAGACACCGAGCATCCTCTCCCGCCTACCACTCCATCAGGTCCCAGGGAAGCTGAGCCTTCCTGGAAGTGACGATCTTGTCTGGTAACCACAGATACATTTGTATGTTTTTATTGTAGCCATTTGAAACTGACTGTGGGAAAGTTGGACTGGCTGAACTTGTGCACTGACTGTAATCAGGTGTGCAGCGAGTGAAGCACGTTGTCGCTGTGAGTAAATCCCGGTGTAGTTGCATGCCGGTCCATGTCGTCGACTGGTGTGGAAACAGGAGCCACATGCTGACTGAAGTTACTGGTGTTACGTGGCGTGTCCCCACAGATCCTCTGGCTGTGGTGAGAGTTCAGCGTCTGGGAGGTGTCCTACCCCGAGGTAACAGTGTGAGCCGATAGATCGCTGCTGTGAGAGATTCCCAGGCAGTTTCGGACAAGTAAGCTGCGAGTGAGATGCTGCCTTTGTGTATTCTTTTGTCTTTTTGTTGGTTTCTTCCACCTCAGCAATCCTGATCTCCTGAGGCGTAGTTTGTGATCTCCTCTCACTATGGGGACGCATGATGTACTGTGCTGATGAATACCAACCAACCTGCTTCTACCTGCGTGAAGCCAAATCTGTTCGTGGAAATGTTTTTGCAACAAATAAAGATTTCTGTTTTTTTAATACAACACCGCTTCTGGGGAGTATTGACCTAAACTGTGACTCAACCTTTTAATAGCCCACTTTTTGTGGCACATTTCTTGCTGGAAACGCAGTGATGTCTCTGTAAAAAACAAACGCTTTTTGTGGCACTATTTCCACTGGACGCCCACGTTTGGTGACCAAAACACACTGGTAACGCAGCGATGACTCACAAAAAAAGAATCTGTTTAGCAGTCCTCAACAGCGGTCTAAAGCTTAGTGGGTGTCTTGCCGAGGTCACGTGTCATCCACCATCCCTTCCACAAAGTCAGCTCATATAATACGTCAGTTTAGAAACCCTGAGCAAACAAATGTATCCGTGGTTTGTAGAAACGTACGATGCCAACACTTTCGTCTGGGCTGGAAGTATCTCAGTGCCTACTGGCTGAATTGACCAAATTTGGAACAGACATTCATGGTTCCCAGTGCTTTTGTGTGACATAGTGTCATGTTTGAAATGAAGATGACTTTGAGTGTGTCTCATTCACTTAATTTTTGTCTTTCTCTCATCCAAACAGATATGTCAGTCAACTCTTCCAACCCCTCCCCCCATCCTCAATTCCACTACTACTGCTTGGACTCCAGGGTTTCTCTTATCATATTCAGTGCTTTTGGTATCACCAGGATCCTCCTCTTCATCCCTCTCATCATCCTCATCTTCTACCTGGGGTACCAACGATGGCGACGCTCCACCACGACAACAAGCACCCCTGACTTCATCACTTACAACATGGCTGCCTTGGAGCTGAATAGTCTTGTGTTCTTTGTCTTCTTCTTTTGTGGCATCTACACTGGGATCACAATGCTTGCAAAAATAGGTTTTTACATTTTTAATATAATTTTTCCTGGAGAAATGCTCCTTCATATCCTGACCTGCGTGGAGCGATACCTGGCTGTTGTCCATCCAATCATCTATCTGGGGCTGAGACAGTCAGGAGGGGTCAAGATACGAAACATCAGCATTGGATGTGTTTGGCTGCTGTGCTTCGGATGGATCGGTTTCTTGGCTTTTTATGACCCAGATTTTCCCATGATCCCATTTCTCTGTGTACTGGTCTTCTCCTTAATTGTCGTATCGTTCTGCAGCTTTCGCGTTCTCTGTGTTCTCATTCATCCAGGGCCAGGGAAAGTGGGTGGGGATGAGGAGCAAGTCAACCAATCAAAGCTGAGGGCTTTCCACACAGTCATGGTCATATCGGCAATGCTGTGGTTGTGGTTCATTGGGGTCCTTGTAGCGGCTGCTCTGGATATGCCACAGTTGTTGAGTTACAATGATGGATGTGTGGTGCTGATTTCTGGAATTTGGTTTACTCTGCCCGGCAGTTTGGTCTTACCGATACTGTTTATACACAGGGCGAGAAAACTGCCGTGCTGTCATTACAGCAATAAGTAATGACAAACATAGGGGTAGATTAGACAGGAGTCGGGCAAACCCTAACCAGAAAGGATCTATTGTACAGATATGTTCTTTAATAAATAATTGAGCATGCAACCTTTGGATAACTTAAGGATCCTTTGTCGGTGAAGATTCTCAGTCATCCAGGTCATGATAATCGTCAGTGCTTTATCGTAGGCAACTGGACTTGCTTGCGTTTCTTGAAAGGATCCTTTGGGAACAAGACTTGGGCAGCCCCTTTTCTGAGGACTTGTGGGAGGTAACTCTAAAACAGGTGCATAAATCATCCCAATGCTGTTGACACAGTCTCTTTCAGTTTTTAAATAGTTCATTGCTTCCACCTCTCCAGGACTAAACTGGTACCTGCAACTCTGTTTCACATGGTCTGGGCCTGCACAGCCTTCATGCTTTTTGGGAGGCAGCATTTGGTTCTCTAATGGAAGCATATGGTATCACAATTGATGTCCAGCCCATTACTGAAATGTTTTCTGTTAATGTAAAGTTCTCTGCCGGGAAATGGTGGGGTTGGGAGATAGTTACTACCCCAAGTGAGGTAGATCAAGTATCTCAGGGTTCATGAGTGAGGGTAGAATGGAGCCTGAGATGGATCTGCACCTTCTGGCGCAGCATCTGCAGTAATGCAGGCGATGCCCCTGACCATCGTGGTGAAGAGGGAGCTGAGCCAGAAGGCAAAGCTCAATTTACTGGTCCATCTATGTCCCAACCCTCACCTATGGTCATGAACTCTGGGTTGTGAATGAAAGAATGAGGGTCAAGGATACAGTAGCCAAAATGAGTTTCCAGGGTGTCTGGGCTCAGCCTTAGAGACAGGAGGAGGAGTCAGACATCAGACATTGTACTTTATGATGGGATTGTTAGCGCAGGTCTAAGTTGTGTTGAATAATGTGAACTGTATAATGTTTATCCATATGTTTAAAAGCACAAGAGGATGTTGGGGGTGGAGGGTGTTGGTTGTGGGTCGGGTGCATATTTGTAGTCCAGCAACACGACTGTTAGTATTTTGCAGCAGTAGTACTTACATTAGCGACAGCACTGATATGATTGTTAATAGCAGCAACAGTAATATTAGCATTAGTAGCTGCAGTGGTGTTAGAGGAAGCAGCGATATTAGTCTTTTAGCCCCATGTATCATGTGTGGTTAGCTAGAGTTAGAAGGAATCCAAAGATTTCTTGTCATCAATGAAATTCGACTTTAAAGAGGCAACAGATAGGATTTGTTGTTTTTAGCCTGGCGCCACCTAGCGTCAGTGGTGTTGCATCGCACTGTGGCAACGACCAAACTGAGCGTGGGGATCAGAGATAATGAATCAAATGTAGGCTGTAAAGCCACCAGTATACCTCTATGTATATGTAGAATGAGAAGGTGTGTGGACACTCTACTAAATAAATGAGTAAAGAGACCGAGCAACAATTATCAGATTTATCTGAAGAAAAAACAAATAGTAATGCAAATAATTATAGCAGAATGCACAGTACCAGTACAAACAGCTCACAGTAAATGATACCAATATGTACAGTACCAGTACAAACAGCTCACAGTGAATGACACCAATATGTACAGTACCAGTACAAACAGCTCACAGTAAATGACACCAATATGTACAGTACCAGTACAAACAGCTCACAGTAAATGACACCAATATGTACAGTACCAGTACAAACAGCTCACAGTAAATGATACCAATATGTACAGTACCAGTACAAACAGCTCACAGTGAATGATACCAATATGTACAGTACCAGTACAAACAGCTCACAGTGAATGATACCAATATGTACAGTACCAGTACAAACAGCTCACAGTAAATGATACCAATATGTACAGTACCAGTACAAACAGCTCACAGTGAATGACACCAATATGTACAGTACCAGTACAAACAGCTCACAGTGAATGATACCAATATGTACAGTACCAGTACAAACAGCTCACAGTGAATGATACCAATATGTACAGTACCAGTACAAACAGCTCACAGTGAATGATACCAATATGTACAGTACCAGTACAAACAGCTCACAGTAAATGACACCAATATGTACAGTACCAGTACAAACAGCTCACAGTGAATGACACCAATATGTACAGTACCAGTACAAACAGCTCACAGTGAATGACACCAATATGTACAGTACCAGTACAAACAGCTCACAGTGAATGACACCAATATGTACAGTACCAGTACAAACAGCTCACAGTGAATGACACCAATATGTACAGTACCAGTACAAACAGCTCACAGTGAATGACACCAATATGTACAGTACCAGTACAAACAGCTCACAGTGAATGACACCAATATGTACAGTACCAGTACAAACAGCTCACAGTAAATGATACCAATATGTACAGTACCAGTACAAACAGCTCACAGTGAATGATACCAATATGTACAGTACCAGTACAAACAGCTCACAGTGAATGACACCAATATGTACAGTACCAGTACAAACAGCTCACAGTGAATGACACCAATATGTACAGTACCAGTACAAACAGCTCACAGTGAATGACACCAATATGTACAGTACCAGTACAAACAGCTCACAGTAAATGATACCAATATGTACAGTACCAGTACAAACAGCTCACAGTGAATGATACCAATATGTACAGTACCAGTACAAACAGCTCACAGTAAATGACACCAATATGTACAGTACCAGTACAAACAGCTCACAGTGAATGATACCAATATGTACAGTACCAGTACAAACAGCTCACAGTAAATGATACCAATATGTACAGTACCAGTACAAACAGCTCACAGTGAATGATACCAATATGTACAGTACCAGTACAAACAGCTCACAGTAAATGACACCAATATGTACAGTACCAGTACAAACAGCTCACAGTGAATGATACCAATATGTACAGTACCAGTACAAACAGCTCACAGTGAATGATACCAATATGTACAGTACCAGTACAAACAGCTCACAGTAAATGATACCAATATGTACAGTACCAGTACAAACAGCTCACAGTGAATGATACCAATATGTACAGTACCAGTACAAACAGCTCACAGTAAATGACACCAATATGTACAGTACCAGTACAAACAGCTCACAGTGAATGATACCAATATGTACAGTACCAGTACAAACAGCTCACAGTGAATGATACCAATATGTACAGTACCAGTACAAACAGCTCACAGTAAATGATACCAATATGTACAGTACCAGTACAAACAGCTCACAGTAAATGACACCAATATGTACAGTACCAGTACAAACAGCTCACAGTAAATGACACCAATATGTACAGTACCAGTACAAACAGCTCACAGTGAATGATACCAATATGTACAGTACCAGTACAAACAGCTCACAGTAAATGACACCAATATGTACAGTACCAGTACAAACAGCTCACAGTGAATGATACCAATATGTACAGTACCAGTACAAACAGCTCACAGTGAATGATACCAATATGTACAGTACCAGTACAAACAGTTCACAGTAAATGATACCAATATGTACAGTACCAGTACAAACAGCTCACAGTAAATGATACCAATATGTACAGTACCAGTACAAACAGCTCACAGTAAATGACACCAATATGTACAGTACCAGTACAAACAGCTCACAGTGAATGACACCAATATGTACAGTACCAGTACAAACAGCTCACAGTGAATGATACCAATATGTACAGTACCAGTACAAACAGCTCACAGTAAATGATACCAATATGTACAGTACCAGTACAAACAGCTCACAGTGAATGATACCAATATGTACAGTACCAGTACAAACAGCTCACAGTGAATGACACCAATATGTACAGTACCAGTACAAACAGCTCACAGTGAATGATACCAATATGTACAGTACCAGTACAAACAGCTCACAGTAAATGATACCAATATGTACAGTACCAGTACAAACAGCTCACAGTGAATGATACCAATATGTACAGTACCAGTACAAACAGCTCACAGTGAATGACACCAATATGTACAGTACCAGTACAAACAGCTCACAGTAAATGATACCAATATGTACAGTACCAGTACAAACAGCTCACAGTAAATGACACCAATATGTACAGTACCAGTACAAACAGCTCACAGTAAATGATACCAATATGTACAGTACCAGTACAAACAGCTCACAGTGAATGACACCAATATGTACAGTACCAGTACAAACAGCTCACAGTAAATGATACCAATATGTACAGTACCAGTACAAACAGCTCACAGTGAATGACACCAATATGTACAGTACCAGTACAAACAGCTCACAGTAAATGATACCAATATGTACAGTACCAGTACAAACAGCTCACAGTGAATGACACCAATATGTACAGTACCAGTACAAACAGCTCACAGTGAATGATACCAATATGTACAGTACCAGTACAAACAGCTCACAGTAAATGACACCAATATGTACAGTACCAGTACAAACAGCTCACAGTAAATGACACCAATATGTACAGTACCAGTACAAACAACAGTAGACACAGTGGAATTATACCAATATGCACATGTAAACAGTCCCCATTCTAGAATAAACGCTACCGCAGGGAAACCCTGCGGCGGTTGGAAACTCAAATTGAATGGGAAACAAAGTCCAGTGTTCACTTAGCTGGGCGTAACAGCTGGGCGATGTCCATCGATAGCTGCCTCCGTGAGAAGAGAACAGAAGGAAGGGAGGGGGGTATCACTGTCCGAGGGCTGCCGTAATAATGGCAACCAGGATGTCAGCCGACCAACACTCGCTACCCGCTCTCTGGTTGCGGCGATTTGCGCTGCTGGCCAGCTAGGAATGAACTAGCAGCCAGTACAGTCCAGTCCTCTCTGGTCTAGCTAACATTTAGCCGTGTTACTTACTGATCCATTAGAAAGAAAGCTAGCTGGACATGGGTTTTGAAGCCTCTTTGGTCACGGAGCTCCCTCCATCTCTTGAATGCCTGACTGAGGTTTACTCTTGTTTTTCCTCTTCTTTTATCACTCTCCTTTTTGCTCTTCTTTGCCTCCTCACATAGAGGAGCTCCTTTTCTTTTGCTAGGCCGTTTTTCACTTGTCTCCAAACTTTGTCCGTCTGCCATTGTGCTCGTGACTCAACTATCTCATGCCCAACTCCTCATAAGGACCAGCTCCAGTCCCTGATTGGCTGACCGACCAGTTTCACAATACATGATGAGTTTCCTGCCGTAAAGCAAATTTTTTTTCTGTGAAATTTCAGCACCGGTAGCAGAAGTAACCTACGTAACCTATGTAAACGCTGATAGTCTGATTTTACTGTGGACACTACCCTGTGCAACCCACATTATTTTCATCATGATATATTTGGGAAGAGATGCTGTCTGTTGCCTCTTTAAAACCAGAACTGTGGATATGTAGTAGATGTAGTTCTTGCTCTGGATGAAGAAGGTTGAAGCACGTAGGATCTATGTGGCACGTAGGTTCTACGACGCACAGGCAGTGCAGCTGCTCTAACTTTGTTAACACGGGACAAAAACAAGAGGCTCTGGGACACACAGGCAGTATGGCCCAAAGGTTAGCAGCAGTACTGATACTGATAGTAGCAGCAGTAATAGTTTTAGTAATAGCAGCAATCATATTAGTGATTTCAACCCTGTTAAATATTCCTCTTAACAGACTGATGTAGCAGTCAACATGCTTCTCTATGCAGTTCTGTAAACAACTGCAAAACAGACTGTTCTCTGTGCGTGAATCTATAACACTGTACCATAACAACGTGATACTATCACTGTACTAGTACTAAGAATAAATGTCATACCAAATGCCCTCAGGTATAATTGTGTGTAATTGTGTGTGTGTGTGCGTGTGAGTGTCTGGTTGCAGAATCACCATTCAGCCTTCAGTCAGTAAGTATCTCCCCAGATGACGTCAGTCATTGAGCAAAGAACCAGATCACATCCACTGATGCTTTCCTGCAGCTGACCCCGAGCTCTGACCTCCCTGTGAGACGACAGAACAGCAGATTTGCCTGTTTCAATTTACCGTATAAAGTTTAAAATCTGCATCAGTTCTTACATTCAACATGCAAAACACATCACGGTCCTGCTCTCACCTGATCTTCACACACACAAACACACTTATGACGCATTTGATCACTTACCGGTTAACAGCAGTTGGTGAGACGCAGACGCAGGAGACGGACGATCAGAAAGTGAGGTGGGTGTTCTTGGTATATTTAAATACTAATATTAATCAGTTTTCTACATTATTCCCAAAATACATTACAACTAAATGACAGTTAAGTTGATTTAGTTTTTTCTTCATCTGCTAAGTTGTTATATAAGAGAGAATTCTCACAGTCCAAAGATGACAGTGAATTATTTTTCTTCAGATTCATTATTTGATGTGAAATTTCACTGTAGGAGACTGAGTTGCCTGAACTGACAATCATACGTGTTTGGTACGTTCCCTAATTTGAACTGAATCCAGAGAGCACCGTCACCAGCTGTACGGAGCTTTTTAGCCTCTCATTTATGCAATGTCAGTAAATCTGTGAGTAGATTTGCACAAATCAAACTTTGGTACTATTTATGAACGCTATGGGAAACTCAGATTTGATCGTAGGCTCAGGTGTATTTTCATAAATGCCAATCAATTGTGAATTCACAGCACACTCCCACTAATCAAAAATTAGCATACAGCTCATGAATATCCAGTGACCACCATATATGGAGGTGATAAATTATATAGATAGTTAGGAAGTTAGACAGGCTTTGAAGCCAATTTCTGCTGTGGCACATCAGTGTCTGTGAATCCTTGGACACGTTATTGGGTTTTTTTGTTGTTTTTTGTGATCGTCCCGACCCCCGTATAATGACTCATTCTACTATCAGGACTGAATCTATTTGGTCCAATAACACTTGAAAAGTCTACAAGAGCCATAAGATTAAATCATTTTATCTCCTTCAAGTTAAGAAAGGTTTTTTAGCGGATAGCATCTTGAGATGACCATCTCATTTTTGAGAGGGTCCAACAAGCAACACTGAACTGGAGGTGGTAGTAGTTTAGTTGATTCAAAACACACATTAAACACACATTAAACATGTCTTCATAGAGACAGTTTCAAACACAAATCAGCTTCACTATAACTCACAGCATTCACAGACAAACACTTGTCTTTATCTGGACACATTTTCCCCACAAATACAACATGCTAACGTTATTAGCACAAGTCTATGGTATTTTACATTGTATAAATTAGCCTAGTGGCTAGCAGAGATTTCCTCTGCTCATATTTCAGCCAGGATAAATCACACACAGTGTGTGGAGGCTTTATTGTCTTCACAATTTATTGTTGCTTATCTGTGAAATACAAGTAAATACAAGCTTTGTTTCCACTGAGGGAAATGGTTTCAGCTTACAGAGACAGACAGGAGGTCTGCGTCACTGTGATGTGTTTGTAGTACCCTATGCGTACCCTATAGGTACCCTGCCATAAGTACGGCTTCCAGCACAGCGCTGCATCGCTCGCAGGCAGTTAGGACAGTCCAACAGAAAACAATCCAAATGGAGTAAGTTGTTGCTCACTCTCATTGCATCCAATTAGGACACGATAGGACACGTTGTTTCCTAGCAACCGAAAGATGCTTTCAGAGGGTCTACAGGAAGTGATGTTCGCAAAAAGCTGCTAAAACCTGAAATATTGAATCATGAATCGACACTTAATTTTGATTCCCCCCTTCTTTCTGTTCAGAAGTGTTGTACTCACTGCTGCCACTGGTGGTCATACCTGTTATTGCAACAATGATCACAGGTAGTTAAAAATTTTGTTCAGAAATTTCAGTAATCTGAACAGAATACTGCACGTAGAACTACTCAGGACAAAAATGTTAAAAACCCAGCTGATTTGTATCGCTTACATTTTTTTAGTTACACATTCTGTGTAATGTTTCTTCTGTCCTCCTCCTCTTCAGGCTCCTCCTCCTCTTCAGGCTTCTATCAACAGGCAGCAGATATGTCAGTCAACTCCTCCTCTTCAGCCAACTCCTCCCCTAGTGCTGAATTCGTCTTATGTGCCAACTCCAAGGCCTCCATTTCCATCTCTGCCTTCATCTTTACCAAAGCCATCCTCCTCTTCCCTCCCTCCATCCTCATCCTCTGCCTGGGTCACCAACAATGGCGGCGGCGGCGCTCCTTTTCAACAACAAGCCACTCTAACGCCTTTACCTTCCACATGGCTGTCATGAATCTGATTGGGATTTTTGGGTCTCCATTCTACTTTTGGGGCACCCACGCTGACCTCCACTACATGGCTTTAGTGGGTTTCTGTTGTGCTGCCTTCACTTTATGTGGAGAGGTATCATTTCACATCCTCACCTGTGTGGACCGATACCTGGCAGCTGTTCACCCCATCGCCTACCTGCAGCTGAAAAAGGCGGGCGGGGTCAAGATCAGAAACATCACCATTTGGTGTGTTTGGCTGTTGTGCACAGGTTGTGCTGTACTAACAGCTTTTGACTTCCCTAATTTCCCCTTAATTACATTTTCCTACCTTTTTGTCTTCTCCTTCATTGTTGTCTCCTTCTGCAGCTTCTCTGTTCTCTGTGTTCTGATTCGTCCAGGGCCAGGGGAAGGGGGTGGGGACAGGGGGCGGGTTGACCAATCAAAGCAGAGGGCTTTCCACACTATCATGGCCATAATGGGAGTGCTGTGGTTGTGGTATGTTGGGTACCTTGTTTGTCTTGGTCTGAGCAACTCACCACTGCTGAGCTACAATGAAAGGTGTGTGGCGTTGTTGGCTGGAGTCTGGTGCAATCTGCCCGGCAGCCTGGTGTTACCTCTGCTGTTTCTGTACAGGGAAGAAAAATTCCCATTTTGCAGAGCAAACTGATTAAAATATGCACAGAACCCTTTCACTGACCTCCAATGGTTGAAAGGTTTCAATGGCACTCAAGTCCCAAGTCGAGTTCCAATTAAAGACTGACAAGTCCCAAGTCGTAAATTTTAAGTTTCAAATCCTAAAGACCTCATGATGCGCTCTTCTCTTATAACAACAAAATAGCACTACGCTTAAAGTACAGCTGAGACCAAGTGCCATAAACTGCAGTTCCTCTAATGATCACTTGAGGCTGGCTCCAAGAGCGAGTCAACACCCACAGCCCCCATGTTAACATGTTCAACTTTACAGCAAGAATAAACATGTTTACATGTTTATACGCCTGGCTATACGCCTGGTACAGACACAGTTTTGGTCTCTAGAGCTAAAGTCAACAGTCATGACAACTGTACGGAGGCTGAATTTTCATATAACTCACAGGTTTACATGTTATTAAGGCCCAAGGTTATGCATGCTACAGACTGTCTGCGAGTCGTTCACACAGCCGGTGAGTCGGATCCACCCCTGCTCCTCCACAGCTCCACCTTCTCACCCAAATATGGTCACTTCTGGCTCCAAAAATCCAACATGGTGATGGCTAAAATGCCAAACTCAAGGCTTCAGAACAGGAGTCCACAGTTTATGGCTCAGACAGATAAGAACGTGATTAGCTCTGCAGGTTTGTGCTGTAAAGTTTGTGGAGTGGAACCATAGACACATGACAGTGGTTCATCTGTATAAAAATGTATGTTGTAGCACTTAGTGGAAAAATAATTTAGTTTGCGTACTTTGCAAACCATGAGAGACCACATTATTACTGATGACAAAAGGGCATATCCATCTCTGCCTTCATCATGATCAACTCCATCCTCATCCTCTTTTTTCAAAAGATGGTGTAGATTGAATTATATTATTTCATATAATTAATATTTTATAATAATCATTATTTATTTAATTATCTATTTCTGTTTGACTGTTATCTAGAACTTAACAGTGCTGTCCAGAAGAGAACTAACGCTAGCTTACCTTAACGAACTGGGTCGCTACTAGCCATAAGTAGTTCTGTACGAGCATAATGCATTATGTAATATATGAAATTATTACATGACTGACAGTAAAACGAACTTCAACACAACAAAGGTTAAACAAATGACTGACATCAGTAGGACAGCTTAAACTGGTGCTGTTCTCTCTGCTCTTGTCTGTCTGCCATAATAACATAAATAATATGTTCAATGAGAGCAGAGCAGCATCTCATCACAAACAAAATGCTTTTTAATGTTATTTATTAATTTGGGTAAAATACGCTGCATATAATATCATGTGTTTATCACAAATATACGTTGGTTTTTGTTATTGATGGCTCAGCAGCCGATGTTGCTATGATGTTTTACTTGTGCGACAGCAATGACGTCATTAATGGCGGCAAGAAAATGACCTGAGTAGTGTTGGAAAGCGTTTTTCTCTCGTTGCAAACAAGCTCACTTTTTAGTCCTCTACATAGAACTTTGTAGATAGTGAGTAGGGATAAGTGAATCAGCAGCTGGACGAGGACATCTAACTGGCCTACTGTCCTTGTCCCAGTATACAAGCACGGGAGGGGAATCCATTTATTGAGCCAAGTATGTGCGACTCCTCTACGATAGGTGGAGATATGCCCCCTTTCAGCTTGTTAGTATTGGACCTTTTTCCTGTTGACCTATTACGTCACAGACCAAACAATGGACAAACAAGTTAGCTACGGTTAGCTAGCTGCTAACTGCTACCATGGTGGACAACTTTACAGCTCTGTACACTGATTATCACACTGACTGAATCCTGTCTTGGACAACAAACTATTTGCACTGAGTTCTTGTAAAAAAAATAAAAACAAAATTGTGGGGAAATATGATCCAAAGCTGGAGTCACAGGTGTGATGAAAACACACACACAGACAGGTGTGCTGGGCTACATTACAGGAGCTGATTTGAATACACACCTTTGTGTTTATGAGACATTTGAATCTTTTCAAATACACACCTTAATCGACTGAGTAAATGAACCGTAGATAAGATTGTTACATTGCTGGCACCACGTTGACTGAGCTGTTGATGAATGTTTTTCTTTGACTTTTATGTTTATTTTAGAAATCATTTGGTGTTTTGGAAAGTTTAAGATGTCTTAGATTATTAACTTATGTGTGCATCAGTGAAGTTGTTTCTTTAATTACACTGTGATGTCGTATAATGATGGATAACTTTATGTTAACAAAAGAATAAATGTCACAATGATTAATTCTGTGTGTTGGATTCTGTTTTAGTTGTACAAAATGTCTGTACAGATCTCTACAGAGATCACACAGCACAGATGACAAACTGATGCAGAGATGACTGGTGCGATACTGTCTGTGTGATCTGACCTCCTTGTAACACAATAAGGCAAAAAATAAATTTGCCTGTTGTAATTTACCGTATCATTAAATATGAATTGCAAAATCAAACACTGTCCTGCTCTCACCTCATCTTCACACACCTATGTCACAAAGAGGTATACAGATATATTTGCATCAGATTTCACTGGAGAGCAGTCAGAGAGTTCGGAGACGCAGGAGAAGGACGATCAGAGAGAAGCTCGTCTGAGGTGAGTGTTCTCTAATGAAATAAATTCAGTTAATGTAAAACTCAGTAACATGTTGATACGTTAGAAACTGAGGCTCTTTGCGAAATAGCTTTATGGATAAATATTGTTGATAAGACGTGCTGTGTGTGTTAAAATGTCATTTTATATTTTTTGAGGTTTTAATTTCCAAAGTGGTTTTAAACCTTAGATTTAAACCCATGGCTTCTCGTAGAACTTTATTTAATGCATTTATTGTGATTCCATTTTTTTTTCCTCCTTGAAATCATTTTAACTTGTTAGAAATCACTGCGTTTATATCAGTTAAACTATAGCAGACATAACAGCAGACTGTTTGAGGACATCGTCTTGTCCTGAATTTTACTACTGCAAAACTGTTTTTTAATTTTTAGATACATTTAAATTTACTCTTTTAATGATTACTGAGCAACATTTAATGACTGAGATTATTTTCTATAAAGACCACATCTATAATGTATTACAAGGCCATTCATAGTGAATTATAATGCATTCATAATAATGCTTTATAAACACACATCATGCTTCCTGATGCACTGTATCAACAGTGATAAAACATCATAGATGTGACTGATAATGAATTTTAAGTGCCTTACAGGTGCTCTGTCCTAGTTATGAACTAGAGGTTGACTGACGGGGTTTATAATGCATTGTGAATACCTGTATTCACCTGTACCAACGTGTTCTCGTCACATAGTGCCACTTTGTCAGTGGTCTTTCATGTCTAGATATTGCGCACTAGGTATCCTTCTACATCTGCTGTTGACATCACAGTAAAGTGTGATGCAGCTTCATGTGTTCAAGAATCTATGCTGCATCATAAGTGAGTAATGTCGATAATAGATGAAAATACTTTTAAAGACTAAAGTCCGACACCGTCTCACATCTAAAGACACTGTGTCTGAGTTTTTAGTCACAGAATTAGATTTTACAAAGACTGGGGATCATTCAGAGTCACTATTTGTTACATTATTAGCTTCACAAAGAAAAGGAAGTGGACAGAATTTGTTGCAGCCCTTGAAATCCACAATGATAATGCTATCTGCTATTGCTAGCTAGCTAACCACTGCCCCCATCCCAAACCAGGGTTACTTAACATTAGCTTACGATCTAACTGCATTTTAGCTGAAGGTTCAACCATATATAATTATGGTATATGAATTTTGAAGCTAGCAGCTAGCTGAAACAATAGATTCAAATAATTAGTGGATAGCAGATGCCAAGATGGCAGCTGTTAATTCCAATGGAGTTGCTCTGCCTGCACATACAGCAGAAAAGTTTTCTAGTTTCCAGGTTTACTTTAACAATATGCGGCCCACTGAATACACACAGGAATGTTTCTTCCGCTGGCTCCGCTGATGAGTTCCTGCTCGGCTCATAGACTTAAAATTTTGATGATGTCACAGGTTTTTAAAACCATGTTATGTCCATCATAATTGACCTTGTTCATAATTGGAGATGTCAACAGTTTTATAGACGTCTGTTTTATAATGGTGGTCTAGATGGGGAAAATGATTTATTGGCCGCAGGGGATTTTATTTGCTGCAATACCACGATTGGCCACTGGGAAAAATTGGCTGCAAGGCTGAGCAGCATTACTGGAGGCCTGGTTGAAACATATGGTTAGCTCGTAGGCTAAGAGGAAACACATATGACGCATGAAGATGCATCACACTTTACTGAACACCAACAAAGAAATGTTGTAATGAAGCATGCGATTTATAGATGCATAAATTTTCATTTCACTTAACACATACAAAGATAACTTATGATACTACATGGACAGTTGATTGGTGAGGTGTGTATAGGCAGCCTGTTCTCATTCCGAAATCATCAAATGGCGCTGCTTTGTCAATGATTTTGGCGTCAGACACCCAATGTCAGAAGCCACCTTCTGCAGTGGTAAGATATGAAGCTGGGCTGCATCAGTCAGTTACACAGCTGGATATAACCTTTCACGGTGATATTTTATGCTGCTGGTCAGCTGCACGACACCTTTTGCAGCGGCCACTGTAGGGCATCAGATTGAAACGCTGCCAGTAACAAGGTAATCTAAGGATCTATCCCCATAGGGCGGGTAGGAAGGGTGGTGCATGGGTCAAACAAACCCTGGACTTTCACCTCGGAGCCTGCTGTTTGTTTCCTGTATGAATGTAGAGCCAATCTGTGATGTTTCTTTCTAAATCTAACCACATTCTTTTGTTGATGTGCCGGTGTTTGTAGCGGTGTCCTGGAACATCAACAGCAGACTTAGAAGGAAACCAAGTGCATAATACATAGATGTGAAAGGCCACTGACGATTTGGGATGAGAACGTGTTGGTATAGATAAGTACAGATATTCATAATACATTATAAACCCCGTCAGTCAGCCTCTAGTTTATAACTGTTCAAGAGCATCCATTAGACATTTATTAGTCACATCTATAATGTTTAATGGCTGCTGATATAGTCCATCAGTAAGTATTCGGTGTGTGTATAGTCATAAAGAATTATGAATGCCTTCATAATGCATTACAGATCGGTCTTAATTTAAGGTGATACCATTTTCTCTGTCTCCATTTGAATTTAACATTCTGTCTCTCTTCACCTCCCCCTTCTGTTCTCCCTGCCTCTCCTTCCTCCTCTTCAGGCCACCATGTACATAAACATGTCAGTCAACTCTTCTTTTTTTGCTGATATCCCCCCTCTTCCTCCTGACCTCTCCTCCAACTCCTCCGTCCATCCTCTCTTCAAATGCTTCAGTTCTACAGTGAGCATCTACATCCTGTCCGCTTTCTCCATCACCTACATCCTCCTGCTCCCTCTTCCATTCTCCATCCTCTACCTGGGCTACCAACAGTGGAAGAGACAGCACTCAGTTTCTACACCTACAAGTCATTCTGACATCTTCACCTATCACTCCATCATCATGCAGCTGAATGAATTTTTGGGGCTCGCCTTATATCTTTGTGGCGGCTACATAAATGACCTGGAGATGTTTCTTGTCGGGTACAGTGTCTTGGCCGTCACCTCTTTTGGACAGGCTTCGTTTCACCTCCTAACCTGTGTGGAGCGCTACCTGGCTGTTGTTAGCCCCATCATCTATCTGGGACTGAGACAGGCGGGTGGGGTTAAGATCAGGAACATCACCATCGGATGTGTTTGGTTACTGAGTTTTGGTTGTCTGGCTGTATTTTATCTTGCCAGCCCTGAATTCACCCAAATCTTTTATTACTGCATT
The DNA here is from genome assembly GCF_011397635.1 of Epinephelus fuscoguttatus. Classification (NCBI taxonomy): domain Eukaryota; kingdom Metazoa; phylum Chordata; class Actinopteri; order Perciformes; family Serranidae; genus Epinephelus; species Epinephelus fuscoguttatus. The sequence goes on along the minus strand of NC_064774.1, from coordinate 5,590,035 downwards.
AAGGTCATCTTCTTGATTGTCATCTCTTTTTGCAGCATTGCAGTTCTTTGCACTCTCAAGCGTCCAGGGCCGGGGGAAGTGGGAGGGAACAGGGAGCAGGTTAACCAATCAAAGCAGAGGGCTTTCTACACCATCATGGCCATAATGGGAGTGCTATTGTTTAGGTTTGGGGGGAATCTGATTGAAAGTGTTATACTCAGTTTAGAAGTGCTGAAGCCCGGTGATGTGTGTTTGGTGACTATGTCCATAATCTGGTTAGACCTGCCCAGCACATTGGTGTTACCTCTGCTGTTTCTACACCGCACAGGAAAATTAACATGTTGTTAACAAAACACTGAATCAGGACGACGGTAGGATTACATGCAACAGTATCATACTGTCTTGAATAAAATGCCACTTTAAATAATAAAATAATTTAGTAATTCAAAATAATTTTAAATTTTGTTGGTAAATGCTGAATTTGAATCATTAAGTAGTATGCTGTCAGCAAGAATTAGTAGTGGAATCACAGACATAGAGAATCGTGGCATCTGCATAAAACAAATGTTAAAGCATTGATTTGGAATAACAATGCAATTTATGTACAGTGTAATTGTGAATGACCAAGAATAGACCCCTGTGGTACTCCATTACTGATGGTATGACTTCTTAATGGAGCATCATTAGTACCAGCAATATTTGGAAAGTTAGCATGCAAATATTTGCAAGATAGCACTAAACTAAATGTATCGATAAGACTCATTAGAATCTGATTAGTTCTGTGGGTACAGATATTTTCAGTGGAACCACAGACATAAAAAATGGTGTCATCTGCATAAAAATGTATGTTACAGCACTGATTTGAAGGAATAATGTCAAAAAGGTAAATAATGTAAAAGGTAAATGACCAAGAATAGATCCCTGTGGTACTCCATTACTGGTGGTAAGAGTTCTTAATGGAGTATCATTAGTACCAGCAACATTTGGCATGTTAGCATGCTAATATTTGCTAGATAGCACCAAACTAAACGTAGTGAGAAGACTGATTAGAATGTGATTAGTTTTGCAAGTACTTGGAGTGAAACCATAGAAATATAACAATGGTGTCATCTGCATGTAGCACTGATTTGGAAAAATAATATAATTTATGTAAAATGTAAGTTCAGCAACATTTAGCACATTTGCATGCTCATGTTTTCTGAAAAGCACTAAACTAAAAGTACAACTGAGACTGATGATAATGTAATTACTTGAGCAGGTAATGGGTTATAAACCTAGGTATTTGGAGTAGAAACATAGACATAAACATGGAGTCATCTGCATAAAATTGTATGTTGCAGTAATTTGGAAAGATAATGTTCAACCTAAACAGTTACAGAAAAAAACACTGTTGCACTCCATTACTGATGGCAAGATGACAGCACCATCAATACCAGCGCCTTTACCATGTTAGCATGCTAACCTTTGCTGGTTCGCACAAAGCAAAAAGTACAGCTGAGTTTGATGGCAATGTCATTATTTCAGTCCATTTAAAAGCTCTTGAGACAGTCAGAAACAAAGTGATGGGCCAACCGGTCAAGATTGACTTCTTAAGAGTGGCATGTTAAAACCCGAACCACGGAGACATGTGATACCACTGAATATAAATGTCAAGCTAAATGTGTATGCTTAATAATGTTAAGACTGGGAAAGTTAAGTAGTCCCACTCTGCAATCATTATCAGAACGACTGCATCTGGGATTGTCTCGTACAACTAAATAGTTAATAATAATAATAGGAAATAAGGTCCAAACCTGGAGTCATGGGCGTGATTTAAACACAACCATACACACACAGACAGACAAACAGGTGTGCTGGGCTTAATTACAGGATTTGATTTGAATACATACCTCTTTGTTTAGAAGTCATTTGAATCTTGTCACATGTTCATTGAAATGCACTAATTAAATTAACTGTTCTTAATGATTGCTACACTGCTGGCACTGACATTAGTTCAACTGTTGACTGTTTTTCTTATACTTTTATTTACATTTTGGAATTCATTTTAGTGTTTAAAGATATTTGAGGTTGTGAACTCATGTGTGAACTAATCTGTAAAGTTGTTGTATGTCTATTATAGTGCGCTATGATGTAGTATAATATTGTGGTATAATGACTTGCAACATAACTGTACATAAAGGAACAGAGCTTTAATTAAAGCTTTAATTTGAAATTAGGAAAAGTTATTTATTAGGAAGATTTAGGGTGCAGATTAGCTTTTGTGTGCACAGATTAGTACATTATTACTGTATTCAAATTTAAAAATAAATGTTATAATAATAATTCACTAACTTAAATGACTATCTGCTGCCAGGTATTTGTATGAGGATGGGTGTGTAATCACTTGTAAATCCAACATACATACTTTAAAAAAAATTAATAAAAGCAAAGTCTAAATATTTAAACAGAATTCCAATATTGTTTTATATTTCCTGGTTCAATATTTAATTTATATCTTGAAATCTTGAAGTTTTAGTGAAAGAATCGTGACAGCCACTGGTAGATGTGGAGAACAACACATACAAGTGTAGAATGGACCCATGGATGTATAAAATGGATGCATAATGTATGCTGCAGCACTGTACGACATCTATTGCACGTCTGTCCGTCCTGGAAGAGGGATCCCTCCTCAGTTGCTCTTCCTGAGGTTTCTACCATTTTGTTCCCCGTTAAAGGACAGAGGGATGTCGCATGCTGTAAAGCCCTGTGAGGCAAATTGTGATTTGTGACACCGGACTTTATAAATAAAATTGATTGATTGACCGATTGACTGATTGATTGATTTGGAAAAATAATGTCATGTATGTGTAATGTAAATAGTAAATGGCCAAGAATAGACCCCTGACGTCTTACTGATGGTAAGAGTGAGTACTGACACATTAAATTGTACTATATGGAAATGTCTCCACAGCTATTTAATTGAGGACAATAATTAAATCCATGCTTGACAAACCTGAGTTTTTACAATTCCTTAAGATGATGAATTATCTTTCACCACGTAAATAATTCAGTTCATGTCAGCCATAATTTATTAGTTGTTGTTGCTGTAAATTGTACAATTTTGTAATACCTCTCAGTCTGGAACTCTTATTCAATGATGTCATCTTCGTTTTTATCATTTTCTTTTGGTGTATGATTGTTGGTATTTAATAGGGGAGGTATCTTCACAATCCACTAAACTAACACACACTCCTCTACTGAGCGTCCAACAGTGATGGTAGCCTAAATATTGAGATTATATTTAACTGGACACAAAACTTTTTCTTTCCCTACTACACATAGATCATAAACCCATGGATATAAAAACAACTCATTGCAATCGGTTGAGAAATATAAACCTTATAGTACTTTTTATGTTTTATTTGGCGCTCAAGCTGACACCACTACTGTCCCTTTATGCCACCAGATCAGCCCCGCCAACAAAATATGTCATCGCTGTTTACAAACATAAAAAGGCTCTATACCATATACTAGTTTGGAGTGTAACCATAGACATATAAATTGGTGTCATCTGCATAAAAACGTATTTTATAGCACTGACTTGGACGAGTAATGTCTTATGAACAAAATAAACAGTAAATGACCCACAACAGACCCCTGTGGTACTCCATTTCTGATGGTATAAGTTCTTAATTTAGCACCACACCATTAACATTTAGCTTGTTAGTATGCTAATTTTTGCTGATTAGCACAAAAGAAAAAGTACAGCTGTGACTGATGAGTTGTGCAACTATGGTTTTTGAATGAAAGTCCTGGACAAATAAAAATATTTTGGAATTTCATGACAGTCCTTTAAAACAAGTTATTTCAGTCTGAACCAAAGTCGTTGACCAACTAGCCGAGGCACATGACACATGTTACAACGTGAACTAGTGAGACGTGTGAGTAAAAGTCAAGCTAAACAATTATAATAATAATAATAATAATAAATTTTATTTGTTTGCGCCTTTCTGAGCACCCAAGGACACCTTACAATAAAAACATACAAAAATACCAATAATACAACATTAAGAATAGATAAAATACATGACAGAAAATTAAACCGGATAGGCACGTCTGAACAGATGGGTTTTAAGCTGTGATTTAAATTGTCCAATGGAGTCAATCTGATAGATATGGGGGGGCAGAGAGTTCCAGAGTCTGGGTGCAGAGCAGCTGAAGGCTCTGCCACCCATAGTGGTCAGTTTGAAATTAGGGACAGACAGAAGAGCAGCTGAGGAGGAGCGTAGAGCACGGGTGGGGGTGTAAGGGTGGAGAAGGTCTGACAGGTATTGGGGGACCAGGTTATGGAGAGCTTTGAATGTGAGGAGAAGGACTTTAAATTGGATTCACTGATGGACAGGTAGCCAGTGGAGCTGAATGAAGATGGGGGTGATGTGGTCGGTGGATTTGGTATGGGTGATGATTCTGGCGGCAGAGTTCTGGATGACTTGGAGACGATGGAGAAGTTTGTTGGGGAGACCAGTGAGGATTGAGTTGCAGTAATCGATATGTGAAGTGACAAGTGCGTGGACCAGGACTTGGGTGTTGTGTTGGATGAGAGATGGACTTAGTCTGGAGATGTTACGTAAGTGCATGAAGGCAGTACGGGTAATGTTACTGATGTGGGGGGAAAAAGAAAGAGCATTGTCCAATATGACACCAAGGCTTTTGACTTGGGAGGAGATATGGACCGGGTGACCGTCGATGGAAATATTGAAGGGATGAGTGTTGAAGAGTGTGGACCTTGTGCCGACGAGAAGGACTTCGCTTTCGCTTGTCATCCAGACGTTGATGGCCTGGAGACAGTCAGTGAGAGCGGGGGGGGGGGCGGTGCTTGGTTTAGTGGAGATGTAAAGTTGTGTGTCATCAGCATAACAGTGAAAATTAATTCCAAAGAATTGAATGAATGAGGATGGTGAGAAGGCCAGAATCTGCTGCGTTTGGGCAGAAACCGGACTGAAATGGTTCAAAAAGACTATTATTGTGCAGGTGGTTCTGGAGGTGGGTTGCTACTGCCTTTTCTAGGATCTTACAGATGAATGGGAGGTTGGAGGGTGGAAATGGGCCGATAGTTATTATGGTCATTGGGATCAGAACCAGGTTTTTTAAGAACGGGAGTGATGGAAGCAGTCTTCAGTCATGGTGGAACAGTAGCAGTGGAAAGGGAGGAGTGAACTATGGATGTTATAATGGGTGAGACTGTTGGCAGACAGGCTTTAATTAAGGCAGTGGGGAGAGGATCAAGTGGGCAGGTAGAGTTCTTTGATGCCTTGATGAGCCTATTAATACATTGAGCAGATGGGAGTTGAAATGTGGACAGAGTGTTGGAGGGTGGAGGATCCAGGGTGATCCACTGGGGGTAGGTGGCTTGCGTTGGTGCGGGAGTAGTCAGTTGTTGGTGGATGTTGACAATTTTTGAGTTGAAAAAGTCCAGAAACTCTTGACACTGTGAGGTGGAGATGAGGTGAGGGGGGGTTTCAGCTGGTTTGAGGAGTTTGTTGACAGTTGAAAATAAAATCTGGGTGTTGCTGTCAGCAGAGTTAATGATATGGGAATAGTAGGTGGACTTGGCTGTGTTGATGGCAGATTTGTAGGAAGTGAGATGGTCAAGATACATTTGCTGATGCACGACCAGACCGGTTTTCCTCACTAATCGCTCCAGCTGGCGACCCCTGTGTTATGTTAAATAAAGTTAAAGATCTGGAATGTTAACTCATCCCTCTCTGCATTGATTATCAGACCAACTGCATCTTAGATTGTTCGGACAACTTAATATTTGGACCTTGTGTTCAAACTCTGTTGGGAAATATGATCCCAAAACTTGAGTCACTGCTGTGGTTACAACACAACCATGTACAAACAGACAGGCAGGTGTGCTGGGCTAAATGACAGAATTGGATCTGAATACACACCTCTCTGTACAGAGGACATTTGAATCTTGTCAAATGGTCTTATTAGTGGACTGATGAAATGAACCATTGTTAATGATTGCTACATTATTAGCACCAATGTGAAATCAGCTGTTGATGACTGTTATCTGCATTATGTAAATTCATTTTAGTGTTTAGGAAGGTGTTTCAGTTACAGTTGTGAACCCATCTTTTAGTTAGGTATTATCGTGGTATATTGATGTATGACATCTCTGTATTTAAACAATAGAATAAATGCTTTCTATTGGAGTTTGACTGTGTTTTCATTTTACAGATGTCTATAGAGATCATGCAGCACAGATGACAAACTGATGCAGAGCTGATTGGCTTGGTATTCAAATACTGCAGCTGCTGTCTCTGTGATCTGACCTCTGAGTGACACAATGATGTGAGACATAAATTTGCCTTTGGTAATTTACTGTAAAAAGTATCATTAAATATGAATTGCAAAATCAAACACAGTCCTGCTCCTCACACACCTTAATCACAGATATTAACATATATGTGGATCAGATTTCAGTGAACAGCAGTCGAGAGTTTGGAGACGCAGGAGAAGAACAATCAGAAACAAGCTCTGCTGAGGTGGGTATTCTTTAAAATTATTAACAGATTAGTTCAATATTTAGTTATTTAGGGTTTTGGATTTTGGTAAGAATGTGTATTCACTGTTGAGCAGACAGATATTTATTTATAAATCTAATTATTTGTGGTAAACTTAATTTCCAAGATATAAATATTCAGTGTTAATAACCTGTTGTAAAGATACTCTAAACTTGTGCTGTGATGTTCTCACATTCAAATGCATATTCAGTCTTTGTATTCATTTTTCATATTATATTTGCTAAATTAGTATGACTTGGGAAATCATTAATACAAGTGAATTTACATTCAGAATTCATTTTAGAACTTCGTGAAATTGCTTCTCTGATGACTGTTTAAGATCTACCATGAAATAACTTTTGTTAATTCAGCCTCTCGTTCTAAAAAATGCAGAGTAACCGTACAATTAAAAAAGTAAACATGTCTGCTGCCATTAAACATGATACAGTCTGTTGTAAAGAATAAATATAGATTGAACAGTCAGGATAGACTGAAGACAAATTAATGTTTTGTGGGTACAAATCAGAAGGTTACAGATGTAACCATGGTTCTTCCAGTCCATGTTTGAACCCTCGAGGAGCAGCAGACGTGGACGCTCTTTAAGATAAATCACCTGTGTTGGCTGTGCATTGATTTGTCTCTGTGGTTGAGTTAAACATGTTTCACCCAGACTGATGTCCTCTACGCAGCTCAATAGATTGTTTATTGTTTATTGTTTATTGTAGATCCCCATTAGTCACTGCCTCAGTAGTGACTATTCTTCCTGGGGTCAATTAAAAATTACAGTGCAATTAAAAATTTTGTGGGTACAAATCAGAAGGTTACATATGTAACCATGGTTCTTCCAGTCTATGTATGAGCCCCACAGAGGCAGCAGACGTGGACGCTCTTTAAGATAAATCACCTGTGGTGTTCATGCATCGATTTGTCTCTCTGATTGAGTAGAAAGTGTCTCGTTCAGACTGATGTCCTCTGTGCAGTTTAGTAGATTAACGGGACTGTAGGGTGGTGTGAAGAGGCAGGATGCTAAGATTTTAACATTCTGTCTCTCTTCATCTCCTCCCTCTGTTCTCTCTGCCTCTTCTTCAAGCCTCAGTCTGTATAAACATGTCAGTCAGCTCTTCTGTCTTTGCTGATATCCCCCCTCCTCCTCCTGACCTCCCTTCCAACTCCTCCCTCCATCCTCTCATGAGCACGTGTTTCAGGTCCAAGATGAACATCTACATCTTCCTCGCTCTCGTCGTCACCCACATCCTCCCCCTCACCATCTTCATCCTCGTCCTCTACATGGGTTACCAACAATGGAGGAAGCAACGCTCTACCGCAACAGCAACAAGTCACTGTGATCTCCTCACTTATCACACCATCATCACGCAGCTGGGTGAATTCTTTGGGTTAATCTTCTTCTTTTGTGGAGGCTACATCCACCTTCCAGAGATGATGGATGTGGGATTCGGCATCTTGTCAGGCTGCTCACTTGGACAGAGTTGTTTTCAGATCTTAACCTGTGTGGAGCGCTACCTGGCTGTTGTTCACCCCATCATCTATCTGGGACTGAAACAGGCACGTGGGATCAGGATCAGGAACATCACCATTGGATGTGTTTGGCTGCAGTGTTTCATAGGGATGGCTGTATCTCATCTATACAGTGCTGAGACCACATCCATCACATTTTATTGTGGTGTGCTCCTCTTCTCAATTGTCGTTTGTTTCTGCAGCATTGCAGTTATTTTTACTCTCAAGCGTCCAGGGCCGGGGGAAGTGGGAGGGAACAGGGAGCGGGTTGACCAATCAAAGCAGAGAGCTTTCAAAATCATCATGGCCATAATGGGAGTGTTACTGTTTAGTGTGGTGGGGATTGGGATTGCCAGTGCGATGTACAAATCATCTGTGGTTAATGACACTTGTTTGCTGATTATGACCATAATCTGGTTCAATCTGCCGAGCACTTTAATGTTACCCCTGCTGTTTCTATACCGGGCGGGAAAATTAACATGTCGTAAACAAAACACTGAATCAGGATGATGGGAAGATTATATGTACAACTATCACACTGTGCATTCTCAAGAAAAAGCAGAGTTACAACATTTCAACAAAATTCCAATGGATCCATCTGCATTAAAATCCATGTTGATACACTGACTTGGAAGAATAATGACATTTTTGTACAATGTAAATATTAAGAGACCAAGACTAGACTCTAGTGGCACACCATAACAGATGCTAAGAGTTCTTAATTCAGCAACATCAGTACCAGAACCCTTTAGCGTGTTAGCATGCTAATATTTGCTGATTTGCACAAAAAAAAAGTACAGTTGAGGTGGGTGGGGGTTCACCAATCAAAACAGAGAGCTTTCCAAACCATCATGGTGGGAGTGTTGTTTAGGTTGGTGGGGAATCTGAATGTGATGTACAATTCATCTGAGCTAAGTAATGTGTGTTTGTTGATTACGTCCATAATGTGCCGAGCAGTTTGGTGTTACCTCTGCTGTTTCTATACCGGGCAGGAAAATTAAAATGTTGTAAATAAAACACTGAATCAGGATGAGGGTAGATTATTTGTGCTACTATCTTAAAGTAAATTCTCAAATAAAGGCAGGTTTAAATATTTTGAAGTAATTCCAACGATTGTTTTAAATGTCATGGTTCAATGTTGAATCTGAATCTTAAAAGACTTCTGCTGTCAAGTATGTGTCTGAGTGAGCAAGCGTAACATGGGTACAATTAAAAGTTTTAATTGTTAAATAGTAAGAGCCACAGGTAGATGTAGAGAATACCACATACTAGTTAGGAATGGAGTCATAGACATAGAAAATGGTGTTGTCTGTATAAAAACATATGTTAAAGCACCGATTTGAAGAATAATGTATTTTATGTACAATGACCAAGAATAGACCCCTGCGGTACTCCATTACTAATGGTATTAGTTCTTTATGGAGCTTCATCAGTACCAGCAATATTTGGCAAGTTAGCATGCTAACATTTGCTAGATAGCACAGATTTAACATATGGATAAGACTGATTAGAATTTGACGAGTTTTGCAGGGATTGGGTTATAAGCCAAAATACTTGGAGCGAAACCATATATACGATACAATACGATGCGATGCGATACGATACGATACGATACGATACGCCAAGCCAAGCCAAGCCAAGCCAAGTTTATTTCCATTTGTACACCTGCACACAGACTGGGTACATAGGAATTCTTGTAATTCTTGTAATCTTGTAAGGTGGGGGCAAGATGTCGTCTCAAGAGTTACACTGCAGGATAAAGCCTCAGCTACTGAGACATGTGTGGCACCATTAGATGTAAAGTCCAACTAAATGTGTTTGTTTAATGACATTAAATATCTGTAAACTTAACTCTCTTCACTCTGCAGCTGTTATCAGACAAATGAGGTCATTGAAATGATTGTATTTTGTGTTCTTGTGAGAACATCTGTGGGGAAATATGATCCAAACTGGAGTCACTGGTGTGATTTAAACTCAGCCATGAAAATACACACAGACAGGTGTGCTGGTCTTAATGACAGGATTTGATTTGAATACACACCTCTTTGTTTATGAGTCATTTGAATCTTGTCAAATGTTAACTTTAATGTTCTGACATAATGAACCGTAGTAAAGATTGTTACATTATTGGCACCAATGTAAAATCAGCTGTTGATTACAGTTCTCCTTAGACTGTTATTTGCATTTTGTGTTTTTATTTTTGTTTTTCTGAGAACTTTAAATGTCAAACCTTTTGAACTTGTGTGTGCATCAGTAAAGTTGTAGTATAATGTTCTAATCTCAAATTACACTTTAATGTAGTCTAATCATGTATAATATTATTTTAACAAAGGAATAAATGTCATAATGATTAATTCTGTGTGTTTGATTGTTTTAGTTGTACAATGTTGATATAGATCTCAATAAAGATCATGCAGCACAGATGGCAAACTGATGCAGAGCTGATTGGCTTGGTATTCAAATACTGCAGCTGCTGTCTCTGTGATATGACCTCTGAGTGACACAATGATACGAAGAATGAATTTGCCTTTGGTAATTTACCGTGAAAAGTATCATCAAATATGAATTGCAAAATCAAACACAGTCCTGCTCCTCACACACCTTAATCACAGATATTAACATATATGTGGATCAGATTTCAGTAAACAGCAGTCAGAAAGTTTGGAGACGCAGGAGAAGGATGATCAGAAACAAACTCTGCATAGGTGGGTTTTCTTTAAAATTATTAACAGATTAGTTCAATATTTAGTTATTCAGGGTTTTGGATCAAGTTATCAATTTGTGTTTACTGTTGACTGATGTTATTTTATTAAGTGATGTTTACATACATATTCAGTCTCTGTTTGTATTTTCATATTCTATAAATTAGTAAGACTTGGGAAAATAATACAAGACGATAATACAAGTTAATTTAAATGAAGAATTGCTTCTTTGATCACTGTTTAAGCTCTACCATGAAAAATATTTTTTGTTAATTCAGCCACAGTCACAGACTACCAGTACCATGAGAAATCTTGGCAAACATGTCCGCTTTCATTAAAGATGATACGGTCTGTTGTAAAGCATAAATATAGACTGAAGACAAATTAATGTTTTGTGGGTACAAATAAGAAGGTTACAGATGTAACCATGGTTCTTCCAGTCCATGTTTGAACCCTCAGGGAGCAGCAGACGTGGACGCTCTTTAAGATAAATCACCTGTGTTGGACGTGCATTGATTTGTCTCTGTGGTTGAGTTAAACATGTCTCACCCAGACTGATGTCCTCCATGCAGCTCAATAGATGAACAGGACAAGGTGGAGGCAGGTGCTTAGACAGACAGGGGGCCATCCCTGAAGCAAAAGAGGAGTGGGAGATTCTGGGTGTGTTCTGAATCACATACCTTTTCTTTTTACTTGTTGTAGGTACTGTAGCTGTCCTTAAAAAGTACATACTGTTGCATGCAGTGGGCACACAAGGAAGCATACTACTGTGTCATGTGACGCCCTGAACTTTGACCGTCTTGCTTTTATATCCGTTACCTTGGAGATAAAACAAACGCCACTTACCAAGTTTGTCAGAGGTGGAGATCAAGAGCTTTGTTTTTGTTACTTTGTGGTGTATGTAGTTTAACTTTAAAGTTATAACTGCACAGATTGTAGAGTCTAACAGATTATATGTGTGACAGTGAAATTACATCTGCAGTTCTGTCAGTGTTATTTTTATAGTTCTGTCCTTTTGTTGTTGGTTATATTTATGATTATTTTGTTGACGTAATTAATATTCCTATTATTACTGTTCGACTGGTCATAAGTTACTTGAATGTGCTGTTATCCGTTATTGCTACTTCTGACAGCCGTCAGTCAGCCATCATCTGTTTGTGTCTCGATGGTCCACTCTGCCGAGGACTGTGGGTCAGAATAACCAGAAAAGCTTGCTGGCTTACAGACTGCAAAATCAGACCAGATGTAGTAGGACATCCTGGTATTTATAGCATACCATATGATAGACCATGTATCGGGACACACTAAATCTTTTTCTGGCATGCTTCCTGGTATGGTAGTTTGGGTGTTGGAATGCACAGTCTGTCTCCATTGGATTTTAACATTCTGTATCTCTTCATCTCCCCACTCTGTTCTCTCTGCCTCTTCTTCTCTTCTCCAGGCCTCAGTCTGTGTAAACATGTCACTCAGCTCTTCTGTCTTTGCTGATATCCCCCCTCCTCCTCTTGACCTCCCTTCCAACTCCTCCCTTCATCCTCTCACGAACACATGTTTCAGGTCCAAGATGAACATCTACATCTTCTCCACTCTCTCCATCACCTACATCCTCCTCCTCGCCGTGTCCTTCCTTGTCCTCTACCTGGGGTACCAACAATGGAGGAAGCAATGCTCCATTTCCACGACTGCAACAAGTCACTGTGATCTCCTCACTTATCACTCCATCGTCATGCAGCTGGGTGAATTCTTGGGGTTAATCTTCTTCTTTTGTGGCGGCCACATCCACCTTCCAGAGATGATGGATGTGGGATCTAATGTCTTGTCAGGCTGCTCACTCGGACAGGCTTTTTTTCAGATCTTAACCTGTGTGGAGCGCTACCTGGCTGTTGTTCTCCATTACTCCATTACTGATGGTAATGGAGCATCATAAGTACCAGCAACATTTGGCATGTTAGCATGCTAATATTTGCTAAATGATGGGAAATGATTTAAATACACACCTGTTTGTTCAGGAGTCATTTGAATCTTGCCAAATGTTTTTAATGTTTTGACTTAATGAACCATAGTTAACGATTGTGACATTGCTGGCACTGATGTAAATACAGCTGTTGACTGTTTTCAAAGACTTTTATTCATAATTTTAAAAATTAATTTTAGTGTTAAGGAAAGTTTGAGATCTTTAAAGTTATGAACTTGCACTAATCAGTGAAGCTGTAGTATAATGTATCTTTTATTATATTATAATGTAGTTTTGTGATAGTTTTGCATTGATGTATGACATCACTGTATTTAAACGTATAAATAAATGTCAGAATACTTAACTGTGTTTGACTGTGTCCTCGCTGTACAGATCTCTACACAGATGATAAAGTGATGCACAGATAATTGGCATGGTATTCAAATAGTTCTGCTGCTGTTTCTAAGAGCTGACCTGTCAGTTACACAATGATGCAAAGAATAAATTTGCCTGTTGTAATTTACCGTAAAAAGTCTCATGAAATATGAATTGCAAACACAGTCCTGCTCTCACCTGCTCCTCACACACACACACACCTTAATCACAGGTGTTTGTTAAGATACATTTGGATCAGATTTCAGTGAACAGCAGTCAGAGAGTTTGGAGACACAAGAGGACGACGATCAGAAAGAAACTCTGCTGAGGTGGGCATTCTTTAAAAAACAAAAGCATTAGTTAAATATTAAATTCTTAAGAGATTTACATTTGATAAAGTGCATTTACTGTTGAGCAGACTAATGGTATTCTGTGACCTAATTATTTGTGGTAAACAATTTCTGAGGTAATTTTTTAAATTGATATTATTTAAATTAAATAAATTGAATTCATCACAAAGTCATGTTGATTCTTAAGAAATTGGTAACAATATTTCCAGGATGAGTTTTATGAATTAATATTACCGATAACTTGTGCATTGCAAAGTCATGCCACAGTTGTGCGTATATGTTCTCCAACATTATTGTGCATGTCATGTCTCAAAATCTTGAACTTTAGTTTTTTAAACTGGTATCCCTTGAAAAATCATAAATTCAAACTTGCCAGCTTTCACAAAACGTAGTCAGATTTACCATGAACATGAAGAGGCAGAAACCAAAGATTTGTTATAAACCACTGCATCTAAATCAGTTTAATCATAGGAGACATAAAAGTAGATTGTGTGATTGACCAGATTTGTTAGTGAACTTTGATCACTGAGACCAGCAGTGCAGTGGTAGTTGACAATACGGACGTATTATTAGGTCGATCATAGATATAGAAACATAAATGCCTCGTTTACCACTGGATCAGGCATCAACAGCACTGCCATACTGGAGAGGCAATTCTCACCTGTGAACAGGACAGCTGTGGTTTTTCTTGAACAAAAAAACTGTAATGTTAATTTTTCTCCACCGATTGCAATGAGTTGTTTTTATATTCTTGGGCTCATGATCTACATGCAGTAGAGAAAAAATGTTTTGTCTACAGTTAATTATAATGTAGATATTTAGGCTATAATCACTACTGGATGCTCAGTAGAGGAGTGTGTGTTATGTTGTGTTCACACCGGGCACAAATAAAACAATTTGTGCGAGTGAATTTCAGTAAAGTCAAATCAAAGATGTGATTAGACGCAAATTCCTGCCAGGCAGCGCCATAGATATGACGTGAATGACACAAATTAGGCGGCACACATGATGCGAGTAGTGCAATTATGTGTTAGGCTTATTCACGAGAGTTGGAAATAAAACTGATCTTCAGCAACTGAGTTGTACCACGATACCCAATTAGCATTGAGATTCTCCGAACCAGTGGAAGTTCATCCATTGGAAAACTTAAGAAGAAGCTGATCGTGTTGGTCTGTGGCTAACCCTAGCTGTACAACAACACATATTACTTTTATAGAAACAGCAATAAAAAGGAGCTTGTTTGAAAATTGTGAAAACATCAGTCTCTTAGTTTAGCATGTTAGCATGTTGACGAAGCCCCTCCTCTTTCACAAAAATTTGTGTCTTGTGGGCTCTGGCATACACGCAATCTCACCTGTGTATGACATGAATTATTAGCCAGTAGGAAGCGAGTCAATACCAAATATTCTAGCCTTCAAACTTGCGCAAGTGATGCATGGCAAATTCACATTGCGTTTGGTGTGAACACAACATCAAACTTCAATGAACTGAGTTATTTACCTGATGGAAAATAATTTATTGTCATGAGGAACTGTAAAAACTCACGTTTGTCTGGCATGAATTTTTTTTCCTTGTGTCTGGCTGTAGATGGGAACCACTCTAAAAAACAGTATATTACATTCAAAGAACATGTTTCTTTGTGGTGGCCTTTCATAAATGAGCAGTGGTGAAAATTACTATATTCTGTTAAAATGAAGGAGTTGCTACACAGAGAGCGTTGGCTAGTTAGAATGCTTTAAATTACATTTATATAGGGACGTTACCACAAGTATGGAAAATAAGCATCAAACATAAATTTATGTTTGATTTACGTGAGTTTTTACAATTCTACATGACAATGAATCAAGAGGGATTTATACTTCTGTATTAGATCAATGCTGTACCTACGGCATCGATGCAAAGCCTATGCTGTAATCTACGCCTACTACTCATTGCATCAGTTGAGAAATATAAACATCACAGTGCCTTTTACGTTTTATTTGAGGCTCACACTGTCCCTTTCTGCCACCAGTTTATTAGTTTACTTGCATTTGGTTACAGACAAGTCTTGCTTCTCCAATAGGGCGGCGCTGCTGATGTATTGCTGCAAGAGGCTGACTCAGTCAATGCAGTATCTAAGAATATGTGTCTATAAGGTAGACGTGAACGTTACCAAGGAGGAAGTAGGTTTACTTTCCTATAGATTGGCTTTTTGGCTGATAGGCAGTTATACTGTAAACAGCCAGAAGAGGAAGGAATACCCCATATACCTGTGTATACCCTCCACTACACCACTGACTGAGACACTGAGAGGAAACCATCTTGCCTTGAATCTCTACTGTAAAACGTTTTTAAAAATTTCTGATCAAACTCAATCTACTCTTTTGATAATAGCTGAACAACCTTTTACTAGCGAGTTAATTTGTTTTCTGTCTCCATTTGGTTTTAACATTCTGTCTCACTTTATCTCTTCAACTCCCCCTTTTGTCTTGCCTCTCCTCTTCTTCAGACCTCCATGTACATAAACATGTCAGTCAATGCTTCCTCCTCCCGTCATCCTCTTTTAAAATGCTTTGATTCCAAATCAAGCATCTACATGCTTTCTGCTTTCTCCATCACCTACATCCTCCTGCTCCCTGTCCTCATGTTCGTTCTGTACCTGGGCTACCAGCAATGGAGAAAACCATGCTCTGTTTCCAAGGCTACAAGTCACTCTGACGTCATAACGTATCACTCCATCATCATGCAGCTGAATGAATTTCTGGGGTCCATCATCTATTTTTATGGCGGCTTCATCGATCTGCTCGATGTTTTTCTAGTTGGGATCAACGTCTTGAATATCATGTCTTTCGGAAAGGCTCTGTTTCATCTCCTAGCCTGTGTGGAGCGCTACATGGCTGTTGTTCACCCCATCACCTACCTGGAACTGAGACAGGCGGGTGGGGTCAGGATCAGAAACATCAGCATTGGATGTGTTTGGTTACTGAGCTTCGGATATATGGCTGCATCTTACACAGGTAGCTATCAGTTCAACAAGATCTTGTATTTCTGCATTATGGTTTTTGTTTTAATTGTTATCTGTTTTTCTAGCATTTGGGTTCTCTACACTCTCAAGCGTCCAGGGCCGGGGGAAGTGGGTGGGAACAGGGAACGTGTAGACCAATCAAAGCAGAGGGCATGTCGCACCATCATGGCCATAATGGGTGTGCTGTTGTTTCGGTATGGGGGGAATCTGATAAGCAATGCAATATGCAATCAATCAGTGCTGAACTACTGTGACAACTGTTTGGTGTTTCTGTCTGCACTGTGGTTTGATCTGCCGAGCAATTTGGTGTTACCTCTGCTGTTTCTACAGCGGGCAGGAAAATTAACATGTCGTAAACAAAACACTGAATCAGGATAATGGTAGATTATTTGCGACACTATCATATGGTAAATTCTCAAATAAAGGCAGGTATAAATATTTTGAAGTCAGAATGAGGGTAGGATTACATATGAGACGATCATACTGTAAAATCACATGTAAAATCTGATATTCAAATATTTTAAAACATGTTCAGTGATGATTTTTATTTTTGTGGTTAAATGTTGAAAATGTCTCAGGAACAACCATCTGTAGTCAGTCCAAATTACGATGTATTTTCATAAATGGCTCGTTAACTGCCTTGAAAACAGACATCAATATGTGCAAATAAACAATAATACATCTGACTTCTTGTGAGATATATGTGGGGGCCCACAAGAGTCAGTGCTGGGTCCAAAATTGTATATTTTTAATGTGTCCCAATTTGTTTAATTTTGTTATATTTGCTGGAGATGCAAGTTTGTTTTGTTGTGGTAAAAACCTTGAGCAGCCTCTGGATACAGCTGAAACAGCATCAGATGCTTTCAAACGATGGTTCAACATTAACAACTTGTGAATGAATGTAAATGAACTAAATATATAATATTTGGACATCGAAAATACAACAACCAAGTACAAATTATGATAGTACATATTGAAATAGAGTTCATGAGAACAAATTTTTGGGAGTTGTCATTGATCACAAACTCTGCTGGAAACCACATTAATGATAGCAAAACCAAAATATCAAAGTCTATCACAATATTGAACAAATCAAAAGATATTCTTACTTAAATTCATGACAGATATTAAATCGTTCTTTCATACTTCCATACATCACTTACCGTGTGAAGGTTTGGGGAAAAACTTATATATATATATATATATATATATATATATATAAAATCACAAATCTGATTTTCTTGCTTCAGAAGAGAGCGACCAGAATCATAAACAGAGCCGATTATTGCAAACCCACAAATAAATTAGTCATAAATTCACAGGCACTCAAATGTCGCAAACTTGTAGGTTTTAAAATACCGATGTACAAAGCATACAATAGCATGTTAGCAGACTGTATCCAGAGGTTGTTAAAATTTGTCAGTATGAACTGAGAGGGAACTGTATGTTTGAAGCAAATATAAAACAAAGATGTGTTCCAGTATGTGGAGGTAATGTGTGGAATGGGTTAGAAACAGAAATAAAAGTGTGTAATACACATAACAGATTTAGATGATTAACAAAAATAAAACTGAAGTATGAACACCAGGGTGTACATGAAATGTGTTTAGGAGTTTTGGGTTGACAATAGGCCGGTATAATGTACTTAGTATGTGTTACTTTCTTTTATTGCTCTGTATAATTTAAAGGGAACTGACAGAAATGAATTATTGTTAATTAATGTTAAAAGGGTAGTTGTAATAAGCTAAGACTTCAGCCGACACATTTTCAGTCCTGTTGTTGTCTTTTGTTTAATTTTTGTTTTTAATGCTAAAAAAAACATTAACTTAATTTGTGTGTGTGTTTGAGTTTTAAAAATTGGAAAAATGTCCAAACTAAACTGGACTAAACTAAAATGAGTCAGCAGAACTGATTTAATGGAAGGATGGTCAAAGACATGGGTAGATGTACAGCCTGATCTGCATTGCAGATAAGTGTATGATTATAAAACAATATCTAGAAATCATCAAAGGCAGACTTACGATGGAGAGCCTCGTTCGGAGTCAGACAACAAACATATAAACTGTATCATCTGCATAGAAACGAACATTGCAGCACTGATTTGGAAAAATATTGAGCCTCATTTACCAATGTCTTTCTAAGTTTTTTCATAAATTGGTTCTAAAGAAAGGTCTTAAGAGAAGTTCATGTCAGATTCATGATGTGTTCTTGAAGTGTAGAATTGTTGGCATCTGTGTTCTTATAATGATTAATCCAATTGTCCTCGTAAACTGAAAGCGTGTGCCAGTTAATCCCAGTTTTTGTAAATGCCTCACCAATTCCCATCAAAGCTCATGAGACTGCAGGCCTGTTGGTTTGTCAAACTGAAAGCCTTTAGAGAGTGAAGCACCGCACTCCTAACATATTAAAAAAGTCTTAAGTTGTTCTGAAGTGCAGGTACTTAATGACCTTAATGACCTACCGGTACCCACAAACCACCAATTCAATGCATTAAAGGAGCACAATTGTCAGAACAGAGGACAGATGAGCACCGCAGCGCTTTTCAAGGAGTGCGTTCTACAACTGTAGAACTGAAGAAAACACAATAACCAATTATTCTGCCCAAACACGTCAGCAGAAAATGTGTGTAAGTGTGCTCGAGTGCACATATATTCTGTTCTGACCTAAGAACAAATTCCAAAAAAGAAAACACTGGTGGATGTCAGACGTGGGTTTTAAGAAATTTCCTCTTAGGAATGGTTGGCAAGTGAAGCCCGATGTTATTTATGATGTAAATAGGAAGGCAGCAAGAACAGATCCCTGTGGCACATCATTAATTTAGACTGTTCGGCAGGATTTCATTGACAATACCATGTGTTGTAAGAGATTAATAATGAGCCTCAACCTGAGCTGAACTGAGCTCAGTCAGGTTTTAATCGAGACTGTGGGGCCACGGGCTCTCCAGCCTGTTTGTGGGTGCAGTTTATTGAATTATACCTTTTTATACGAACTTACGTACATAATGTAGTGTTGGGTATTCCTTGTGTTTTTATATATATATATATATATATATATAGTATTTTTGTATTTTTTGTAGATAGACAATCACCTATTTTTATGTGGTACTCTACAGACCTTTGTCTTGTGTTCTTAATAAAGCTGTTATTATTACTATTGTTACTATAATGAGAGTAGCATAAGACTGTTATGTGCTGTAACCGTAATAAATTCTGTGAGTGAATAAAAGCGTATTGTTTGATTCATGTTTGATTAATTGTTAATTTCGTCGTAACTCTTCTGACACAGTAAGTACAGCACTCTGGTCACATGTGGCAGCTACTGTCCATTCACATGATTGGTTCATGATAGAGAAAGTGTCATAGCTTCAGGAATCTGCTGGTCACTGCTTTTTATCAGAGGTGGGGAAGTTAACCAGTTAGCCTTCATTCTTAAAGTTTTCTAGTTTCTTGTATGAAATCACCAATAAAGCATAAATCTCACCTGTGTCATGTTTATTCAAGAGTGTGTTATCTTTTTCTAATCATTTGAGGTGTAACAAACCATAATGGGCTGATTACCGCCACCTTGTGGCCGGGGAGCAAAGATCACCGACTGCAACTACGATTGGTGGGAATCATAGTCATGGCAGCCACAAGGGGCAGTAATGAGCCCATTCCATGCACAGAAAATCAAATAGTTTTTGAGTGCACAAAAATGAGATTGAAGGCATCAGAGCGTTTCAACCCAAGTGCTTGCAGGAATGTTGTGCCCACTGTTTGCCCTCCAGTATCCACTGGTTAGCTAAAGCTGGGTTAGCCTTGGTGACTCAATGTTGTGCACCACACAGGTCCAGTGGGTCCAAGCCAATGATGTGCCGCTCAATCAGTGATTAGTGTTGGTAACGGCGTCCTGATAACATGATGGAATTGCTCCAAACATGACAGCCACTCGGGCTTTACGCTAGCTGGTATTCGTCAGCTTTTAGCCAGACATGTCGTTGTCTATCAGATGAAAATATCAACAGCCAAAATGTCTGGTGGGAACTATGCCAAATAAATAAATTCATTAACAGCATATTAAACAGCCTAATACTGTGTGACCTATAAGATACAGTATGTTACCAAGGCAACTAAAATATCATGCAGGACAAATTTTGGGAAATGAATGACCAGCAGATCTGTTTATTCACCAAAGCTGTACAAAGCGTGTCCCTGCCTCTTCAGAGCATGCGCCACATCCTCGGGGGCCGAGGTCTTCGTCTTAGCGTTCTCGGTGTAGTTAGGTGATGGCATTATGGGTCACGTTCTCTGGCAAGACCTTCAAACACACCGCATATTTTCTTAAAGATCAGACCGAAGATACACTTTACTCCACCACAGCGATCCAGACAGCTGAAAATAAACCCCTGATGAATCACTCAGTTCAGCAGGCCACTTTTTCATTCAGGTTCTTTTCAAGATATTTAGTTTTAAGTGTTGTGTTGCCGTGTAAATGTTGGATATTATACGACTATTCAAAGTTAGAATTGGTAGATGTTTCATATGGTCAAAATTCTGGAATATTAACGGCCACATTGAAACAAAGTTTAGTGTAAACCCTGATAGCCCTCAGGTCTAGTCCAGGTCGCCCTGGTGACTGAGCGGCATCATTATGAGCTGCCAAACCTCTGAAGCATTGTTAACTTTGTTAGAACTACTGGCTGTGCTGACACTGCTAACGGAGCCAACAGAGCTAACAGTTAACAATGCTAAAGGGCGTTTGTGGCTCAAGATGTATCCACCTACTCACTGAGGCGACCTGGGGTAGACCAGAGGGTGGGCACAATGTTTCCACAGCAACACAGTTGGGTTGGGAAGGCGATTCTGGCACTAATCGCCAAATGAGCGGCAACGCTAGCTAGCTCCCACCAGACCCTGTTGGTACACAGTGCAGTAAACGTACAGGCTGACATGAGTAACGGTCAATATCCCTACACTACAGTTTACCAGGTTTTCATGTCACCATCATGAGTGTACAGA
The DNA here is from genome assembly GCF_011397635.1 of Epinephelus fuscoguttatus. Lineage (NCBI taxonomy): Eukaryota > Metazoa > Chordata > Actinopteri > Perciformes > Serranidae > Epinephelus > Epinephelus fuscoguttatus. The sequence continues at coordinate 5,568,608 of NC_064774.1, read as the reverse complement.
CAGACACAGACTACGCCAAATATTTTATTTGAGCCGTCTTTGCACAGCGTAACATGCAGTGAACTTTGCACAGAGTACGGGAGCCTTGACAGAACTTAAATAGGCAAAAACACAATCAATCAGTTTCACAAAAGAAAATTAATTTGGTCCACGTGCAACGAGTCACGTTGCAGCGTCTGCCACCAGGTGGCTCTTCATGTGTGTTTTCAGACAGTGGCTCTGAGTGAAGGCTTTGTCGCAGAGCGTACACTTGAACGGTCTCTCCCCGTTGTGGGTCCTCATGTGAACAGTTAGATATGTTTTGCGAGCGCATGCTTTCCCACAAACCCCACAAACAAACGGTTTGAGGCCTGAGTGGACCGTCACGTGGTTATCCAGATTAGTCTTGCGTTTGAAGGCCCAGCCACAGTCTGGGCAGCGGTACGGAGCCTCTCCGGTGTGGATTCGCATGTGAATTGTCAAAGGCCCCTTGGTGGTGAATCCTCTGCCGCATTCGCCGCAGCGGTACGGCTTCTCATTGGTGTGTCTTCTCATGTGGATCTGCAGCTGCTTGCTCGTCAGGAACATTTTGCAGCAAACGTCACAGAGGTACGACCTCTCTCTGTCCGTGTGAATCTTCTCATGTTGTCTCAGTGTCCCAGGAAGTTTGAAACGCCTTCCGCAAATCTGACAGCTGTGAGGTCTCTCCCCAGAGTGGGTCATCTTGTGGCGGGACAAAGATCTGTAGTCGCTGAGGGATTTGCCGCACACGCCGCAGAGGTGCGTCTTTTTGTTGGTGTGAGTCCTGCAGTGAGCTTGTAACTGTTCCTTCAGTGCAAACACTTTATGGCATGTGTAGCATTTGTGCAGCTTCCCCGCCTCGTGGAGTTTCTGGTGATCCACCAGGGACGCCTTCAACGCAAACGTGTCACCGCAAACATCACATTCGTGCGGCCTCTCCCCTGAGTGGGCAGCCACGTGCTCATTGAGGCTGAGAATACCGAGGAAAGACTCTCCGCAAATGTGACAGTCGTCAGTTTTGTGGTGACTTTGAAGATGATCCTTTAATGCCTCTGAAGACTCTGAGACCTCTCCGCACACTCCACAAAGACCTCCCGGATCGTCCACGTGACCCCAGGCATGTTTGACAAACACCACTTCTGATTTGTGCAGAGCTCCGCAGACTCTGCAGGAAAGAACGTCATCACTGTTCTCAGTCTCTGACTCAGACGTTCTGACACCACAGCGTTTGGCTTTTTCTTTCTTTGTCGAAGGCAGTTCAGAGTCTTTCAGCTCCTCGTTGCTCTTGTCAGGTTTCCAGTCGTCGTCGCTGTCATTCGCTTCTTCTCTTTCTTCTTCCTTCTCAAGATAATCGCCACCGTGCCCTTTGCTATCAACCGGCTCTGATATCCCACGATCCTCATCTTCAGCTCCCTCTGTTTCCATGTCTTGTGCTTGTGATGTCGAGCAGCTGGACAAAACGCCTTCTCCACCACCTTCCACCTCCTGAACAGGGCAGCTGTGGGAACCAGGAGCAGAAATTAAAAAGGTACCGAAACAATGCGTTCAAGTCTGTCTGATAATGTGCTGCAGGAGGTAACACATCACAATATGGCCAAAAGTATGTGGACATCTAATAGAGCAGTGAAATCTGCACTGACAAATATCTGCCGTGGAGTGGGTCACCTCTCCCAAGTCAGTTCATCTGGGTCGGCCACAAAAACACTCACAGCTGGGTTCCAGACGGCCTTTTGAAGCAACGCAAGCACAAGACCTGTTCCTCACGGCCTTCATGACCTCAGGTTCAACAGGCAAACTAGTGGCTCAGTAACTCGCCGTTCTCACACGTATGACTCTCACCTACAGCTGCCACGTTCAGGTGCCCACATACTTTAAGCCACTTAGTGTTTGTGTCACTCCTTTACAGTGACATTCCTTTTGAGTTACCTTGTTTGAGGACTGGTGTCATCACACGTCACCATGGCAACTGTGGACACAGACTCTTCAGTGCCGTCGTCTCTTGTCTGTTGAGGATGAATCTCCTCCTCGCTCGTCTGAGGTTCTGCTTGTGTCTGGAAAACAGAAAGGTCCATCTGAGATCCATCATCTGAAAACAAGCGATGGCTTCTTTCAAAAAACTTCCCAACAGTTAGAAACTGTTACAAACTCTTGTCTGTCATGAAACAGGAAGTGACAGAGTACCTTCAGTCTGATGTAGAGCGTCGACTTCCATCCTGTGCAGCCGATGTTTCTGTGGATCTCCTCCGCAGTCAGCGTCTTCACTCTCAAACGCTGTAACCTCCGTCTCTTGTCGGACGTTAAGATGTCAAAGCGTCTGTCGTCTCCGGACAGCTGAGGGAAGGTGGACCTCAGCAAGTCCAGAAAGTCTGTCTCCTGCAGTCCTCGAGGACACTTCAGCTTCAGCATCGGACACTTCTTTAGAACTGACGGGGGAAAGACGACAAAGTGAGAATTCACTGTGAGTTTTCCTTGAAGCAGCAGAGATTAGATCAGTGGTTTCCAAACTTTATTAAACCAGAGTAACCTGTTATTGAAGTCTTTCATTTAACTTCAGAAATCTAAAGAGAAGCTTGGTTCACCCAACATACAACTTCACACCACAAACTACTTACGACTTTGTACACATACCACTGTTTGAGAGCACGTCGGTGTGAGAGTCCTCCAGGATGCGGATCTTGAGATCGAGATGGTTCTGTGTGTCACTGACCTGAGGTCTGCCAGGTTTCCTCTTCTTATACTGACATCTGGGAGGAATAAAACCAGTAGAGCAAAAGAGATTCATCACATTCAGATACTGTGGTGCCTGAACCCTGAATACCTGCTCACAGTTCTAGTTGACTTAAAGACGCTAAGAAATTTATCAGGATGCATTAAGGTGCGGACACACCAAACTGACATCAAAGAACTAGCAGCGACGAAAGCCAACTGTTGCGTCGTCTACGTCGCCTCACGTCGCCCTGTGTCAGTTGCATTTGAACACACTACACGGACTACATCCGACGGCCAAGTAGCACGTACGTTCTGCGCCTGCGTGAGAGAGAGCGGAGTGAGAGAGTGGTACATCCTGTCAGCCGAGGGGTTTCCTATCTGTGCAGCCGAGCACCGCAGCACCTCCACGGACTATTACATCCAGACGGTCCCGGTGTTTCCTCCGCAGGCTCCACTTCACTCAGCTGCCCGATAAACCCGCTGCTTCTTCCTACTTTAACCTGAATAACAAACCAGGGCTCGGTGCTCCGGTTGGATCCAAACGGAGAGCCGGGGCTAGCTCAGAGACTAGTGGAGGCTAACTGGCTGTGCTTCCCTCCGGTCATGCTGCGGCTAACGCTCCGCTAGCCGCTCCCAGCTAGCTCCGGTTTGTTATTCAGGTTAAAGTGTGAAGAAGCAGCGGGTCTGTGGGGCAGCTGAGTGAAGTGGAGCCTGAGGAGGAAGCACCGGTTAGCCCCAGTTTCACTACAGGCAGATTCACTCGCTACAGGGGCGAGGAAATAAAACCTGAACAGCCAATCAGAGTGATCTCTCTCACCGACAAGCTCCGCCGCCAATTCAACATGCTTAATCGGCCGAAAAGTCACAGACGCCAAAGTGCTGACGGTACGGGACACACTGAAAAAACTAGGGCGACAGACGCTCACCGACGGCCCGACTTTGGTCGACGGCCGACCGTCGGCTTGGTGTGTCAGGGCTTTAAGATTTAAGTTACTGCTGGATATTTAATAATTTTCCTGCTGATACTAATATTTTTGGATTCGTAAGAAGCAACAGTACACCCTGTGTAAGTCAACAACAATCCCTAAAAATAAAAAATGAACACTTAAAACCCTCTATGGTCCGTATTATGATGTCAGTTGGAAAAAAAAAATTTGGATGTGTTTTTGTCATAAAAACAAAAAAACAACAAGATTTTAAGAAAATTTCAAAAACATTATTTTTTGATGACTGTTTGTGTGTGTTGTCTTGAGGCAACACTGGACCATCGTGGTAACTAAGTGAAAAAAGACAGTTTTGTTTAAAATGATTACAATTTATTAAAAACACTGCATAGCATTAAAGGTTTACAAATCATGTCATTTGGAAAGTTTAAAGCATTAAAAACAATCTTTCTATCATGTGTCGCTGACTGTGGAACAACGTGTTGGAATGAATGTGTCCAACAGTGTAAATATGGAACAACATACAAACAAACAAAAGCTCATAACCATGTTATCAACAATGGAACAAAACAGACCACGATACCAAACAACAAAGATGGTGAGTCAACCTTTAGTATGTGATCATTTGTGTTACATGTCAATGTTGACAGTGTCCGCGGTGTCTGTCGGTCCTCATGTGTTTTGTGTTGCTGCCATCACTGGCTCACTGCATATGTAAGTCCATGAAGCAGTTCTTCTGGGGTGTGAAGCACAGGTAGGTGGCGCACTTTCTGCACTTCACTTTCACTATACCCGTACAGCCGGGGTATCTGCACCGGCCCTTTTTCTCCCCCCACACAGGCCAGTGATCAGTGTTGTCATGACGCACAGTTGCTGATGGACCTCTGGGCCTCTTCTCAGCCTGGTCTCCCTCAGGCTGCTGTGATGGTCTCGCCCTCTTCAAGACTTTCCTCTCCATGCAGAGGCAACTAGCAACCTCTTCATCACTGAGTCCTAACTCATCCTCACTGTCATCTATTGGGACGACTAGTTTTGGTTTCTTCTTCCTTGAGGAGCCACAGAACATCGATGTGCTCATTCTGTCAATGGGAAAATGTGTGTAAAATAAAAGCGTATGCTGTACAGAGGAAGTAGTGCAACATAGTAGTATACTTAGGGCCCGTCCCGATACCCCCCCCTCTTAGCCCTACCCCTAGATTTGCGTGTTCCCGCGAGGGGTAGTGGTGTCCCAATTCCTTTTTGCGTGTAGGGGTAGGGGGCATAACGAGAGGTAGTGGGTATGAAACTAGCACTTCGGAGCAAGGGACTTCAGATGCTGACTTGCCAGCGAGGGGTAGACGTTGCCATGGCTACCACCAAGCAAGAGACGGGGTTCATACATGTGCGTATAATTTTGCAAATAAACATGGAACTTTTGTAAAAAGGTTTTCGAATAAATGTGCATTTGTGTAGAGAACGGTATAACAATTTTTTATTGCTATTCACGATGTCTAGATTGGAGTTGACAGAAAGCTAGCCAGCTAGCTAACATTACTGTTGTCAGGTTGCTTGTTAGCTAGCTCGCACTATCTGGTGTCTGTCATCTGTCCTGTTCTGCAAAATTGTCGGACTTTTCACATTACGATAACACGCCAGCTAGCATAACTATGGTGCCTCATAATGTTAGCTGGTTAGCTAGCTAGCTAGCAGAAGTCATCTGTCGTTCATTAAACGAAGCATGATGAACACAGCAAATGCGATCGGTAGGATGAATTCAACTGGAGACTCCATTGTAGATGCCGGTTGGAAATGTAGATGGCTCGCAGCTTCCTGTTTAAAATAGTCACGTATGCGTGAACGTAACCGACAACGTGACGTAGTGAGTGGTGTCCCAATTCCTACGGAAAGATTTCAACCTCTACCCCTCGTTGCTTCATTTTGAGGGCCAAGGGGTAGTGGGATTGGGCCTTACTATATACCCTGTTAAAACCTGATTTCTCCAACTTTACAATATGCTTTGAACAATGCCAAACACATGACATGGCCGCATTCCATAATGGTCCACTGTTGCCTCAAGGCAACATTTACATTTTCACAACTTTCCATTACTTACACAAAGTACATTAAACTATTGAAAAATAAAGTTTACTCATCTATTATCGTGAACCTATTTTTTCCTGGTTGTACAAAAAATGTTTTGAGGCCATTTCTAAGGGCAAAATGGGGAATGTCGTCCGTGGAAGGAAGGCTGGAGGAAAGGGCTTCAAAATGGATTCCAGAGAGTCATGTGACAAACTTAAACACTGCTACTGGTTTATTTAGGATCTCACCCCTCCTTTAAAGTATTACATGAGTTTAAATGGCCAAAATGTAGCATGTTGCCTCGAGGCAACACCAGACCATAGAGGGTTCAGTTTTCAAACACAAATCATTCACTTCCTGTCTCTGTGTCATGTAACAAGTGATACAACTGGCTGTTTATGGAGGAACCTTGATGGAGTTTCATCAGTCGAGTCGTCCAGGTTCTGTGGACGCTCAGTGGACTCATCCTCCTCCTCATCTTCACCCTCCTCCTCTTCCTCAACAGGGCCAAAGCCCCTGCTGCACTTCTCACCTGAACAAGACATCAATTAATTCCACTTCGCATTTCTGAATTTTTTTTATTATGAGTAAAATTACAGGCAGAACGTGAAGTGTGGTCAGCTCATGCCAAACTCCATTAACAAAATACGGTATTTTAACTTCCCTCGCCTAATGTAACATCATACATGTGAAGCACATATGATTTAATACCATTAATAATAACACTGGTGTCTCTGCGTGAATTCGGCCTTCACAAAGCAGCAACACCTGAAAGGGAAGTCCTCATGAATCAACGTGTGAGTTGAGCTCAGTTGCTTTATTTGCTGCGAGTCTGGGACAGGGACAGGAACATAATACCGCATCAAACAGCTAAATGATGTGCTCGTTTGTCAGTTACAGGTATGCCGAATTAAATAATAAGTCGTTTTCATTACAGAAACATGTTCAGTTTATTAATTTGTTGTATGCGGGTTTGTTGACAGCCACATAAATATTAAATTGCAGAATATCTAAACGGAGTTCGGCATGTGCCTACTTCAACATAGCTTAATGATTTTGATTTGTACCCCAGGGAATGAAACACCCACCTGCTTTGATGCAGAAGACCTGAACCTGCAGAGCCTCCAGCTGTCTCCTCTGCCGGCTGATCTCCTCTCTGAGCACCGAAGCCTCCTCCTCGTACCCGGCTACGAGTCTGTCCACAGCCGCTAAGATCTCCTGGGAGGCGGCGGTGAGTCTGTCGGTGATGAATCCTCTCAGAACATCTGCTTTAGACATTTTACTGTGAACTCTGAGCCTCGTGTCCGCTCACACTCTACACACATTTAATTATCTTCATTAAAGAACCATTCTCTTTGCGCGTTGTTTACTAGCTCGACCCGTTTCCGGCTCCGGTGCGTGCATAAATGTCATCCGAGTAGAAATCGAGATCAGAGCAGTGTTCCGCGTCTGCTGCGATTGAGATCTAATAAATTAAGAAAATAATAATAATTAAAAAAAAAAAAAACAATAATAAGAATAATAATTATTATTATTATTAGAATTAGAATTAAAATAATAATAATATGTTAAAATTGTATAAACGTGCAAGTAGAAATTTAATCATATCACATTTAATCATAAATATTCTCCTATTCGTCCCGAGATAAACAGCAATGAAGGAGGTGAAAAATAAAATAAACTCGTGAAAGATAAATTAAAGTAAGAATGCAGGATGATATCAGCATGTCATCTGTATCAGCCATATCGTCTTTAAAATGAACTATAAAAATTCACTTCACATGTCTCCATCTGCTGGTGGGCCGTCACGATAATAAGAGTGCACATGTATTATAGGATGGTAATTCCACTACAGAGGAGACGTGATGATCACTGACATCAGGTGGAGAAAAAAATGGATATCTGTATTGGTCCAATGAGTTGTTATATCAGCATACTGGGCATCGGCAAAAACCCAATATCATGCATCCCAAAATTAAATGTTTTTAAATGTTTTATTGACTGTAAAAACAAAACTATCATAAATTAGCCTGAAGAACAAAATAATATTTGTGTGTAATTGTTTAATGTAAAGATCTTCACAGCTCATTAAAGAAACAAGACTGATGACATGTGCTCAGTGTCCTCACTGGGAGCCACTGATGGGAGATATTGTATTACAATAAAAGTACAAATACCACGATGTAAAATACTCTAATACAAGAAAAACTCCTGCATTTAAACTCCTTCTTCAATAAAAGTATTATCTGCTTAAAGAACAAGTTTTTATTGCAGTGACAGAGAACAAACACAGGGGGGCGCTCCTGCACAGAGCAGCATGCTGTTACATACTCATCACAATATAGAGAAACAACACAAAAACCAAAACCAGTGTGTTTGCTCCAGTTGGAAAAAAATATTATAAATAAATGTTATTTAATATAAGTCCTCGTGTTCTGAGACGTTTGTCTTTGTCGAGCTTCATCAAACATGCAGAGTTTCAAAACAACTTCTAAACTGTTCTGTATCTGTTCTTCACTCATTCTGGAGAACTGTGACAAAACCCTAATTTTAACCCTTATTTTATTTTTATTTTGACTCTGCAGGAGTCCTGGTGATGTAGTGAACTCATTTTATTCCTGACTGATGGAGTTGACAAAAATCTGGGACACATATTTTTACCATTTCTGTCTTGTCTCAGCCAGCAGTTTAACTGAATTTTACTTTTTTTTTTTTAATCATATGTTTTTATCTTTTTTTCTCTCTCTCTCACAAATGTTGTGTTCGGCACTTTGTGTTGCATCTTATTATTATCATTTAATATTATTATTACATCTGTAAAGAGCCAACATTTTTATAATGAATATATTTAAAAACAAAAATGACTATAGCAGTACTGTTAGTTACTGTTTTGACACATTTTTTAATAGTTTGAAGTTGTGACGTTTCGTCTGGGCGAGGATGTTTTTTGACACAGGGGAAGTTAAGAAGTTAAAAACATGTATATAAAGTCTTTAAAAAATAAAATGTCACCCCAGAAACAGAATTAGCGTGTTGACAAGTTATAACTGGGGAGACATGAATTGTCCCAGTTCAGCACACAGAGGACTGTCTGAACAGACCGAGGGTCTAGGTACCACGTCTGAAGGGTCACTGCTGGTTCCACAGGTGCTGGACTGAAAGGGTTTGGTGGAGACAGGGCTTGTCTGTACCAAGTGAATTTCTGGTACCATGAGGTGACTGTGGATGTGACTGCAGTCGATGAGCTCAAGACTTTTTTGAGTTGTGGAAAAAAATCTTTGATCCAAGCGTCATCAATTCAGAGATCTGAAATCATGCAACAAGAGTCTAAATGTGACCTCCATTTTATCGACCTTTTGTTGCTGAGCAACCTTCAACACTCCTCCTCCTCCTCCTCCTCCTCCTCCTCGTGTCTCCCCCCCTCCACCTTCTCTTGTTCTATTTTCACCGGCATGCTCGACTTCCTGGGCTTCTTCTTCGGCATGGGGTCGCCTGACTCCCACCGCCGCTGCCGATTGGTCAGCAGGCTGGTGCTAGCCTCCTCTGGTTTCCCCTCTGTGACATCACAGTCACATGACGCTGGGCGACTGTCACAACTGGCCATGGGGATGGGGGCGGGGCCAGTGAGGGGAGCAGGTGCGGTGAGGCTGAGCAGGTGTCGACAGTGTTCAGTTTTCTCCACCGCAGGAACGACAAGAGAGACAAGACAAGGAGAGGAGCCCAGTGAAGGAGCACTGTGAGCGGGGAGGAGGGGGGGAGGAGGTGGGACCAGGTTGGATCTGTAGGTGGAGCCATTCAGGGCGAAGTTCTGGTTGGTGTTTTGGCTCAGAGGCTGAGGCAGAGGGTGAGAAGACGGAGGAGGGGAGTCTGAGTGAGGGGGTGTGTCGCTCTGGCAGCCATGTTTGGAGTTTGTATGAACATTTAACCCGTTCCTCACGGTGTGTGTGCGCATGTGTGCGTCATCATGATCGTGTTGCCAAAGTGTGTCGCTGATATGTTTTTCCTTGCACATACGTGTGTGAGTGTTGTGTACATCTTTGCGAGCCTTATATGTTAGTGTGTCAGAGTATAGGCTTGAGTGCGGGTCAGTGTGTGTGTTTTTTTGTATGTGTGCGTCTCTGCCGGCGCCCGTGTGTAACCGTGGGTTTGGGTTGGCGCTGTGTCGGTTTCGGCTGCGCAGAGAGCTGAAGACCATGGTGCAGCCCACGACCGTGCAGCGATGTTTGATCTTCAAGTGGACAGCGTTGTAGTGGATCTTCAACGTTCCTGCACAAACAAGAAGAAGAAGTGGTGCTCTTGTTAAGTTTGTGTCGACTGGCCAGGTAGAACCAATCCAGCTCAAACATACACCAATAAAACGACAGATGAGATTCTCTTCTGACAAACACATCACAACACCACTGTGGTCTTGTTTCTCCAAAGTAAAAAGTTATATTCTTTTGCTCTCTGAAAACCAGGAGAGGACCTCGAATTATACTTTGTGGAACCCCATGACACAAGATTAGCAGTTGACCTCAAATTGAACCCTGTGGAACACCAAGAGGCAAGTTTGCAGAGGACCTTGAATAGAACAATAAGACACAAGCTTGTGTCTGTAAAACATCAAGAGACAAGCTTATGAGGGGACCTTCAAATTGATCCTGTGACACACCAAGACACAAGGTTACTAATGGACCTCGGCTTGATCCTATAAAACATCAAAATACAATTAGCAGAGAACCTCGAATTGAACCCCGACAACACCAAGACATGAGGTTAACAGAGGGCCTTGAATTGAACCTTGTGGAACACCAAGAGGCAAGCTTGTCAGGTGACCTTTAAATTGAACCTGTGGAACACAAGACACAAGGTTATCAGTGGATCTCAAATTAAGCCCAGTGGAGCATCAACACATTAGGTTACCAGAGGCCCTTGAACTGAACCCTGTGGAACACCAAGACATCAGATCAACAGTAGAAGACCTTAAAGTGAACCCTGGCAAAGTCAAAACCACAAGATCAGTAGAGGAACTCAAATTTGACCTTGTGGAAGTCCAAAGCAGTCGACCAGTAACAGATCCAGGATTGGACTTTGTGGAACCCCAAATAAAGTAGAAGAACTAAAATTAAACCTTGTGGAACTGGCATCCACTCTGAGTAACAGACATGCAGCAGAAATAACATTCCTACCTTTGTCATAGAAGCTTTTCCCACAAACGCCACAGCACACCCTGCCCTTCCGACCTCCTGCGGGTGAAAGAGAAGGAAGGGAGCAGAGGGAAGAGGGGAGAGGACGGAGTGAGGAAGACGGGGAGGAGTGAGGATGTAGGGAGGAAGAAAAGGAAGAGGTAGGAAGAGGACAGAGGAAGGAGGAAGAGAAGGATGGGAGAGGATTTAGAGAGAAGGAGGAGGAGCTGTGCAGCTTCTGGGAGATCTTCAGGGGAGTGGAGGAAGAGGAGGAAATTGACGAATGGTGTGATGAAGAAGCAGGAATAAGTGAGGAGCTTAAGGAAGGAGAGAGTGAGGAGGTGTTCTCCTGTTTGGCCACGCCCCTGTGCTGGTCAGGCTCCTGGTCACTGTGGGATCGGCGGTCCTGATGCCATGTTGAGTGAGGAGGGTGTGGCTTGTCAGGATCTGCTTTGATTTTAAAACCTGGTTCAAACTCAGTCTGCTGCAGACTGCGATCATTTTCTTGTTCTCTTCTTCCTCCTTCTTCTTGCCTGTGTCTCTCAGGCAGTTTGGTCCCACTGAGCTTCCGTAGGCACTGTGTGAGCTTACTGGGAGGAACAAGCTCCTGAAACAGAGAAAGAAGAAGGAGGGCTCACGCTGAGAAGAGCTGGCTTTCATAAACGAGATCTTGGAGGAGAACATCATTTCAGTTAATTACCTTGGTGGGAGGAACCAAACAGTGCAAGGCGGGGCTTGGAAAGTGGAAAGGCAGAAGCAAAGACGGTCCACCTGGAAAGTTTTCAAAATGGTGGACAGGTTCACTGTGATCAACAGGACTGTTCTTCTTAAAGCGGCAGACCCTGGTCACCAGACGTGAATCTCCTCTCGTGTTCTTAAACACTTCTGGAGTTCCCCCGTTGCGCTCGATGAACGTGTTGATGTTTGACTGGCAGCTCTTTGGGGCGGGGCTTAGCTCTGGATCAGAGAGGTGATTGACAGCTGTCAGGCACTGCAGGGTCATCAACTCGACTATGGGACGCGTCTCGCCGAAGCGAAGGAACTGTTTGAGGATGAGCAGCTCTTCTTCAGGGGCCACCATCAGCCAGCGGTCCAACACCTTCCCACTGGGGTGCTGAAGAGAAACAAACCTCAGCGTGAACGGATCAAAGTGGTCAAGACTCCAGCGTATTCTCCCTCTTGACTCGTCACATATCGACACTTAATCAGCGGACTTTTCTACACATGTCGCATCTTAGGTGTGTCTGTTGTTGACGTTGTGGGACGGTGCATCGTATGTTTTCAAAATACAGGAAATGTATAGTTTCTGCTCGCTAGATGCAGACAGTCTTTCAAAATAATGTCACAGCAAACGTGCAATAAACGCACCTGGTTAGGTTCAGATAAAAACATCATGGTTTGTCTCAACATTTACACAGGAAGTGAACGTCAGACCCGTCCTACACAGACCATCCAGCCCCTTATGTTGTTTTCTGGAGGCGTTAAACTGACGCCGCCCAGCAGCGTATCCTACCGCTGTGAAAGGATGGCCAAGTGGTGGTATTAGACGACTTCAGCATGAGAACAGGTTGAAGATTCACGACAGAAGAAAATACTTGAGCCCATAAATCCTGATTTCATAGCCGAGGAACCAGACAAGACAAGTCAGGAGGGCTTTGCTCAGCCTGCTGCTCCTGTGGGAACTGCCCATTGGTCCGACATCCCATTGTTCTGACCATATTAAACTCATTGTTCCGAAGTCCGTTCCGAAATCATCATGATACCCTGTGGTTAAGGTCTGGTTAGGTTTAGGCACAAAAACCACTTGGTTAGGGTCAGGAAAAGATCATGGTGTGGGTTAAAATGAAAAAGAAAATGACAAACACATAAGCCGTGAGCCTGCTCCGCCTCAAGACGGTCGCGGCGCACCATACGCCCGCCGCGAGCCGTTCAGCGCCGCGGACAGTCGGACTAATGGGATGTCGAACCAATGACATGGACCCGCTCCTGCGACCCGTTTGACAACAAGCTAGTTTGCAAGTCAGTGGTTGTGGGGGCAGTTATTGCACGACAGTTAGCGCGTGGCGGTGTGAAAGCAGCTTCAGACATCAGATATCACTATGACATCGTGTCATTGACTGTGTAAGTGTTTACCTGCAGCATGTACCCTCTGACATAGTCCCCCAAACTCCAGCCCAGTGTGTGCAGGATGTGGCCGACCTGAAGACAACAAAAAGAATCTGTTACACATCAAATGTAATTCATTACTTCACTGCATAGTAAGACCAATTTGTGACATTTCCTCTTATTCAAAAGGTTCCTACCAAACACCCAGGTGTACCTGATCTGGGGTCAGGATGCTGTAGAGACGATCCAGCAGAATCTTCAGCCGAACAGGAACAGCCTGAGCTCCGTACAGGACCAGGGAGCTCAGGTCGAACACCAGCCCAGGAAGAGCCACCTCCACTGGGCCGCAGCTGGAGGGCGGCTGGGTCTGAAACTGGAGCTTGGCCAGAGCTGGAGGGGAAGAGGACGACACGTGTTATCTCCTCGTCGTGCACTGGACAGAATATCTGAGACCAGTCAACAACTCGTGAATATTTTAAAACTGGAAATAAAAACTGTTTGAACGACAGTAAGGAAACACCTGCTTAATATTATGGACTGAAAACACTGTGTGTGCAGATGCTCTGTCCAGATGTTCCTGGTGATGTGATGACAGCGACACCTGACTTCATGTCACCGTGGCGACTGAATACATCTGCAGTGTGTGTGTGTGTGTGTGTGTGTGTGTGTGTCAGTAGGTGTGTAAAGTCCAACACTGTGACGCTGTCAAACTGCAGATTGTCTCTCTGTCTTGAACACTGAGCAGACGAACAGGTTGTTTTTCACATTTTAGACGTCACAGGAAGTTTTGTTGGGATCAGAAAACGTGAGCGGCTGCAGTCAGTCAGTGCATGATGTCGAGATCATACCTGAATAACATCAGGACTGTGGGAGGTTTAATCGTACTATGACGAGGGATTCTATAAAATGAGGTTGACTCTGACTTGTTTTCTGCTAAACAACCTCCAGTCTGTGAGGAACTAAAAAGGTTTGTTGCCGTTCACCACGAGAGTCTTTGAAACATTTAATCCACTACGTAGAGATTCACAATCAATTTTTATTTTTTGTTTTAGTTATTTTAGTTTATTCTACTAAAGACCTGCATTATGGGGACAAAAATCTTAGGTGGACACCTTCACTGTGGAGACACAAATCTTGGGTGGACACCTTCACTGTGGAGACACAAGTGTTTGGTGGACATCCACATAGTAGGGACAGTAACCAGTTTTAACACCTGCATTGTGGGGACGTACTGTATTGTAGGGACAGCAGAGACAGTCCTTTCATGTTCATCATTAGAGCCAAAATGTCCTCACAGGTAATGGTACCAACATTAGTGCATGTGCATGTGTGTGTGTGTGTGTGTGTGTGTGTGTGTGTCTTACCGTGTGCGACCCAGCCGTGTCCACAGCGATCACATGACCTGAGCTGGACAGTTCCTGGTTTGAAACACGCACAGCTGCAGCCGGACACTGTGCACCTGACAGACTGGTGAACACGACACATTAACACTCTTTATATTCAATACGTTCCACAGCTTAAACTGAATGAAGGACATTTCCTGTCGTGGTTATGACTTATCTGTAAATTCAATATTCAACACACACACACACATACATATACAGCAACATACCTCCTCAGTGTCCGGAGTCATCCTCATGTCTCGGTCCTGCAGTCAGAACATAAACAGCCTCCTGATTGGTCAAATAAAACTAAAGGACAAAGGTCATAGTTTATTTTAACACGGTCATAAATTATTCACAATATAATTCATATTTCTGATATAAAAAATATAAATAATAAATAATAGTAAATAATAATAGGTGACATTAGGAAACAAAAGAGTCATTATTTATCTTTAATTTTAATTAATTTTATGTTTATTTTGAATTCATTCTTTAAACTTTTTCATCTCTAGGGTTATTCTTTTAATGAAACACAACGGTGATGATTTACGGTGATAAATAAGTTCTGATACAATTTAAATTTTAAAAGTTCTACATTGATTTATCACAAACTCACTGATCACTGAGAGCTCATTAAGATTCACATTTATTTACTGTGTATTTTTTTTTTTTAATTAGTGAGAATAGTTGTTTGTTTGTATACAGATAAAATAATAACAGGTGATGTCAGGAAACAAAAAACTACAAAAAGATTTGACTTTATTATTATTATTATTATTATTATTACATTTTTACTTTATTTTTGAACAAACTGGTTTTCTCAAAGAAACAATTTATTCTTTTTAAATATCTTTAATACATTTCTTAGACTCATGAACATATTTTACATTAGATGTTTTTATATTTATTATTATGGAATCATTTTTCATTATATTTATTCTAATACAACAATTTGTTCTGTATGTTTTTTTTTAATCTTTTTAAAACATATTTTCATTTCATTTTTAAACAAACCAGCTGGTTCTAATTTTTTTTTTCTTGGTCCTTTGATGAATGTCACCCACAGATGAAATATTGATTATTGGTAATAGTAATGAGCAGCTCATCACTTTGCTGCTGAGTGAAATTAAAACACATCTACTTGAAATGTGGCTTTTACATTAAAGCTGACGACACAATGATGTGTTTGAATATTAAAATGAAACAATTAATTATTAATAATAAAATAATACTTTATGAACTATTTAAATATTGACATATTTAATAAAAACCACACTCACCTGTCAGTTTGTTGTTAAATTCACCGCTGATGAAAAACAGTCTCCTTTTCTTCGTCTCTTAACTCTCCTTCACTCGTTCCTCCACATCTCCTCTTCTTTATTTCTTCGTCCTGTTGTTTCTTGTTTTCTGTGACGATTCTTTCTTCTTCCTTTGTTTGCTCAGTAAACCATCGGCTCCTCTTGTTCCTGTGTTAAACTCCACGTTCTGTGTCATATAAACACTGATTGCTTTTTTCTTTTATGTCTCTCCATCCTTTGACTCCTCCCACTGACTGAGCTCAACAGATGTGATTGGACGACAGATTGATGCCTGGATGAACATGTATGTTCAGCATCTTCACTCTTCCTTCTGTCATTGGTTTGTCCCCAGATGAGAAGAGGAAGATGATAATGATGATGATGGTGGTACTGTGTGTGTGTGTGTGTGTGTGTGTGTGTGTGTGTGTGTGTGTTTCAGCCACATTACAAACCACAAACACAGAGGAGGGTCAGAGGTCAGAGGTCAGAGGTAACTGCAGAGGACAGTAGAAGTAAAATATGGCAGCAAATGGAGAGAGTAAACTACAAGTACAGTACTCTAGGAAATGTACTTAGTTACTTTCCACCACTGTGTCTGCAGTTTTTGTAGCTTCCTCTTCGACGCTTACAGTCTGACATTTTGTCACCTGCACGCTGCGCTCAGGAGCGTCCCGAACACAGCTACATAAGAAGACAACGTAAAACTCCCGACAGATAAACACACCTCCACACGCTGAGAGGGATTACTGCTGGAGGAGTCTGGACAACACGCCGGCATGTGATGCATAAAAACCAAACATTAATGGGATACAAAGAAAATAAAATACTTGGGCATTAATATCAGCGAGAATTTAGAGGATTTGTGTGAAAATAAATAATAAGGCAGGACTTGAGTCGATGGGGATTAATACCAGATGGAATTATTAACAGAGTAAAAACAATAAAAATGATGGTTCTTCCACAATTTTTATTTCTTTTTCAAACGCTATCTATAGTGATACCAGGGATGTATTTTAAAAAACTGCAATAAAGTGATTTCAACATTTATTTGGAATAATAAAATTTCAAAATTCCAAATTTACAGAATTATGTTTTTTACTACACAAATCCTGACAACAATGAAGTGGACGAAAAGGGAATCAGAAACCAAATGGATCAATATCGAAAGAGAAACAGCAACAATATGAATTGGGACATTAACATTTACAGGGAAAACAATATGGAAAAAATACACAGGGCAGAGGTACTGCATTAAAAATACACTGGCAAACTGGGAACAGTTTTGCAAAACTTTAAAAATAGATAACAAAGGTATATTACACAGAGAAATGGCAGATGACCCAGATTTTATTCCAAATAAATCAGATAAAATTCTGGACTGTTGGGCTAGAAAGACTTTGGTAAATGTTTCTCAATTAATCACAAACTACACGATAAACTCATATGAAGAGACTTCGACCAAATACGAATTAGACCCAAAGCATTTTTTCAAATATTTGCAGGTGAGAAGCTATATTAGGAAACATCTAGAAGAAGATACATTAAAAAATGATCTGATTCAATATATGACTCAAAATAGAAACAAAACTAAAGGAAATCTTTCAAATTACTGCAGAAGTTTAACAGGGTGGAAAATAAAGTAAAAGAGAAATGGGAAAAAGAATTAACTGAAATAGCAGTAGATGATTGGAAAAATTCATTAGGCGAAAATTTTAAAACATCACAATCAAAATACTGGAGGGAGTTCACATGGAAAGTGAGCATGAGATACTTTATTACGCCCGACAAACTTCGGAAGTGTTATCCTGGAGTAGAGATTGGATGTTGGAGGGGATGTGGGGGACAGAAGGTAAATTATACACGCCTTCTTTTCATGCCCAGTATTGACAACATATTGGGAAGAAGTCCAAAAAACTCTTCAGTATATATTTGATTTAAAAGAATTTTTGAAAATTGAAAATTGGTTAGGTCTCCATTTAGGAGGAAAGATAAAATCAAAAGATATTCATTTTTTCAACATATTGAGAGCATCGGCCATGAAACAGGTGACAAAAACATGGAAACTTCCAAATAAACCAAAATTAAAAGCATGGGTATTAGCAACAGAACAAATTTTGGATATGGAAAGATTAACTTTTACAAACAGGGATCACATATACAAATGGAACAAGTTGTTTTGTAAAGATAGGTTTACCAAAATAACAGAAATTTTTAACCAAATTAAAGACATGAAATGAGCAGTTTGTTTTAATTTGTTTGTTTGCAACTTAACTTGTGTACAGCCAAGACCCCGTCCTCATTTCTCAATCAGTCAAACAGAGAAAATGCAGTAGTGACCTGAACTGTCACATTAGCTTGTGTTCCCTGTCCTGTTGTATGGTTTCTCCTGACAGATCATTGATGTAACAACGAGTTGCTCTCTGAGCTGTTGACCAGTGAAGGAAAACACTCGACAGAACACAAGTTTGAAAACATAAAGGAAATACATAGATGTATTAAAGAGAACCGGATAACACATTGATAAATGGCCCCTCATTCAGTCCTGTCAAAGATAGAATGCAGTCATCAGCAAAAATGTTGACATTGGAGATCTCTGCAAACCAGTGATACGTTACATTTGTATGTTACTGTGTAAGGGATATGTTGAAACTTAATGTTTAAATGTTAACGTATGGTTAAGTTTAGACACGAAAATCACTTCGTTATGGTTTAGATCATGTTTTGGCTTAAAATACCTGATTTTGGGGTCACAGTCAGTCACAGGAAACGCAGCCATGTTTCAGTAAAAACCAGTTGCTTTTTATGGCACTATCCCGGCAGCTTATGCAGTGAAATCTCTGTAAATAACAACTCTGGATTCAACTGGATTCCACTTTCTCATGGCTAGAAAAACAGTGACAGGTGGCTACAAAAAAACCTATGTTCAATGCTTAAACAGCCAATGGAGACACAGTAATATCTTTCTATAAAAGACCCACATTTTGAGCCTAAAAAGATGCTGGAAAAACACCAACAGGTCACAACAGAACACTAACGTTTGGTGCCTGAAAATCCAGTGGAAAAACAGTGATGGGTAGCTTCAAAACACCCGCGTTTGGAGCCTATAAGGCCGCAAGGAAAACCAGACTGGTCACGGAAAAACACCCATGTTTAGTGTCTAAAAATCTGCTGGAAAAACAGTGATGGGTAGCTGCAAGATACCCACATTTTGAGTCTGAAAAGCTGCTTAAAAAAAACCATTTCAAAACGGCCACGTTTGAAGCCTATAAAATCACTAGTAAGACACAGACGGGTGGCCACAAAACACTTATTTTTTTAATCTAAAATGCCAATAGAACAACAGTGACTGGTCGCTACAAAACACCCATGTTTAGTGTCTAAAAAGCTGCTGAAAAAAAAACAGGTCTCAACAAAACACCAACATTTGGTGCCTAAAAATCGAATGGAAAACCAGTGACAAGTAGTTACAGAACAGTTATTTTTCGAATCTAAAATGCCGAGAGAACAACAGTGACCGGTCGCTACAAAACACCCAGTTTTAGTGTCTAAAAATCTGCTGGAAAAACAGCGATGGGTAGCTACACGACACCCACATTTTGAGTCTAAAAAGCTGCTGAAAAAAAAAAACAGGTCTCAACAAAACACCTGCATTTAGTGTCTAAAAATTGACTGGAAAAATGGTGACAAGTAGCTACAAAACACCAGCATTGGGAGCCTATACAGCGGCTAGAAAAACAGATGACTCTCTACAACATACCCATTTTTGGAATCTAAACTGTCGCTAGGAAAACAGTGACTGGTCACTACAAATCTGATAGAAGACAGGTCCCTACAAAACACCCATTTTAGGTGATGACTCACTAAATCACCACCTGTTGTTTATTGGTCTCTCACAGTGGTCTGCAGCTTGGCAGGAGTCTCGCCCAGGTGTCACGCCATCCACCGTCCTCTCCACCTGCTGATGACAAAGTCAGCTCAGATACTACGTCACTTTAGAGACGTTGGTCTGATACAAACAACACGTACAAATGTAACATATTTGTGGTTTGGAGAAATGTACAGTGCATCATTGTCTTCTAGCAACTATCAGCTAAAAGTTGCACCATACGTCAATAAAGTCTCCAGAGGTTGTCTTGGGCTGAAGAGCACGTCCACAGCCGAGCCAACTGACTTCCTGTTCGCTTCCCGCCCACATGAAGAGGGTAAAATAATTTAATCTTACAGGTCTTCTGACTTCCTAAATGTTACTGGATCAAACTCTGACACTCAAAATAATAATGTTGTTACTGTTTTACAGCTTTCTCCTTTTTCACTGTTCAGCACAAAGGTTACGGCGCCTGACTGCAGCCACGGCACCATAAGTTTCCTTCACAGCTCACCTCTGTTCTCTTCGGTTAACTGTCCTTGATGTGTCCATCAGCCTCCGTGTCCCCTGGGAAACAGCTCCCCTCTGGGAGGAAGGTTCCCCCCCGAGGGTCAGATTGAATCAGGGTGACAGTAGGGCACCTGGCCTGCCGCCACACACACACACACACACACACACACACACACACACACAACACAAGGTTACATGAATGAGAAGGTCCAAGTTTTCATGTCAGGGAGGTTCAACATGGATCCACAGTGTTGTCCTGAATACAAACCTGATATTTGATCAGTGAACCGATGTTTAAATAAAAACTGATAAAAACTCCAAAACTGATTCCAAAGATGGAGAAGTGTTGTGGTTAAACTGTCGCAGGTTCGATTCCGACATCATTCCTGCTGAAGTGTCTCCGAGCAACAACAGAAACAGAGAATCTGCCGTCGAGAACAAAGAGACAGAAATCTGACGACTTCACAGTTTTTCTCCCCGGAGCAGAAATGACCTGAAAAGTTTCTCATATCGTCGATCTGAGGTGTGAACACACACACACACACACACACACACACACACACACACACACAGAGTGAAGGTAGGGCTGTTGGACAGGCTGTGTGTCTGCTGGGAGCTGGTGGACCTCTTTCCTGTTTTGATGTCGTACTAATTAGAATATCAGACGATAACGCTCTGTTACTGTGTGTGTGTGTGTGTGATCACCGCCGTTTGTTGACACACTTCCCAACCAGAACCTCTCAGAGGGGTCGTGTTTGAAACGCAGCAGCGGTACCACCTCCTGCTGTCCTGAGTGTGTGTGTGTGTGTGTCCTGGTCCTGTATTCTTGGCTCTCCAAACTCTCTGAACGAGGTCACACTGTTTGTTCGACACCAAAAAACACAACAAAGCAGCGTGAGGAAACTCCGACACCTTCAGTGCTGAAGTGTTGAACATCATCTCTGCAGCTTCCGTCAGTGACCAGAGTTTTCACCACAATGAGACGATCATCAGACATCGACAAGCGACCAGCAGTGACTGAAACCAGAGAGTCCAGGACCAGTACAGACTGAGTCAGGTATCAGAGGTGGAACGTGCTTTTATTCAAGCACTGCATTTAAGTCCAAATCTAAGGCACTTTACTTTAAGGCATTTTGAAGCATCACCTCAGAGAAGCTGTGTGGAAACTGCAAAAAGGGTTTTTAATGCTCACTTGAGTTGTTTTTTCCAGTCAAAAAAGAGTCGATGCACTAAATTAGCAACCTAATCACCAGAATAAATGTTGTCATTACACGTTTACGCAAACCACAGATATGTTACATTTATGCGTTATTATGCAGCGGAGACGTTAAAACTTATTTCAACAACACTGTGGTTAATGTGTAGTTAGGTTTAGGCACAAAAACACTTCACCATGGTCAGAAAAAGGTCATGTTTTAGCTTAAAATACTTCAGGGGCACAATGGAGAAAAATGCAGCAATGTCTCTACATAACAAATACTTTTTGTGGCACTTTCCCTTCTGACAGGTTGCTACAAAACACGTGTTCAGAGCCTAAATCCACTGGAAATACACTGACTGAGTGTTACAAAACACTTACAAAACTCTGTTTGGTGCTGGAAAAAATGCTGGAAATACACTGATAAGTTGCTCTAAAGCACCCACATTTGAAGCCTAAAAAGCTGCAGGAAATACTGACATGTTTCTACAACCTAAAGAGCTGCTAAAAAAAAAAAAAAAAACCACAGCAAAAGGTCTCAACAAAATACCTATGTTTGGAACCAAAGGAACCCACTGGAAAAACACAGACAAATTGCTAAACAGTAACCATGTTTGGTGCCAAAAAGCTGCTGGGAATACTGACATGTTGCTACAAAACACCCAAGTTTGGTCCCAAAACAACCCTGCTGAAAAACAGTGATGGGTCGCCACAAAAACCCTTGTTTGGAGCCTGAAAAGCTGCTAAAGAAAGCTGCTACAAAACACCCACATTTAGTGTGTTTGGAGCCTAATAAGCTGTTTAAAATACACTGACAGGTTGCTACAAAACACCCACATTTAGTGCGTTTGGAGCCTAATAAGCTGTTTAAAATACACTGACAGGTTGCTACAAAACACACATTTAGTGCGTTTGGAGCCTGAAAATCTGCTGGAAACAGCAATGACAAAGTTTTTTGTTTGTTTGTCTGTTGGTCTCTCAGAGTGGTCTGCAGCTTGTCAGATGTCTCTCCTCGGTGTCACACCGTCCCCTCCACCTCCTGATGAAAAAGTCAGCTTAAACACTTCTTCACATTATTTGATTTGATTCGTATGAAAGGTGTAAATGTCACGTATTTGTAGTTTTACAGAAGCAAACAGTCCCAACAGTTTCTCTGCTGCTGCCTGTGCAGCTCTGAGTCGAGCCGGCAGGTTTGGTTTTCCCTCTCTGTCACTTTTCTGTCATTTGTCGCCACAAACGTTCGTCTTCAGGAGGTGAATTTTACATGACACTAACGTCTCTGCGTGCGGTGAAGATTATGTATTTAACAGGACATTTAGTGTGTGTGTGTGTCCCCTCACGTACAGTTTGACTGTCTGAGTGTGTGTGTGTCCTCTCTTTCGTCTCCCCCGCTCTTCATCATCCTCCCCCTCTCTCAGTCCCTTATCCCACCCCTGAGTGTGTGTGTGTGTGTGTGTGATCCCGCCCCCCTTTATATCTGTGTCACTACTCGAGTGATGGGGGGGTTTCTCTTTGTAGCGGGTCCAACTTGGCTCTGATGCCGTCACTGCTGGGAAAAGTGTGTGTTTAAGTGTGTGTTTTAAGTGTGTGTGTTGTCGCAGGTACAACTAGGACAGCAGGCAGGCAGGAAAAGTTTGGGAGAGCAACGTCGGTGAATATTCATAAGGGAGAGGAAGAAACAGGACGCTGACAGTTTCTAATGAACTCTGTCTTTACTTTTGTTTCTGTGGACGTTTTTATTCTGCGTCTAATGAGCTTCAACTCAAAAAGTTCTTCTAACATCATCATCCTCCTCATCCTCATCGTCACAGGGATGATGATAGTTTGAGCCTGTGTGTCCACCGCTCGGCTCAGCTCTGATGCTCAGTGAAAGGACGCTCCTTTCAGACGTGTAATCCTGTTATGACTTCAGGAGCGAGCGCAGGATTAAAGTCACTTCAGATGGAACAAAGTGACGATGGCGTGTTTGGAAGGAGAACATGGTCGAGTGTCTCGCTCCAGAATAACACGAGATGTGACTTTATACTTCAACACATTTATAAAGAAAAATATTATATCTTAACTTCACTGCGTGTTTCTAACGGCTGCTGTGAGGTGAAACTTTAGCCTCTTCTTCACTGGACAAATAAACAATAAACATCTGGCGTTTGTCTTCAGAGGGAAACGTCACAGTCAGCGTTCATTACAGGTCAGGTGTTTATCGGCTCCAGCTCCAATCAGCAGTGTTAAAACATGACACCCAAACAGACGTGACAATTTCAGGTGTCCAACATGTGAAACAGTGCAGAAGTTAACATATAAGAACAGTAAAGTGAGCAAACTGGGGTCTATGGAGGAAACTGTTGGTGTGTTTAGCGTCTGTTATTTCCCTCATGTGGACTCCATGTTGTTGTCGGTCACTTTAAAGTCGGAGTCGGAGGCAGCACTAGTCTGAGATCCTGTTGTGGAGCTTCTCTTTGTTTTGGGATTAAGTGTTTTATCCTCATCAGCGCTCGGCCTCAGATGTGTCACTTACAGACCATCTGAAGGAATTAAACTTAATCTGTCATCTGACCGCAACACTGGACGTCTTCCTGTTGAATAAGGCCGTCACTTCTCTGTCCGTGTGAGTCAGCCGTCCTGTCTCTGATGCTAAGCTAAGCTAGCCGCTGCATTGAAAGCCGATGACAGGAGAGTCAACAAATGAAGAAAGAGAGCCAGAGGCTTTAATGGCTCCCACTGTCACACCAGTCACACCAGTTACTGTCCACGTCAAGGTTACTGAGAGAGGAAGACGTTTCACACCGCCGCGACATTAAAGCCTCCACGCTCAGTGGTTAGAGCAAGTGTCCCATGTACAAAGGCAGCCGTGGGCTTGAGACCCCCCCAGCCCAAAGTTTAATGCCAACACTGTGATTGCTCAAATGGCCCCACTAACACACACAGACAGAATAATAAAGCTTAACACCAGAGTGACACAAAAGAGACAAAGTTAATTTTGGGGTAAAGTGTGAAAAGTGGCGTTAAAAAGACGAGTTTGAGACTGAAGTGAGGAGAGAAAGAACGACAAACATCTCCAGAGGAAAAGGAGAATCCTGTTTGGCTGAATCAGCACAACTCTGTGTGTGTGTGTGTGTGTGTGTGTGTGTGTGTGTGACAGCAGATTAAGTCCCTTTGTAAAAGACGTCTCAACACACACAGAGCAAAGCCTGAGGGTGTGTGAGCGTGAGGACGTTTTTTTCCTTCACATTAATAGAAATACACACACACACACACACACACACACACACACACACACACACACACACACGCTGCCTGAAGGCTACACACACACACACACACACACACACACACACACACACAGTCGTGGTGCTGATGCAGCAGTAGTAAAAATGTTTGTCGTGTTTTTTCTTCTTCTGGCTGAAAACTTTTCTGTTCGTACGTGATGTAAAAACTCTCATTTACACCCAGTGTTCAGTTTATTAGGAACACCCGCTGACAGCTGCCACAGTCTGATCCAACAGTCGTTAAATAATCGTCCTTCATGAAGGTAAGAATGTTCAGGTTGTGTTGAAGCTGATTTCACTCCACGCTCTGTAACTCCAGTGTCTCTGACAGTCTCCATCCATGTCAGTGAAAACATGGACGCTTCACACACAGAAGATCTATACAATCAGCACAGTTTCAAGATTAGAGTCACCAATTCAGTATCTGACCAAATGTCTCCCCTTCTGTTCCTGAGATATGACGTTAACACATGATGATGTCACAGTCAAGCTGACCTTTGACCTTTGGACCTTCATTATTTTATCCTGTTAGACATTTGTGTCAAGTTTGGTCAGAATTAGTGAATGAATTCTTCAGTTATGGACAAAAACGTTTTGTGACCTTTGACCTTTCCTCAGTCAGAGTGGGCGTTTGTGCCAAAGTTGAAAAAATTCTCTTAAAGTGATACTTTGCTGATTTCCAACCAGCTCTGTGTCATAACAATGATCGTCGTATGTGTGAACCGTCTGCAGCGAGAGTTTGTGAACAGGAAGTGGGCTTTTCCTGCACAGTGAAAACAGATCAAAATGATCGAACATAAGCGACTGAGTCGTCTGTTTCTGTCCTCACATGTTTCACGTGTTAGCTACTGCTCAACTGTACTATGAGATCATGTCCTGCCGGCTAGCCGCCATTGTTTGAGGTGTGTTGAGATGTGTTTGCATTCGTCACCCACCGGCAGGAGCATTAATGGTGCATTCGTTTGGGACTTGAAGGTCGGAAGTCGGACGTGGGAATGACGTCACCTCCGAGTGCATTCTAGTTGACGACGGTGGACAAGTCAGAAAAAAACATGGATGCCTGCAAGAAAGCCTGTCTCACTATGTATGTGACCGGCAGCCATCTTGTAATTGTAAGTCGGGGTTGAAGCGGTTGCTCCGAGTTGGAAATCCGATCTCGTTCGAGTTTAAACTTCTGACTGGGAACTGGGAATTTCCGACCTCCGAGTACAAAACGAACGCACCATAACTGGTCTGGTGTGGTGCAGTGCATTCTGGTAGTTGTAGGTTTTCATTAAAAGTGTCCTTTTCCGTGTTTCCTTTGGTTCTGCAGCACCAAGCTTAAAACTGTTTGTGTCTCTGCTGCAGAGACACAAACAGTTTTATTAACAGACGTCTTTCCAGGAGCAAAATACTTCTTTAAGGTGTTCTTGTGATATCGTGTTCACCAGAATGGGACCGACATTCGTGCCAGTTATTATTCTTTGTTTTAAATCCAGCGTTCTTGAGATGTGACCTTCACAAGAACGGGACCGATGGACAGCCGTCTGTCTGTACGTCAGCCTCAGTGCTGGCTCTGTGTGGAGACTTAACAACTGGTCCTGGGGAACATTTCCTCCAAACTACAGATGGTTAATTGTCCAAAGACGAAGAAATCTTTAGTCGTTTCAGTGATTAGTGTCGTGTTGCTGCAGTCGGCAGTGACAGGCTGCAGGAGCAGCTTCACTGTGGCTCTACGTGCTTGTGTTTGTGATACTGAGTTGACGCTCACTCATATCAACAGTGTTTCACCAGATGACTGTACTGATTTATTTCACCAGGTTACAGTTGGCTTTCTCCAGTTTAAAAAAACATAAGGTCATTTAAAGTATAAACCTGAGCTTGAGCTTATTTTAACCTGCTCATGTCAGGTGGATGTTTCCTCCTCCGCCAGCAGTCTGAGAGGAGACAGAAGAAGGATGGAGACTGCAGCTACGACCAAGATGCTTCTTCATATCAACATGAACTCCCTGCAGAGTCTGACTGACACTGAAACTTCCCTAGATAATTAAATACAGTAAAAATAGGTTAAGGTGTGATCACATGTGTGGTGCCTGGAACCTTGTCATGTGACAAACAGCAGAGGGTCAGCGGCTCCATGCTGCCATGAAGAGCTCCAACATGTCACACACATTTAGTTCATCTGTGACGTTTGTTTCCTTCAAAACAAAACGAACTTGGTCAACGTGAGCAGAAAGATTTTACTGAAGGGTGAACCAGCTGCTGCTCTGTCACACACACACACACACACACACACACACACACACACACACACACACACACACACACACCATCTGGCCTCACTTGTCACCAACCAGCTGTTAAAAACACAGCAGCAGCAGGTTGAAACTGATTCTGTGGACGGTCCCTGAACGTCACATCTTTCCAGGACTTTCCAGGAGTGTGCTGAAGGTTTTTCCAGGACCTTCCTGAAAACTGACTTTCACTGTCCAGAAAATCACATCCCAGGTCCTTCAGTCTGTCTCCTCCCTCCTCTGTTCTTCGTCACGCCTGTCTTCTCCTTCGTCTTGGGACCTTTGAGGGCTCTGCAGAGAGGCGGTGAGGGGGCGGAGTCTGTCTTGGAGGGGGCGGGGCTTAAACTGACTGATGGCTGCTTCGACAGATCAGAGGGGGGAACAGGTTGAGGAGTTTCAACGTCAGCTGACGGACAGGATTCAGGAATATCAGCCACCTGAAACATGAACAGAGTCAAATTATAACTGCTTTCTTTATATTATTACATTTATTATTATTATTATTACTGTTAATAATAATAATAACAATAATTATAATAATAAATAATAATAATGATAGTAACAATTCATTTTGGTTTTTGCAGTTCCTGCTGCATTTTTCTGGTGGATTTAAAAAATGAAATTTGTACGAAACTTAAATCGAAGTGAAAACACAAAAGCAGCGAGTATCTCACAGGGGCGAGGGCCTGGTTGTCACGGAGACAGGCGTCCTGCAGCTCGCTGCGCAGCGCGGTCACATGACTGCGGTGGGCGGAGACTTCCTGCTCCAGCCAATCAATCCTGGAGCTGCAGGTGTGACAGAGCTGAGAGAAGGTGGAGAGGAGACTCTGTGGAGGGAGAGAGGAGACGACTGTGAGTGAGTGAGTGAGTGAGTGAGTGAGTGAGTGAGTGAGTGAAGGAAGGAGGGAAAAGACGAACAAATCGAGTCATGGACGAAGGAAATAAGTCACCTGACACGCTGCCACCTCAGGAGCTCCCATGATGCTCTCTGCTCCACTCAGCTCCAGGTGTTCCCTGGGTAACAGCAGGGGGCGGGGCTGAGCTGACAGCGAGCGACATGATTGGACGAGACTTTCTCTGACCTGCAGACGACACAGCAGGTGTGTTAATGTGTGTGTTCTTTGTGTGTATCTGTATATTCATGTGTGTGTGTGTGTGTGTGTGGTCACCTCCTTGTAGCTGGTCTCTGCAGCCTTCATGTTGCTGATCAGAAAATCCCGACGTCTACAAAATGAGGAACAAATGACATCAGAGGATGATGATTTAAGTATGACTCAGGTGTGACAGGTGTGTGTTACCTGGCGGCATCCCTCAGCTCGCCCTCTGCTCGCTGCAGTCTCTCCTCCAGCTGCTTCCTCTCCCTCTGAACCCCCGACAGGTGCTTTCCCAGAATCCTCAGCGAGCGCTCCTTCCTGCTCACCTCCTGCCGAGCCTCCGACAGAGACTGCAGAGAGAGGAAGTGTTTAAATGATGTTTCCTGGATTCACACTGCACCATAACACTTGTGTTTCAGGGAGATTCAATGTAAGCAGATCATTCTGCACCTGTGCGGTCTGCTTCAGCGTGTGGTGTGTGTTGGTCTGCTCGGCGGTGTGTGTGTTGACTCGGAGCTGCAGCGTGTGCAGCTGGTTGGTCTGTTCCTGGATGAGCGTCTGGGCTTCCTGTTCCCTGTTCAGCGCCTGACGGAGCTCCGCACATGCACTGTGGAACTGCTGTGCTGGGACCTGCACACACACACACACACACACACAGTCAGGCGTGTGTGTGTGTGTGTGTGTGTGCATGTGACTGACACTACAGGTGTGTGTGTGTGTGTGTGTGTGTGTGCATGTGACTGACACTACAGGTGTGTGTGTGTGTGTGTGTGTGTGTGTGTGTGTGCTGAGCCTCACTGTCTCTTCTCTCTCGTGCCGCAGTCCTCTCTTCAGACTGGCCACCTCCAGCCTCAGGCTCCGCCTCTCCACCTCGGCCGAGTGCAGCCGTTGGCTGAAGAGCAGGAAGTGCTGCTGGAGGGTCGACACCAGGGCCTGATGGGAGGTCAAAGGTCAGCTGCATGTGTTTAATAAACAACACACACACGGTAACAAAGCTGCACAGTGTTGGTGAGTGACCTTCATGTCGCGCGGCAGAGGCGTCAGTCTGCTCAGGCCGAGTCTCAGCCGGCCGCTCAGCGTGTCCTCGTCCACTCTGCAGGGGGACACGCTGGACGCCGCCTCTGATTGGTCGAGAAGGTGATCCAGGAGGCGGGACAAAGCAGAGCGAGCTGCTGACATCACGTCTAGAGGGGCGGAGCCTAGAGAGTGAGACGGAGACAAATACTGACTCTGTACACATATGTGGACACAGTATGAATGTACATGTACGTGTGGTTACCAGTGTGTGTGAGCGCCCCCTGCAGGTCAGCCATGGACGACAGAATGATGGAGGAGAGACTTTTAGAGCGAAGCCAGCGAGCGCACACACCGTCACGACCTTCATCACCATCACCTGCACCTTTATCTGCGACACAAATTTAAATGACAGCTGTTTGTTTCTACATTTCCATCGACGCTTCATGACATCGTAACATCGTAACAATCATGACATCTTTGCTAATTTATCAGCTAATATTACAAAGCAACCAACAGCAGATCCATGTAGAGTAGCTAAGTTACAGCTAGCTGGCTAACATTAGCCCAGGTTACAGTTAGCACATCGACTCTCAGCTAGCAAAAAGCGATTTGTACCGTGACATAAATCGACCCTGCTTATCATAATATATAAGTTAGTATCATGTACAATGTTCGCTGATGAGGTAATTTGGCAGTAAGCTAGCCAACTGACAAATCCTCTCAGAAAGTATTTTGCCAGCGATAATGTTCGTGAGCAAGCAAGCAAGCTAAGTTAGCGAGCTAGCTGTTACTAAGCTACACTGTATTGATCTGGTTTTGGTTGCTTTGTAACTTGAGCTGATAAAGGCAAGCTAGCTTATCTACCAGTCAGATGAGCCCTGGAGTCTGGATGGATTCAATGATGTTTATCACCCAAGATAGTATTTTCCTACGTTAGCTAGCTAGCACTTTGTCCACATGAGCAAACAAGCTTACATTAGCGAACATGAGCCAGCTAAAAACAGCCCACTCTCATTCCCAGACACCGGACCTTCACCCGTGAGCCAGGTGTTCACTTCCTGCGTGAATGTACAGCCAAACCATGATGGGTTTTTTTCTAAACCTCACTACGTACTTTTGGTGCCCAAGGAGGTAAACGTAAATATGAGGTGTTTTACCAACACTGTAAGCAGCGATGTCTGATGAGTTGGGGTGAGAACATGTCAGCCAAAACCACAGTATCACCATATATTTCAAATGTCTTTCCTCTGAAGTTAGGATTGATTGTTCAGCACCAAGGGAACTGATATTCATGGATTTACTGTTTATCAGATTACAGATAAGACAAATATTAGCTAGCTAGGACAGCCCCTGGACCCTCCGCCTCAATCCCTGCTGCAAGGACACCATTTCCCTGGGAGGAGAGTGGACGGCAGCTCACACCTTACGGCCCTGACACACCAAGCCGGCAGTCGGCCGTCAACCAAAGTCGGGCCGTCGGTGAGCGTCTGTCGGCCTGGTTTTTGCGGTGTGTCCCGCACCGTCAGCACTTTGGCATCTGCGACTTATCGGCCGATTAAGCATGTTGAATCGGCAGCGGAGCTTGTCGGTGAGAGAGATCACTCTGATTGGCTGTTCAGGTTTTATTTCCTCGCCCCTGTAGCGAGTGAATCTGCCTGTAGTGAAACCGGGGCTAACCGGTGCTTCCTCCTCAGGCTCCACTTCACTCAGCTGCCCCACAGACCCGCTGCTTCTTCACACTTTAACCTGAATAACAAACCGGAGCTAGCTGGGAGCGGCTAGCGGAGCGTTAGCCGCAGCATGACCGGAGGGAAGCACAGCCAGTTAGCCTCCGCTAGTCTCTGAGCTAGCCCCGGCTCTCCGTTTGGATCCAACCGGAGCACCGAGCCCTGGTTTGTTATTCAGGTTAAAGTGGGAAGAAGCAGCGGGTTCATCGGGCAGCTGAGTGAAGTGGAGCCTGCGGAGGAAACACCGGGACCGTCTGGATGTAATAGTCCGTGGAGGTGCTGCGGTGCTCGGCTGCACAGATAGGAAACCCCTCGGCTGACAGGATGTACCACTCTCTCACTCCGCTCTCTCTCACGCAGGCGCAGAACGTACGTGCTACTTGGCCGTCGGATGTAGTCCGTGTAGTGTGTTCAAATGCAACTGACACAGGGCGACGTGAGGCGACGTAGACGACGCAACAGTTGGCTTTCGTCGCCGCTAGTTCTTTGATGCAGGGTTTGGTGTATCTGCACCTTTAGCCTTTGTAGCAACCCCAGCCCCAAGGTTCACAGCAGGGTGGTGGCCAGCACAACATGGGGGAAATCCATGTTTTATGGCAGCAACAGAAAGTCTGCTGATCCTGCGGGGACTCAGGGGAGTCAAGAGGGCAGTCTGGCATCAAACCCCGGCACTCACTCCTGCCCTGGCTGAATCTGAGTTGCTACTGGGCAGAAAGTGAAGGTCCGTCTCTGCCAGGATGCTGCTGCAGAATGTGTGTAACAGCGGTGTTGTTATGGGTGGATTTAGCGCACTCTGTTTCTTAGCTAACGTTAGCTAGTCAGTGCTGTAGCACAGCTTGAGAGAGACAAGCCATGTGCATATTCGTCACATTCTTTGGATTATCCCTGAAAGTTCGGCCCAAGTCTTTTACACAGAGGTCAGCTGGAGGCAACCAGAAAAATCTGGAAAGGTCTCTGTTTTGAAGTTACATTACAAAAAGAACAATTAATACCTGTGAAACGTGACAAACAGAACCTTTAATCAATCAAAAATCTTCTGATGTGGTGAGGACCTGTCCACCTACCTGTACTCGATGTATCTTGACTCTTCTGTGTTGCCGTAGACTCTCCACAGACACACACAGCCGGACCTCCTCCTCCTCCTCCTCGTCTCTCCAGCCGAAACAACACTGTAGTCTGTTGGCCCAGCGCACACCACCTCCTCACCGCCAACACCACACACACACTTTTCCTCCACCGCCTCACTGCCCTCCTCCTTCCCTCCTCCTCCTCCTCTTCATCCTCCTCACCTCCCAGAGCTCCAGCCAGCCTCCTCACCTCCTCCTCCAGCACCTCTCTCTCTGCCAGCCGTCTGCACAGGAGTGTTTTCTGTCTGCACAGCGTCTGCAGGCGGCGGTGAGTGTGTGTCAGCGTCCCGGCCAGCAGGGCGCAGGCCGACAGGAAGCAGGCCGACTCCCTGCGGCTGCGAGAGAGGAGGCTGCGGAGCCGGGAGAGGTCAGAGGTCAGCGAGGAGCTGTGGAGTTCCAGGGAGGCAGCGTGATCGCGAAGAGAGTCGCACTGAGAGCGACACAGCTGAGACACAGAGAGAGACAGAGAGAGAGTCTGAAGAGAGTTTACAGCAAAATAAATGAACATGTTCAGAATCACAATCAGTGTTTTCATCACTTGTATAAATCATCACTCCTGTATTTATCTTTTCGCTCGGCTCTTCTGCTCGACAGCTGCACTGAAGTGGATCCGTCCTCTTGGGGACAATAAAGTGATGATCTCAGTATCTGTCATCACTTCCTGTGGAAGCTGACCAAAGGGACAAACTGACTGAAAACTTCTTCTTCATCTTCACAACCATCAAACCTGCTGACTCAGCTCTGAGACCACTGACTGCAGATCAGATTTATCAGGAGCAGAAACACCTGAGGGATGAGTGTGTGTGTGTGTGTGTGTGTCTACCTGCAGCTCGTTCTGCAGCTGTGTCACAGTGTGTGTGTGCTGGCTGCTCCACGCCTCCTCCCTCCTCCTCACGCTCTCCTCCAGACGAGACAACACACACTCCTGACTGCGCTGCAGCTCCCGCACACACACACTCTTCTTCTCACACACACTCTGCAGGTGGGTGATCTACAGAGAGGGAGGAGGGACAGGTCAGGTGATCGTTAGCATGCTAACGTGCTAATGATACATACATAAACTGCATATATTAGCATGTCAACAAGGTAATGGTACATGCAAAAACTTCTTTTGATACTATTGTTGTATGTTAATATGCTAACACGCTAATGGCACGTACATAACCTGCTTTAATACTAGCATGTTAGCATGCTACGTACCAACGCCAATTTTAGAATTTACAGGTTAACAGTAACGATAACAGTTTCAACTTTTTCATCATCTTTTTATTAAAGGAAGTTTTTCATCCATGTTTTAGTGATGCAGTACTGCTGGTCATGTGACGTCACAGCTGTTCACCAGTCAGAGCTCCTTCTCTCACCTTGGCGTTGGCCCCCCGGAGGTCAGAGGTCAGCTGGTCGACCTGTTCGTTGATGACATCACACAGCTCCTTCCAGGTGAAATCACCCAGGATGCACTGGGGCTGATCGAGGAGGACGCAGCCGGCCAGCAGGCGCTGATAGACGCAGTAGAGGAAGGACAGACGGGCCTGACACACACACACACACACACACACACACACACACACACACACAGTGTGATATATCTTAACAGGATTTTCTCAGCATCACAAACAGTTTAATTAAATGTTTCCAATATGATGAAGTTACAGCTCTGTGGTCCAACAACACACAGCCGAGACACAGGGGACATAGGATGGACAGACAGACAGAGGACAGACAGACAGGCAGGCAGACAGACAGACAGACATGCAGACAGACAGACAGACAGACAGACAGACAGACAGACAGGCAGACATGCAGACAGACAGACATGCAGACAGACAGACAGACATGCAGACAGACAGACATGCAGACAGACAGACAGACAGGCAGACAGAGTTAGATAAGTGTCTGTATTCACCTTTGACTCAGTCTCATAGTGACCAGTTATCTTCTGGACCTCTGCCATCCTCTCCTCCTTCTCCTTCTTCCTCTCCTCCTTCTCCTTCTTCCTCTCCTCCCTCTCTTTCTCCAGCTCAGCCTGCAGCGCTCTGCTCTGCGTCGACCAATCAGAGCTCTCCTGGCGCAGTCGCCTCACTTCCTGTTCCAGTGTGCTGGACGCCTGCTGAGACTCCTGGACAGACAGACAGACAGAAGATAAGGAGTGGTGCTGATGTCACGGGGTGGGGGGGGGGTGGGGTCAGTGTGGGAGCAGATGTTTACCTGCAGCTGTCGGCTCTGATCCGAGATCAGCTGACAGAGCGTCTGCTTCTCCTCCTGGAGACGCTCTGACGCACGCAGCAGGTCCTGGACCTGTCGGTCAGCTGCTTCCTGTCTGTGTCTGCAGGCGGCGAGTGTCGTCTGCAGCAGCTGCAGGACTTCAGCAGAGGGACTACGCCTCCCATCATCCTTTGCTGGAGGACTCATGTCTGCACACACACACAAACAGGAGTTACCTTGTGGAGTAATGACAGGTGTGTGTGCAGCAGGTGTGTGTGTGTGTGTGTGTGGAGTGTGTACCTGTGTTGGTGTGTCGTTGCAGTGTCTCTCTGATGTGTCTCACACTGTCCTCTGTGTCAGACTGTCTCTGAGCTGCCTGGACACACAGCCACACGATACAGGACCACTTCACTCACAACACACAATATGTTCCTCACACTGACAGCAGTGTGTGTGTGTGTGTGTGTGTGTGTGTGTGTGTGTTACCTGCTGCAGCAGTGTGTGTGTGTCGGCGTGTCGTCTCTTCTCCTCCTCCAGCCTCGCTGTGAGGTCAGAGGTCATCGTCCGCTCCGTGTCCAAGGCAACGCTCAGGTCAGACTTGCACTGATCGTACTCCTTCTGCAGCCTGCACACACACACACACACACACACACACACACACACACACACACACTTTTTATAACATATATTTGAAATATTATATTAAATAAATTATTAAAATTAATTTAATATAATAAAAAAAAACGCTAAAAAAATGTGAGACAAAGCAAATTATATTTTGGTAATTTATTAGTTATATTTTATATATTAAATATATTTAATTTCTGTTTAAACTGCAAGAAGAAACTAGGATCTGTAAGTGTGTTAAATATAAACAATTAAATAAATAAATAGATTTAATATACCAAACACAAACACTGTGCATACTGTGATATAAAGAGGAACTGTTTGGTCTCAACAGTCAGAACAAACAAATTAAACCTGTGTCTGTTTCTTTTCTTATTTGCACAAATGACAAACTGTTGACTCAGCGGTGTGACGTCACCTCTGCAGAGCGCGCTCAGTGCTGCTGCTCAGCTCCCTCTCCAGGCTGTACGCTCGCTCCACCTCTCTGAACTGACTCCTCAGCAGCTCCAGGCCGCTCTGCGCCTCCTGCAG
Organism: Epinephelus fuscoguttatus; assembly: GCF_011397635.1. NCBI lineage: Eukaryota > Metazoa > Chordata > Actinopteri > Perciformes > Serranidae > Epinephelus > Epinephelus fuscoguttatus. Next base: position 5,533,503 of record NC_064774.1, on the reverse strand, counting down.
GCCGGATCGCTCCAACGCCAGCGCCGCCTCCAGGTCCCGCGCACGCAGCTGCCAGGTCACATGGTCACAGAGAAACATAAGCTCGCAGGAGGGAGGTTCATTTATGTCACTTATTTTCTTTTTTTTGGTGCTGACCTGTTTGGTGCCACTTAAAGAGAAATATTTACATGTATTTTCATAAACTACCTGTTTCATTAAGTTCAGAAATGTGGCTGGTTTATTTCGTAGACTCAAACCAACAATGTGTCAGTCATTACAAGTGATTACAATTTTAATATTTTTAGATATTTTGAAAGATATAACATATTATATATTTCTTGTACTTTTTAAAATTTTCTATTAATTTATTTTATCCAATTAAATTTTTTATTTGATCTTTAATGTATTTATATCTTATTTCATTTTTTATGTTTTCATCAATATGTTAATCATTATTAGCTGCAAGAGGAACACTTTTCAAATATCAAAAAATATTTCCATATATTTTGAATTAATTTTATCATTTGTTTATTAATTTATTTAATTTAGTTATATTTTTATTTGATTATTTATTTCATTTTGTCCATTTTTTGGATTTGTCTTCATCAATGTGTTAGTCATTACGAGATGCAGAAATTCTTCTTTTTTTCAAATTCTTCATATATTTGTATTGCTTTATTTATTTTATTTTTAATGTATTTATATTTTATTTCATTTTTTCTAATTATTAGTTGCATTAGTTGCAACAGAAACATTTTTCAAATATAAAAAAATACTTTTTTATAAATTTTGAATTAATTTTTATTATTTGTTTATTAATTCATTTCATTTAGTTATATTTCTTTTTCATTGCTATCTATTTCATTTTGTTCAGTTTTTAAATTTGTCTTCATCAATGTGCTAGTCATTACGAGCTGCAGAAAAAAAAAATTCAAAATTTTTATATATTTTAAGTACTTTTTAAAAATTTCTATTAATTTATTTTATCCAATTAAAATTTTATTTGATTTTTTATGTATTTTTATTTAATGTTTTTTTAATTTGTCCTATATCTATATATCTATATTTATCTATAAATGTCATCACTAGCTGCAGAGGAATATATAATTCATATTTATATATTTTTTTGCTTTTTAAAATCATTTATTTTATTAAATTACAATTTTCATTTGACATCTTTTTTATTATATTTTATCTTTATTATTATTTTATTTTTATTTTATTACTTTTTTATTTATTTGTTAGATTACTTTCTTTAATTATCTTTTTGATTTGTCTTGTTTTTTTTTTTGTTTTTTTTTAAATTTTTTCTAGTGCCATAATCTAATTTTTTTTTTTTTTTTTTTTTAAAATACAATAAAAAAAGAAAAGAAAAATCAGTGTGTCAGTCTGTCTCTCAGTACTGTCTGACTTCCTGTCTGTGACTGTCAGCTCCTCGCTCACACAGGAGGAAATAGTGACTGTGGTAGGAACTACTTTCAGTGGCGGATTAATCAACATTTGGTGCTGTAGTGAGTGTTTGTGTCAGCAGGACGGTGTGTGTACGACTGAGTCAAAACAGTATCTAACACAGCTTCTCACTGATTCAGGATGGGAATGATCGTCACTGCCTGAACTTCCTCCCTGTTACAGTCTGTGTCTCCATGATGTGTCTCTACTGTCCCAGAGGACGAGGACACGTCAGGTGTGTGTTTGTCACCTGGATGATCTCAGAGTTGAACTTGGACTCCAGGTGAGCGGCTCGCTCCGCCTCCATGCTCGACTCCAGAGACTTCACCCTCTGATCCGACACCTGAGGAGAAAATACACACAGATACACTGCTGCCATATCTCCACCTGCACCTCCACCTCCTCCTTTCCTTTCCTGTCCTCCCCCTCCTCCTGTCCTCACCTCCTTCTCCCTCCTGCTCCTCTCCTCCCTCTCTGTCAGGTATTTCAGCTCGTTGGCTTGTCGTCTGTTCATCTCGGCCTCCTTCTCTAACTCCTTCTGCACCTTCGCCATCCTCCTCTCTGACTCCTGCAGAGCCTCCTCCTGATCCTGGAGGACAGGCGAACATTTAGACTTTATTAACCCCGAGTCCCTAGATAAAAAAGAGTGTTGTGTTGCGTGTGTGTGTGCGTGTGTGTGACCTGCAGCAGTCGGTGCAGCCGATGGTTCTCGGAGCTGAAGCTCTGAATGAATCTGTCGCGCTCCTCCACCTCCTGCTGCAAAGCATGCTGGTCCTCGTCCCTGGCCTGCCGGGTGATGTCTAGAGCTCTCTGCAGCTCCTTCACCGTCTGCTGGAGCTCTGCTGCTCGCTCTGACACACAGCCAACACACGGTGACATCACACCGCCATGCTATAGAGCCACACTTCCTGTTAAAGGTCCACCACAGTTCACAGAAGGTGTGTTTGATGTGTGTACCTGTGAGAGCCTGTTTGTCCCTGCTGAGCTCGGAGACTCGGTCGGCGTCTCTCTGGCTCACCGTCAGCTGGTACTGAAGCTCTACCCGCTGAGCTTCGCCTCGCTCCACCGAGGACCTGAGCCGGGTCAGCTCCGCCTGCAGCCGGCACAGCTGGGGACAGGAAACGACACCCGAGACTACAAACACGTGTCTCCAGATGTGCTGAGCAATGTTTGTGAGAAAAGTTATTTTGAGGACACGTCCTTCAGCTGTCTGTGTCTCACCTCCTGGTTGTGTCCAGACGTCAGCTCCAGTCGCTCCTTCTCCAGCTGATGGACTCTCCACCTCAGCTTCCCTGACTCCTCGCCTCCTTCACCTCCTTCTGACGCCGCCCTCCTGCTCCTCCTTCTTCCTCCGTCTCCTTGGCTTCTGTCCCTCCCTCTTCCTTCATCTTCCTCTCCTTCCCTCTCTGCTCTTCTTCCTCCCTCTCCTGCCTGCCTGTCTTTCTGTTGCGTGGTGGCGACGACCTCTTTCAACCTGCGAGGAAAAAGTCAAGAATAGTTTCCTAACTAAACACAGCACCTGTGACTTTCACTGCACAGGTGTGGGTTTGGACACACATCAAACGGGAGGCTCTGGGGTCCTTCACCAGAACATTTCAAGCATCAAGGCACGATAAGGTCCTGACAGATATCGCCACACGGGTGAATCAGCAGAGGGTCAAAGCCGACAAGAGCCAGGCATCAACACCTGAAGCTATCAGTGTCCTATGTGAGGGTGACGAGGCTCCTGGGAAAAAACTTGTTTTCCCTCAAGACGTGGCGGTAACCTCCCTCCGACCAGACATGGATCGACTATCCAGGAGCACAAAAACCACCTTGGTAGTGGAACTTCCTGTGCTCTGGGAGGACAGGCTGGTCAACTCTTACTAACAACAGAAAGTCAGGTACCAGGATTTGATTGATGCGGCTCTCATCAAAGGATGGCACGCAACCATGTTCCCGACTGAAGCCGGCTGTCACGAGTTCCCAGGAACTTCAGTGTGCTATGTCCTCCAGAGGGTCGGAGGGAGCCCAGACATCTGAGGAAAGCCATCAGGGAGACCGCCCTGACAGTCGAGACCAGCTCTAGATGGTTGTGGCTAATGAGAGCCCACAGGTGGAGCTCGAAGAGGCGAAGGGTCTGTAGCCCTGAGACACCTGCTGACGATGCAGAAGGGTTTCCAGCAGCGTGGACGCTCCACCAAGGAACACCACCATGACAGGAAACTTCTGCGTATCTTGTGTAGCTCCTGCGTCCCTGCTTGATGTTTTTCTTTCTATTTTATATATTTTATTCTAATCTCAACCTCTTTAATGTGGCGTGGAGGAGGCTGCAGCTACACCCAGGAGGAGACGTTACATGACTGCAGAGAGATGCAGACTAACTGTAGAGCCAGGCAGTAACTATAAGCAGATGTTGAATATTTATAATATTTTAAATCTGTCTGTGTCTCTGTTTGTCTTGGGGTGATGGGGCCTTTTGCACGTCTGTGCCCAGGGGCCCCACTGTCTGATAACCCACCCATGTTGAAAGCTAACAGCCCTGCAGTAACAAACGTGAGGTCATCCTACCTCGTCACCTCCTCCTCTGAGCTCTCCGCTCTCCGGTGGTTCCCCCGCGGCTCTGCTCGGCTGTGCCCGCTCTCCCCGCGCCTTCTCCGGCCACACTGCCTCCTCCGCTCCGCTGCCTCTGGCTGCATCGCTCCTCTGCTGAGAAGACTCTAATGAGCCTGGGGATGTATTTCAGATTATGGACATTATTACAGACACAGATCATATTCTGCTCGCTGACAAGCAGCAGAGACCCTGGAGGCTGGTTGCTTGGTTGCCTGGTTGCTGATGTTGCCTAGCCAGCAGACGCACTCCGAAGCGAGAGCGATCTCCATGTACAAATCTACCCAGTAAATATTCACCAACCTTTCTCCTGTGTTATACAACTTTAACAACAAGACGTTAGACTGTTACGAATCAGTCCGACCAGCTTTACTATTCGGCACCTGTGAAACACCACGGACTGCTGATGAACACGTTATTTCAGTGTACAAAGTGCGGGGAGCGGGCGGCGTTTAGTCGCTGTCAACAACTTACAGCTGAGGCTTTACATATTTTAATTGTTGCCTGGTGGATGTAGTGTAAGCCGAATTAACACCAAGACCGTCCTGACACGCGTAACGTTTCAAGTTTTTATATATCATGTCTAGATTTTTGTCAGTAACTAAGTTAATATTAAATTCCTACATTTCGTGAATGGACTTTTGTTCCCATAACACACACACACACACAGACCTGTCTCACGGTTAATATCCAACATTAAAATCTGAACGTGCTCCGGAACAACTTAAACAAACTCGATAGAGTCTAAAGCACCAAATGACGGCATGGTAATGATCAGAAAACTTGTAATTAGTTTGTAATTAACTTTTAAAAACACTTACTGCGACATTTATCCAGGAGCCGTTTGAATCCGACGCCATCTTTAGCGTCTATACGTCATTTCCGCATCAGCTCCGGATTGGCTGGACTACCGGCCAATGGTGATCGGCCATTTTGGTACGTAAGTCATTCTTTTTTATTTTATTTTATTTTACGTATGAAAGAGTAGACTTTACTGAGTTGAATAGTATGAATGAATGAATAGTATGAAATATATTTTCTCATTCTTTGTAATGCTGAATTTAAACATACACTCTCTATGTTAAAGATTACAGCAGCTCAAATAAGAATAATAATAATGCGACAAAAATACAAATTAGATTCATAAAAATAATATAAATGTATATATACACTATATACATTTCTGTTTATTTATTAAGATATTTCAGTGGATGGATTTAATTAAATTCAAATAAAACATCTGCGGTGAAAATTATGTTTTTACTATATTTACCATGACAAGTAAAAATAAATTCATCTAATTAAATAAGATTATTGAAAAGAAAATGACGAACCCTTTCAGTTTAATTTAAAAAAAATAATTGGAAAATTCAAACTACTCGACAGTTGTATTCTAACCTCCTCAGCCTACTTTATATTGTTTAGTTTTATTGTCATTTAAAAATCTTTGAACTATTTACACATTTTCTGAATGTGTGGAGGAAACAACAAATTAATTTCATTGTGCATCCTGCTGTTGTAAAATCAAAATGATGATTAGAATTAGTTGATTTCAATTGAACTCACTTTATTATTACAAAAAATTAATAATAATCTGAAATGACGTAAACTTTTTCACATAAATACATCAACACAAATTCACTTTTAACCAAACAACAACACTATATTACAAACTCGACAAATAACATCAGACATTATAAAAAGTGAATGCAGGGCAACAAATTAATTCTCTGTTTAAATATACATTAAACTATGATGATAATGTCGATGAGTAGCAATGTAAATATAAGTGAAATAATAATAATAATAAATAATTATTAAGAGAGCAAGTTTGTGTGTTTGTATGATAGTATTTTTTTGTGAGAACTACTTTAATTTCTGTATTATTTATTTCAGAATCAGGTTTTCACATTGAAGAATTTACCCTGATGTTTTCCATTACAACAAATATTGTAAGAGAAAATTAAAATTAAAAGCATGTGCCGTCAGTCAAGAAACATGAACAAAATTAAAAACTGACAATAAAAAATACAAACTGTCTTTGTCTCATGAGAACAGTTTATCTGTCTGTTATAAAATAATTAAAAATATTTTTAAAAAGACAATAAAAATGTGAATAAAATAAAACATAAAAACCTTTGTGACAATGATTCATTGCTTCACTGTGATGATACTGGAGTTCAGCGTGTGCTGTGCCGCACCGTGCAGCAGGGGGCAGTCTCATCTGTTTTACCGCCGTTAATCAGCGTAGAAGAAGAAAGAACTCAAACAACATGGCGGCGCCCTCAGAACACGCTGATGCCTCTTCCTCAGTGACAGAACCTCCAGAAATGGACAAACCAGAAGCTCCAGAAACCACCAGAGACCCGGAAGCCTCAGACCCAGAGCCGGCAGCGCAGGACCCAGACCCGGACCCGGATGAGGACGAAGATGAGGACGAAGCGGAGCCGCCCGGACCGAAGATCCGCGACACCCCGCAGGACATCCGACTGGAGGCGATCGCCAACACGGTGGCCTTCCACCCGAGCAGAGACATCCTGGTGTGCGGGGACGTGGACGGAGACGTGTACGCGTACTCGTACTCGTGCACGGAGGGGGAGAACCGGGAGCTGTGGTCGTCCGGGCACCACATGAAGTCCTGCCGCCAGGTGCGCTTCTCCGCGGACGGGCTGAAGCTGTACAGCGTGTCCCGGGACAAAGCTGTCCACCTGCTGGACGCGGAGCGAGGACAGCTGGTGACGAGGATCCGCGGGGCGCACGGGGCCCCCATCAACAGTCTGCTGCTGGTGGACGAAAACATCCTGGCGACCGGAGACGACGGAGGAACCCTCAAGGTCCGGACAGGAAGTACTTCATCACTGTGCCTTAACACTTGGTCTAAATGCGACTGAACACTGGCTAAAGTCTGACACTCAAAGGACAGTGTGGGGTCTCAGTGTCACTCTGTAAGACTTCACAAAGACTGGGGATCTTACAGGGTCACTGTTTACAGACTGCAGCTTGATGCCTTTTGAGTGTTTGCATGATCCAAGACGAAAAACTTATGATAATATTAAACAGTTTTGATTTTATCAGAACATTAGGATGAGAGAAAGACTGAAGACAGCTCGGACTGACAGCAGTCGAGATTGCGTGAGCAAAACTCTTGATTTTACTCCGACACTGTAGTTGGCCTTAATCATCTAACAATCTAAATCTTTTCAGATGGAGGTCCCTGAAGAGAAGTCTTCCCAAACAGGGGTCCAAGATCTTATGTGCATCAATTTAAGGGTCCTTGACGTGAACAGAGTTTGAGAACCACTGCTCTAAAATGGTCCAAATTTCGATGGTCTAATCTGGCCTTCTAATGGTCGACGCTGAACTTTTTTATCAGTCCAAACTGATGTTGTGACGTTCTGAGATGGCTTCTTAATGCTCTGAAATAGTCTTTTGATGTTCCTAGCATGTTCTCATGGGCGAAGATAGTCTATGAGTGGTCTTTGATGGTCTTTTAATGTTCCAGTTAATGTTCTGATGGACAATACTGGTTTCTTGATAGTACAAAATAGTCTTTTGATGGTCTAATGAAGTCTTCGATTGGTCCTAGCTGATCTCAAAGTGGCTAAAGCTGGACTTTGTATGGTCCAAGATAATGTTTTTATGTTCTGAGGCTAAGTATATAGCAAAAGAGCAAAAATGGTCCTTTGATGGTCTAATCTAGTCTCTAAATAGACCAATATGGGCATGCTGGTCTTTACACGGTCCAAACTGATGTTGTGATGGTCTCAGGTGGCTTCGTATTGGTCTGAAATAGTGTCTTGATGGTCTAAGCTTGATCCAAGGGCAAAGATAATTTGGAAATGGTCTAAGTTGGTCTTTTAACGGTCCATCTTTTGATGAAGCTGGTTTCTTAATGTTCCAAAATACTCCTTTGATGGTCTAAGCATGTCTCTTCAGGGCTAAGATAGTCTGAAAGTGGTCTTAGATGATCTTTTGTAGGTCTAAGTTGATCTTTTAATGGTGGATGGTTGATGGACAAAGCTGGTCTCTTGATTGTCCAAAACAGTTTGTGAAAGGTCTTCACGTGGTCCAGATGCTAGCTGTTGTTCTGAGGGTTCACTGTGGTCTTTAATTGGTCCCAGCTGATGTGATCCAAGCTGGTGTTTTGATGATCAGTGCAAGCCAGTTTTGTAAAATGGTAACAAAGATGAAATGTTGCTGATATGATCATACTTCAGTTACACGGTGCTGCTCTGTTGATGGTTGAGGTGGTCTGTTGTGGTCTTGATTGGCAATGACTTGCAGTGACTTTCCTTTTTAAATAGAAGTAAACGTTCAGTCCCCAAGATGTAAATTCTGTTGGTTTGTTTGTGTCTCTCTGAAGGTGTGGGACATGAGGAAGGGGACGGCCATCATGGACCTGAAACACCATGAGGATTACATCAGTGACATCACTGTGGACCAGGCCAAGAGGATCCTCCTCACCACCAGGTAACAATTATAAAATATCAATATTCTCCAAAGTGTGCCATCCGGTCTTTTGATTGACTTCTTCTTTCCAAAGCCTGTCCTTGAAAATCAAACGTCAAAGCTGTGAAACCAAAATTCATAATCCATCCAGAAAGCTTTTCAAACTTTAATCTGAGCTCTAATTTGATCTGCTATAATCCCATCCGCAGTGGCGATGGTACCATGGGCGTCTTCAACATCAAGAGGCGGCGGTTCGAGCTGCTGTCGGAGTACCAGAGTGGCGATCTGACCTCGGTGGTGCTGATGAAGCGCGGCAAGAAGGTGGTGTGCGGCTCCAGCGAGGGCACCATCTACATCTTCAACTGGAACGGCTTCGGAGCCACCAGCGATCGCTTCGCCCTCAAGGCCGAGTCAGTGGAGTGCATCGTCCCCATCACCGACAGCATCATGTGCACCGCCTCCATGGACGGGTACATACGGTGAGTTGGGTCATAACCTTATCGACTTATCGTGCGGTATACGGACACGATGTTGATCATTTTGCTGACCTCGATATTATCCGTTGTGTTTACATGCGTGTTTGTTTGAAAACATGCTGCATCTATACACACACTAAAAGTACTGTTCATTCAAATGGAGTCTGGTGGGTTTGGTGATGGTGACTTCCGGTTGAACAAAAAGGATCTTCCTCTTTAACACAAAGCTCTACGTCTGTAGGGATCCTTTCATAATGTTGTCAGACACTCAGACGTTAATTGCGGGTGCACACATGACCTGACCACACATGCCGGCTGCAGCGCTCACTCTCAGTACTGGACCAGTTTCGCTTTAGACTCCGTATTAGCTACCAGTCTGGGACCGATCAGCCTAATTTTGTTAGTTTGTTCTGGACCTCCTTATTGAAGTCTACGTGTCTCTTACCACATTACGTGTTACTAACATATTATGACGTGATAGTAAAGTTCTGTCTGTCCTCCATCAGAGCCATCAACCTCCTTCCCAACCGGGTCATCGGCTGCATCGGGCAGCATGTCAACGAACCCATCGAAGAGCTTGCAAAGTCCTGGGACTCCCGCTTCCTGGCCAGCAGCGGCCACGACCAGCTCATCAAGTTCTGGGACATTTCCAGTTTACCCAACACGACAGTCAACGAATACCGCAAGAGGAAGAAGAAAGACGGACGGATGAAGTCTCTCACCAAGAAAGCCCACGGAGACAATGACTTTTTCTCAGGACTCGCAGAGGAAACGGAAAAGAAGAAGGAGGAGGAAGAAGAGGAGGATGACAGTGACAGTGACAGTGGCAGCGATTAAAACACAGTTGATTTCATGTTTGATACATGTTGTTACCGTGCCGTGAGACAGTTTTGTCCAAAATAAGTGGACACACTCGTCCGCTGTTTGCTGGACGATCCAAAGTGCCTCACAGAGTTCGGAGTATGTAGACTAGTGTTTATGGCACTGTGGACACACACTGACCCTCTGACCTCGGCAGTGTTGGTGTCTCTTTTAGGTTCAAGTGCAACCTAGAAAAGACCAACACTGGTGACTCTGTGGGATGAAGAGCGAATGTCCCAGAAGATTACACACTCTTTACTGCAGAAATGTTCACACACACTGGTTGTTGATGAACCACATATAAGAACTAATGGGAGGTAATAACAATGCTAGACCAAAATATGGTTTGTACATCCCTAATGTGTCCATAACAGTATCAGTAACTGTCTGCTAACACTTGTAATTCTACCAACAAATTCTAAGAGAAAAGTTCAGTCTTGTTTTGGTATCTCTACCGAAAGTCTATTCAATTGAAATTTCTCAAACAGTGATGAGTCCCATGAGACATTTTTAGCCTCTACGGTGGGTATATTTCTGGAGAAATGTATTTCTATTAATATTAAAATTGGTTCTTAAATATCCTTAATTCGTTTGAATATTTCAACACATCATGTCTTGAAATTTACAAAGGGCTGACGAAATGCAGGTGTTTAAAGAGTACCAAGCATGTGTTTGTGCAGAAGTTTGACTATTCCTTGAAAAGTATTAAGCTGTAAATTAAGTTTTTCATGAGCCAGATTCTGACAGATTTTCTTGAGGTGGTACAGTTGGCTCATAGGGTAGATCATGGTACTGCATTATATCATAAATGTAGTGGACTAAAAAGTACAATATTCAACTCCAAAATTTAGTGGAGCAGAAATCATAACGTGGCAATACTTAAGTAAAGTGCAAGTACCTTGAAACTGCGCTCAAGCAGCACTGGAGTTAATGTATACTTTCCACCACTGTTTAAATAAGGGGCAGTAAGGAACCCGTGTTGGGTAGTAACCTGTTATATCTCACTGCAGTTGCTAGCTGTTTTAGAAAGGGCCCAACACCTTCCTTCTAACCTCCAATTTACAGTAATGAAATAATAATATTACAGTAACAGTCCTTTAAGGGTAGTGAGGAACCAGTGTTGGGTAGTAACCTGTTATATCTTTAAGGCCCTGACACACCAAGCCGACGGTCGGCCGTCGGTGAGCGTCTGTCGCCCTAGTTTTTGCGGTGTGTCCCGCACCGTTGGCACTTCGGCGTTGGCAGCTTTTTGGCCGATTGAGCATGTTGAATCGCCAGCGGAGCTTGTTGGTGAGAGAGATCACTCTGATTGGCTGTTCAGGTTTTATTTCCTCGCCCCTGTAGTGAGTGAATCTGCCTGTAGTGAAACCGGGGCTAACCGGTGCTTCCTCCTCAGGCTCCACTTCACTCAGCTGCCCCACAGACCCGCTGCTTCTTCACACTTTAACCTGAATAACAAACCGGAGCTAGCTGGGAGCGGCTAGCGGAGCGTTAGCCGCAGCATGACCGGAGGGAAGCACAGCCAGTTAGCCTCCGCTAGTCTCTGAGCTAGCCCCGGCTCTCCGTTTGGATCCAACCGGAGCACCGAGCCCTGGTTTGTTATTCAGGTTAAAGTGGGAAGAAGCAGCGGGTTTATCGGGCAGCTGAGTGAAGTGGAGCCTGCGGAGGAAACACCGGGACCGTCTGGATGTAATAGTCCGTGGAGGTGCTGCGGTGCTCGGCTGCACAGATAGGAAACCCCTCGGCTGACAGGATGTACCACTCTCTCACTCCTCTCTCTCTCACGCAGGCGCAGAACGTACGTGCTACTTGGCCGTCGGATGTAGTCCGTGTAGCGTGTTCAAATGCAACTGACACAGGGCGACGTGAGGCGACACAGATGACGCAACAGTTGGCTTTCGTCGGCTCTATTTCTTCAATGTCGGTTTGGTGTGTCCACGACTTTAGACCCAGCATGTTTCCAGACACTTTATTAGCTATATTACCCAGTTTAAAACTTTTGTTAGGAAAATAATCCACAGGGAATCAAATGTGAAAAGTTACATTACTCTGATGAAGTAGTTAGTTACATCTATAACAGGGTAACTAAATGTTCTTGAGGTGGTACAGTGGGCTCATTAGGTGTAGTACAAAAGTACTTACTAGTGTAGTATATTAGCATCATGTGACAAGTAAAACGAAGTAAAAAGTACAATTTTGCCTCTAAAACGTTTAAATCTACAATAAATATAACTGTTGTATTTTTACGAACGTTTTATTTCACACGTTATGGCTGCCGTAACTCATTCCCCGTTACCCCCTGAGGTGGTACAGTCCGCTGTTTGGTACAGTCCAACAGCAGGCGGGAAAGCGCTGAACGTCACGTGACCTAAGCTCATGGAGCAACATGGCGACGAGCTGAGGAGTGTAGCTTAGCAACAAGAAGCCTCCCGTCGTCCCGAGGAAGCACCGAGGCGTTTATTAACGTTTACAGAGGACCGTCGGTCGGTTCACGGTGAGTACACCTGCTGTCGTCCCGGTTAACGTTCAGCTGGAGGAAATAACGTAAACGGAGAGCGCAGACTGTGAGCGAGCAGCTAGCTGAGGTTAGCCTCAGTGCTAACAGGGCTGTATTTGTAAACAAGGAGTGAACCATGCAGCTGGAAACGAAACTGCTGACTGACTGACACGGTTTTCACTTCAGTGTGATGAGACACCGCTGACAGCAGGTTGACACGAGCCGAGGGTGAAGACAGCGACCTGTTTTAATCTGTAGTTCCAGATGTTTAGCTGAGGAAACGCTTCTGTGTGGACACATCTGCACGAGGAGGAACTGCTCAGCTAAAAATAAACAGTCTGTCAGTGGAGAAGTGTGACTAAGTGTATTTAATCAAGTGCAGGCTGCACAAAACACCTTAAGAGTTTCCTTAAAGTCCTGGTTGAGGTTTCCTTAAAGTAACATTGGTTGCACAAACCCCTTAAGCTTTCCTTGAAATGCTCACTTATGTATTTCTGGTTTTCTCCTTGTCTTGCTCTTATACTTAAGGGATCCTTAGACTGTTGCACAAAAGACCTTTGCAGCCAAAGGAAGGTCAAAAACAAGGTAGCTGTCTCACTTGCAGCCTGACCAAGTTTATGGTGCCAAATAACAGTTGTTTTCTGTATTTTGGCTGAAATTTACTTTGTAGTTTTTTCTTTCTTTGATTGTATTCCTACAGAAGTTTAATCTTTTCCTCCTCTGACCAGTCTGGTTTTCTTGTCTGTCATTTTGCACTCTCTAACTATGAGACAACTCTGTGAGACGATAACAGGCGTCACAGCGTGAGTCCAAGCAAACAAACTGTTTACATTTTAAACATCGCAAACGTGATGATCGTATAGACCATGATGCATCGCTGTAAATTAAACTACCCAACAGTATCTAAAGGGAAAATGAGCTCAACCTGAAACATCTACAGCAGGAATATTAATCCGAACACATCAGCTACAGCAGCCTTTTCCTTATCTGACCCCTTTTCTATCACTGAGTCAACTGAAGACCCCTGACTGAGTATTTTATGGATATATTTAATGCAGAACAATAACTGTACAGAACAACTGATAAACTCTACATCTAACATCTTTAATGTGGTATTAAAATGTCTTAAATTTAACCTGGTGGAAAGCAGCTGTGTGACAGCAGAAACCCTCAAGTAAAATCGTCTTTTAATTAAGATAAAACTAAACTAACATAATCACTTAATTGTTGAGTCAATAAACGCTTTGAATAGCCCCTTTTCCACCGCAGGAACTTTAATCATTTACCTGGGATTTTGAGAAACCTCGACACATTTCCACTGAAATTACCCGGGTAATAAACTTTCCCTCAATCCCAAACGTTCCCTGAAAAAAAGCACCTAGTAGGGGGGTAGGACTTTTCAGATTATCCAGAATTCTTGAGGGGCGGGGCTGTGTGCTGACGAATGCTGATTGGTGGAGCACACACTTGCAGCGTTCCGCACTTCCTGGTACGGGCAGCTGCTGCAAACTTTATTACATTTCTACAAGCTTTACTTTGTGTGTGTTTTGATTAAGGATGGGTACTGACACCTGGTACTAAATTAGCCCCGGGGCTAAATTATCATAGTATTGATGAGCGCTGCTCACCTCCACACACACACTGACACGACACAGTAACCGGTGAACAGCTGAGCGACCACAGTGGAAACGAACTTGAAAATGACTTGAGTTGACGGCAGCTACACTCGTTACTCAAAGTGTCATTAAACCGTAGCGAGTAAGAAGCCAATACTTTATCAATACATGTGTTCAGCAGCATGAACATGAAGACATGTAGACAGCGATATTCAATATGCTCCGCCCACAGTCTCTCATCCACCGACACTAACATTACGTCTAATAATCTGAATAAATTTTCTGGAACTTTGAGGTGCGGTGGAAACGCAAACCACACAGATTACCAGGAATTCTTTTGCCCAGGTAAATTAATTCCTGATAATAAAAGTTCCTGGAAATGTTGGTGGAAAAGAGGCTATCGTGGCCAGTTTCAGTTTGTGTCTTGTGTCTCTTGTTAGACATAAAATTCTAATGCAAGCGTTCTCAGTCTATTTAATATAAAGTTGATAAGAAAATGTGTCTGTGAGACGAAGACGAGGAGGTTAAGTTCAATAAAAGGCTTTAAATTTGAGATGTAACCAACAACGAATTTGCCTGACGTTTAAACAGAGGTTTTAGCTTCAGCTAGTCGACTTGTACAAAAGTAAGAAAACCGTGAAAATTAAGCACAATTTCAGGGTAAAAACTGCCTGAAAATATAAATACTGCATGTAATATCAAAGGCCAGTTGAAACCGTTAACTTTTCAATTACCGAATGGTATTATTACATGCATGTAATCATAATAATAATAATAATAATAATAATCTCAATTTCTCAATCTCAAGTTTAACCGACCCATATTTCTGGTGTTGACGAGCGAGGGTAGCAACATGTAGTCGTTAAATCACACACATCTTCACTCTAAGTACTTGTTAGCTGTAAGTGAAAACAACCTTGGTACCGACTGATGGAGGTGAAGATGAATCCCGTGTCGACGTCAGTGGATGAATTTAAAGCCTAAATGTGGTCTGTGTTTTCTGTCAGGCTGTTTCTGTGTGATCGAGCTCTGCAGCAGCAGGATGCCAGGGAAAAACGGGGACCAGTTCAAACCAGGAGACTTGGTGTTTGCCAAGATGAAGGGGTTCCCCCACTGGCCTGGCAGGGTACACACACACACACACACACACACACACACTGTAAATAAATGTACATAGGTGTGTATTTCTGTGCTGTGATGTTTAATGTTATATTTCTGTGTGTGTTCAGGTCTGTAAGTCGGACAGCGGCTACAAGAAGAGAGTCCCGGTCTTCTTTTTCGGGACTCACAACATGTACGTACACACAGCTGATGATCAGTTTACATCACCGTCAACAGTTTTGATTTAAATGTGATTCATGTTTTCGTCATCCTTCCTCAGAGGCAGCATCCCTCCAGAGAACATCGTTCCTTATAATCGAAACAAGATGAAGTACGGCAGCGGCGTCCGCATCAAAGGCTTCGCTGAGGGCATGTGGGAGATCCAGAACACACCAGGAGTCGGGAGTAAACTCAAAGTCAGTGTCTGTTTCTCTTAAATGTTTAATTGGTTGACATCCTCTCTCTTCACCTCTGACACTCAGTGTGTCTCCAGTCACAGTGAAGTGTAGCCACAGTCCCAGCTGGACGAGGACATCTAACTGGCCTCCTGTCCTTGTCCCAGTATACAAGCACGGGAGGGGAATCCATTTATTGAGCCAAGTATGTGCGACTCCTCTACGATAGGTGGAGATATGCCCCCTTTCAGCTTGTTAGTATTGGACCTTTTTCCTGTTGACCTATTACGTCACAGACCAAACAATGGACAAACAAGTTAGCTACGGTTAGCTAGCAGCTAACCGCTACCATGGTGGACAACTTTACAGCTCTGTACATTTGGTCCGTCCAAAAAGTCACGGCTCTGGATGTAGATTTCTCCATGTTGTTACCGGCTTCTTCTTCTCTTACACATTTAATGCTATTGGACTTCAGGGCATGCTCAGAGCGCCTCAACGATGGACTGATTAGTTTTTGGTGGACAGAGGTCAAAGTCACTGTGACCTCGTCTGTCGTAGTCTTGTGAACCTGATGTCTCAAGAACACACTGAGGGAATTTCTTCACAAACGTTAACTTGGACTCAGCGACGAACTGATAAGGTTTCGGTGGTCGAAGACGTTGAAACATCATATATATATATATATATATATATGACCTCTTTAATCAGTTGTCAAAATTGTCGTTTGTGTATTTTTCTAATAAGTTCTGTTCAGTACATTGACTGATTTTGGTTCTAATGGACTTTTTCTGTTCTGTTGTGTCCTCAGGTTCCAGCACAGATCAACACACAGACTCCACCCAATAAACTGATCTCTTCAGCTAAACCTACACCTGTTAAACCAGCTTCTATCAGTAAAACCACAAATGACACGAAATCCACTCCCAGTAAATCTGCCTCTGCAAAGCCTGACAGTAAACCAGTGGCCGGCAGAGATACTCTGAGCAGAGCTGCTGCTGCTGCTGTGGCTAAAACCCCCACAAGGGCTTCATTGAGATCTGCTCCAGAGAAAACGACCGACTCCAAACAGACTTCAACTTCAGATGCAAGCAGAGTTACAAGTACAAAGGAAACTGTTGTTGCTGTGGCTAAAACCCCCACAAGAGCGTCGTTGAGATCTGCTCCAGAGAAAACGACCGACTCCAAACAGACTTCAACTTCAGATGCAAGCAGAGTTACAAGTACAAAGGAAATTGTTGTTGCTGTGGCTAAAACTCCAACAAGAGCTTCATTGAGATCTGCTCCAGAGAAAACGATTGACTCCAAACAGACTTCTGATCAGGCTCCAGATGTTTCAGAGGCTGCTGTGACTACAAGAGGCAGAAGGTCAGCTGCAGGAGGGAGAAGTGAAAGTACCACTTCATCAGACAACAACAAGGAGGTGAGAGGCTTAAACAGCTGATTCTCAGCTGGTGCCCACTGCAGAAGAAGAGGTGATTCAAAGAGCTCCAGTCAGAGCTCAAACCGTTTGAAAAAAAAATTATGGGAATTTGACATTTCTGTTCATGTAATTCTCTCCATACACCTCATGTTTTCAGCTTCTCATACTTCATGTACGTCAGCTTTTAAATCAACTATAATATCAATTTTTTCCAAAAAAAATTGTAATTATTTTTTTTCCTTTTCAAATTTGGCACAAACGTCTAATTTCTCAACAATACCCTGATTAGATTTTGGGCGTCAGAGGTCTAACTGTGGCCTTGCATCCATCTCATTCTCATGAACACAATATCTTAAGAACACCTTGAGGGAATTTCTTTAAATTTGGCACAAACGTCCACTTTTAGTCAAAGGCTAAACTGCGTAGAATTTGGTGGTCAAAGATAAAGGTCTCTGTGACTTTGTGTCCATCTTATTCTCAGGAAAGCATAATTTCAAGAAGGCCTTGAGATAATTTGTTAAAATTTGGCACAAACGTCCCCATGGACACAACAGTTAACTAATTAGAATTTATTGGTCGGAGGTCAGAGTCACTGTGACCTTGTCTGTCTCACTCTTATGAACATGGTCTCTCAAGAACACTGTGCAGGAGGTTTTCTTTCCTCCAAATTTTGCACAAATATTCACCTGGACTCAACGATAAACTGATACGATTTTGGGGGTTAATGGTCAAGGTGACTGTGACCTTGTGTCTCATTCTGGTGTAAGCAGTATCTCAAGATGCCCTTGAGGGAATTTATTCAAATTTAGCACAAACATCTACTTATACTGAAGGATGAACTAATTAAAATTTAGTGGTCAAAGGTCATTGTGACCTTGCCTGTCTTATTCTTGTGAATGCGATATCTCAAAAAGGCCTTAGGGGAATTTATCAGCTATGAGCTGGTAAGAGTTTTGGGGTTAATGGTCAAGGTAACTGTGACCTTGCGTCTGTCTCATTCTGGTGAAAACAGTGTCTCAAGATAGCTGTGAGGAAATGCTTTTATATTTGGCACAAACGTCCAGGTGGACTGAAGGATGAACTGTTTACAATTTGGTGGTCAAAGGTCACTGTCACTTTATAGAATATGCTTTTTGACAAGACATGTCAATCTTTGGTTAAATTTTTGGTGTTTTCTGTTTGTTTTTGTTGTTATTGTTTGTCAGGTTGATGCCGAGCAGCACAGGAAGTGGACACCTGCAGGTCCTGCTGTGACCACGGCCGACTCCAAACAGACTTCACCTTCAGATGCAAGCAGAGTTACTGCTGCTGCTGCTGCTGTGGCTAAAACTCCAACAAGAGCATCATTGAGATCTGCTCCAGAGAAAACGGCAGACTCCAAACAGACTTCAACTTCAGATGCAAGCAGAGTTACAAGTACAAAGGAAATTGTTGTTGCTGTGGCTAAAATTCCAACAAGAGCTTCGTTGAGATCTGCTCCAGAGAAAACGGCAGACTCCAAACAGACTTCAACTTCAGATGCAAGCAGAGTTACAAGTACAAAGGAAATTGTTGTTGCTGTGGCTAAAACTCCAACAAGAGCATCGTTGAGATCTGCTCCAGAGAAAACGGCAGACTCCAAACAGACTTCAACTTCAGATGCAAGCAGAGTTACAAGTACAAAGGAAATTGTTGTTGCTGTGGCTAAAACTCCAACAAGAGCTTCATTGAGATCTGCTCCAGAGAAAACGACTGACTCCAAACAGACTTCTGATCAGGCTCCAGATGTTTCAGAGGCTGCTGTGACTACAAGAGGCAGAAGGTCAGCTGCAGGAGGGAGAAGTGAAAGTACCACTTCATCAGACAACAACAAGGAGGTGAGAGGGTTTGGGATGTACTGTGATGTATGGATGTACTGTCACAGACATTAAACCAGCTTAATGCAGAGTGTGAAGATTTTCTGTGTAAAAGATGTTCATGATAGTGGAGGACATCATAACTCGTAGTGTTTGATAATTGTAGGATAGAGGGTCTCATTGTCTTGTCGGCGACCAAGAGTTAACGTTAGTGTTTTTTTGCCAGGTAAATGCTGAGCAGCAGAAGAAGAGGACACCTGTGACTCCTGCTGTCACCACTCCAGGTAAGACTCTCACACACGCTGCTAATGATCAGATATCTTTAGGTAGAGTCAGGACCCATTCAGTCCAGTATCTGTGTCATGTTCCAATACTTCCATAATCTGATGTTGGTAACGACACACAGAGCCTCTGCTGTGCTGCTGCAAGTAGGGTAGACATATTGGTGGAACCCTTTTAGTTTAAACAGACCTAGGTGGCCTTCTGCAACGGGAGGAGCTGTTGATGACGCCACACGTGCGAGCCACTGGCGGTGGATAAACAGGAAACAGCTGATAGCAGGAATTAGCGAGCAGCTAGTAGCAAGAGGGAAACACAAACCTGACAGACACTGTAAAGATGAGCAACTGGGGAGACAAGGAATTGCGCGCCCTCCTTGTCCTCGCAAACGAAGAGGCCATTAACCGTCAGATGACGGGGACGGTGAAGAACGGGCCGACTTACGAGAGAATCGCCGAAGGACTAACCAGCCGCGGCTTCCTTCCCACGTCACCGTTTACGTCACACGCTGAGCTACACGTTTTGTTACTTGCTCACGCCCCCCATTGCCCCGAAAAAGGCGCATTCTGTATAAACAAAAGTAGGTAGGCGGCATTTTGCTGCACTCCCCGAGTTTGTTTTTATACTGCCAATGCTGAAAAAAGACTGATTGGGCTTTCCTGCAGATTTGCACAGTTCTTGTCTAAAAAGGGCTACAGTGACTTTTATATTTCGGCTCACAACCGCACAAATACAGCTCGCCGTTCTTTTTATCACAGCGATGATCTGCTGGCTCTTTAAACAGATGGTTAGAGTCACTCGCGGTGACAACAAATATCTGAAGTCAGACAAACAGACTGAAAACTTTATCTTGTCAGATAAAACAGATGTTGACAAAGTTTCCTCTCGTGTTTTTTTGCTCAAACAGTCGTCAAGAAACTGGAGACGGCAGAACCAAAGTCTGCTCCGACACAAACGTCCAGGAACAAGAGAGGACAGAAAGACGAGGAGGAGGAGAAGTCCTCAGAGAGCCAAGGAGTCAAGAGGAAAAGAGACGAGAAGGATGAAGAGAAGAAAACAAATCAGGACAGCAGCGATGGAAAGAAAGAGGTGGCAACAAAAGAGACATCAGAGAGTCAAAGAACAAAAAGAAAGAAAGATGAAGAGGAGGATGAAGAGAAGAGGAAAGTGGTGACGAAAGACAAAACAGAAGAAAATAAGTCCACTGAGAGCCGAGTGATGAAGACGAGGAGGGCAGAGAAAGACGACCAGAAGGAGGAGAAGAGAACAAAAGAAGTTGGAGAGAGAAAAGACAGGGTAGAAGAGGAGAAACAGAAGAAAACAAAGCAGGATGGAGGTGTGGAAGAGAAGAAAGAAGTGACAACAAAAGAGAAAACGGAAGAAGAGAAGACCGCAGAGAGCCGAGGAGTCAAGAGGAAGAGAGACGAGAAGGAAGACCGGGAGGATGAGAAGAAAACGAAACAAGATGACAGCAAAGGAAAGAGTGAGAAGGAGACAAGGAGAGAAACAAGGTCAGAGAGTGAGGTGAGAAAAAGAATGAGAGAACAGGAGGAGCAGCAAGAGGAGATGAAGAAGAAGAAGAAGGTCGCAGAGGAGGGGAAAACCAGAGAGGCCGAAGGGACGAAGACGAGGAGGGCAGAAAAAGAGGGGCAAAAGGAGGAGAAGAAAAAAGAGGATGGTGAAGGACAGAAAGAGGAGAAGACGAGGAGAGAGACACGGTCCGAGAGCGAAGGAGGAAAGAAAATGATAGAAAAGGAGGCGCAGAAAGATGAGGTAAAGAAGAAGGTAGCAGAAGAGAAGAAAACTGGAGAGACCGAAGGGACGAGGACGAGGAGAGCAGAGAAGGAGGACGAGAAGAAAAATAAAAATGAAGACAGCGAAGGACAGAAAGAGGAGAAGCTGAGGAGAGAAACACGGTCTGGGAGCGAAGGAAGAAAAAGGACGACTGAAAAGGAGGAGCAGCTGAAAACAAAAGATGTTAGAGAAGTGTCAGAGAAAAGAGAAGAGGGCCGAGGAACGAAGAGAGAAGAGAAGGAGGTGCAGAAAGAGGAGATGATGAAGAAGAAGAAGAAGGTGGTGGTGGAGGAGGAGAAAACTGGAGAGAGCGAAGGGGCGAAAACGAGGAGAGCAGAGAAAGAGGAAGAGAAGAAGAAAACAACGGAGGCAGCTGAAGAAAGAAAGAAAGAAGAGATGACAAAGAAGAAGACGGAGGATGAGAAGGGAGGCAGCTCTGTGGACGAGGAGGTGAAGCTGCTTTTTCATCTCATGCCACAACACTTTAGCAACTGTAAACTTCAGAAATAACCTTCTTCTTCATTTTATATTTAAATATGTTTTTTGGTCTGCAGCGACAGCGCCGCCTGGCTGACAGTAGGGACCGTGTGTTGAAGTCTCTGAGAGGTCTGCTGAAGGACGAGAGAGGAGTGAAGGGGAGGGAGACGACCAAGAGCCCTCAGTAAGAAACACACACATCTGAATTAACCTCCTGAGACCCTGCATCCTCATATGAGGACACATTCTGGGTTTGCTGCACCTTATACTTCATTGTGCTTAACTCAGACCGGTTGTCTTCATTCATGGACACCTTTGTGCAGTGTCGTAGGATCAAGACCACAATACACTAACTAACAAGATGGCAGCTATCTCTGCAAAGTCAGTCTACAAACAGTTCCGACATAAAAGTGGACAAAACCTGATCAGATTTAATGGTTGGATTTTTTTTTTTTTTCTGCTTAATAACTTTAATAGTTAAATGTGGTACACAGATCTGATCAATTTCAGCAATAGCTTCGCATATGGCTCCTCCAGACTAAAGATGGAGGAGCAGAGTCGACTCATTTTAAACATAAACGCTAGTGTCGTATTAAACATGCCTCAACTAAGCTTGTAGGTAGAAAATAGTATCTAAATTTAGCTAACATTAGCTAGTAACGTTAGCCTGACAGCATTTCACCAGACCTCTGGGAACCATTGATCTAACAGGTAGCAAACAGTAGCTAAAGTTAGCTAACGTTAGCTAGTAATGTTTGCCTGAGAGTTTCACCTAACCTCTGGAAACGATTTAGCTAGTAGGTAGCAAATAGTAGCTGAAGTTAGCTTACGTTAGCTAGTAATGTTAGCCTAACAGAGCCTTGCCAGACCTCTAAAAACAATTAAGCTTGCAGGTAGAAAATAGTAACTACATTTAGCTAACGTTAGCCAGTAATGTTAGCCTAACAGAGCCTTGCCAGACCTCTGAAAACAATTAAGGTTTTAAGTAGAAAATAGTATCTAAATTTGGCTAACATTAGCTAGTAATGTTAGCCTGACAGCATTTCACCAGACCTCTGGGAACCATTGATCTAGCATGTAGCAAATAGTAGCTAATGTTAGCTAACGTTAGCTAGTAATGTTTGCCTGAGACTTTCACTGAACAACGATTTACCTAGTAGGTAGCAAATAGTTGCTAAATTTAGCTAACATTAGCAAGTAATGTTTGCCTTACGATGTTTTACCTGACCTCTGGGAATGGTTGACCCACCAGGTAAAACATTGTAGCTAAAGTTGGCTAAAAGAATCTAAGGTTAGCTTGAACAACTGACCTAGTTGGTAGAAAATAGTAGCTTGAATTAGCCAACATTAGCTAGCAAACTAGTAGACTGACAGCATTTCACCAGACCTCTAGGAACCATTGATCTAGCAGGTAGCAAATAATAGCTAAATTTAGCTAACGTTAGCTAGTAATGTTTCCCTTGTGATATTTTACCTGACCTGTGGGAATGGTTGACCCACCAGGTACAACTTTGAAGCTAAAGTTAGCTAAAAGAATGTAAGGTTAGCTTGTAACGTTAGCCTGGCAGTGGTGCATCCATGTATAGAAGTAAAATATAAAGACACTTAAACTCAAGCACATTTTCTCACCTGATTTTAAACAAGACAGCAGTTGTTTCAGTCGACCCAGCCACACAAAATAATTATAGATTTGTAGACTCTTGTGCGCCTCCATCAGTTTACTGTGTAAAGTTAACCTGGTAAAACCAGGTGTTGAAATGACCACTTTCAAACCATTTTAAAATTGAACAGTGACCTTGTTTGTATTTTAGCTTTTGCACAACTACATTTAGGCATTAAAAATACACAGTTTTTTTCCATGCAGTTGTGACTATTAAAAATAAACCCAATTTTTTGAGGGCATCATTTTTTCCCCAAAACTACTCACTGTTCAAAGACAATGCTTAGTTTTTGTATCCCTACTGATCCCAAATAGCTAGGAGAAATTAAAGATCCATATCAAACAAAGCTCAGCCTCTCAGGAGGATATTTAAAATGTTAAAATTAGTTTTACACGTTCATTTTAAACTCTTACCAGGAAAACCGGGGATGGAGCAAAGAAGAAGGTGGAGCTTAAAAACACAAGGAGTCAGAAGACATCTGAGAAGACGACGATGAAAGAGAATGAATCAGCATTCACCAAGGCGATCGACACTAAGAAGATCATCAGCAAGACAGACAAAGAAACAACAGATGTCAAACAGAAAGGAAGTACTGAAAAAGAAGAGAAGGACGAAGGGAAGACGTCCAGCCAGAAGACAACAGCAGAGAAGAAGAAGGAGGTAAAGAAGGATGAAC
Source organism: Epinephelus fuscoguttatus (assembly GCF_011397635.1). Classification (NCBI taxonomy): domain Eukaryota; kingdom Metazoa; phylum Chordata; class Actinopteri; order Perciformes; family Serranidae; genus Epinephelus; species Epinephelus fuscoguttatus. Next base: position 5,509,946 of record NC_064774.1, on the reverse strand, counting down.
AGAAGACAGAGCAGGACAAGAAGACAGACTCGAGTACAACTACAGATGACGCAAAGACAAAGGAAAAGGAGAGCGGGCAGAAGAAAGAAGACAAGATGAAGAATGAGGGAAAGAAAGATGAGGATGCGAAGGAGAAGAAAGACGAAGAAAAGAAGGACGAGAGGAAAATCATCGGAAAGATTGTGAAAGCAACGCCTGGACAAGGACCGAAGGTTCAGGTGAAGACGATGATGGGAGGAACTGCAGCTGTTGTAGCAGTAGAGGAGGAGAAGAAGAAGAAGAAGAAAGAGGTGGCAGCAGCAGAGGAGGAGAAGAAGAAGAAAGAAGAGAAGGCCAGCAGAGAAGAAAAGGTAGAAGAGAGGAAAAAGAGTTCGGAGAAGGTGAAGGAGAAGGAACAGAGTGTCGAAGAGAAGAAATCTGATGACCGAAAGGTAGAAACCATTTCAGAGGTGGAGAGGAAGTCTGAAAGAACTAGAACAGCGGCAGACGACAAAAAAGACAAGAATGTAGCGGAGGTAGAGAAGGACAAAAAAGGTAAAAGGGAAAATGAGACGATGCTGAAGAAGAACGAAGAGGAGCAAAAAACGCAGAAAGTGACATCAAAATTGCAAGAGAAGAAGAACGACAGCGAGGTGGAAAAAATGGCAACGAGAGAACAGAAGAAGAAGGAGGGAACGACTGAAAATACAGGCAGCAGGTCGAAAGAGAAGAACGAAAGTGAGATGGAAAAAATTGCAACGAGAGAACAGAAGAAGTCGTCAGAGGAAACAACCAAAAAACCTGAGAAGGGATCGAAAGAGAAGAACAACAGCAAGGTGGAAAAAATGGCAACGAGAGAACAGAAGAAGTCAGAGGAAACAACCAAAAAAATTGACAGCGACTCAAAAGAGAAGACCGAAGGCGAGGTGGAAAAAATGGCAACAAGAGAACAGAAGAAGATGACGCAGGAAACAACTGAAAAACCTGACAGTCGATCAAAAGAGAAGAGCAAAAGTGAGGTGGAAAAAATGGCTACAAGAGAACAGAAGAAGAAGGAGGGATGGACTGAAAATATGGGCAGCCAATCGAAAGAGGAGAACGAAACTGAGATTGAAAAAACTGCAACGAGAGAACAGAAGAAGAAGTCAGAAGAAACAAGTAAAAAACATGAGAAGGGATCGAAAGACAAGAACAAAAGTGAGGTGGAAAAAATGGCTACGAGAGAACAGAAGAAAAAGTCAGAGGAAACAACCAAAAAATCTGACAGCAGATCGAAAGAGAAGAACGAAAGTGAGGTGGAAAAAATGGCAACGAGAGAACATAAGGAGGGAACGACTGAAAATACAGGTAGCCGATCGAAAGAGAAGAACGAAAGTGAGATGGAAAAAACAGCAACGAGAGAACAGAAGGAGACATCAGAGGAAACAACCAAAAAACCTGACACCGAATCGAAAGAGAAGAACGAAAGCGAGGTGGAAAAACTGGTGACGAGAGAACAAAAGAAGAAGAAGGAGGGAACGACTGAAAATACAGGCAGCCGATTGAAGGAGAAGAAAGAAAGTGAGGTGGAAAAAATGGCTACGAGAGAACACAAGAAGAAAACGGAGGAAACAACCAAAAAATCTGACAGCGAATTGAAAGAGAAGAACAAAAAGAAGAAGAGAGAGCAGACGAGTGAAAAACCTGATCAAAGGGGATCAAAAGAGAAGAAGGACGGCAGAGCTGCTGCAGAACTGACCAAGAAAACAGAGTTGGAGCAGAAGCGTACTGAAGAGACAAAACCACAGAAGAAGAAAAGTGACAAAACAACAACAGGAGCAGCAGAGAAAGTGCAGGAAAAGTCAAAAACTGAAGAAGCAAAATCAGACAAGACGAGAGAAGAAGAAGACAGGATAACAAAGGTGGAGCAGGTGCAGCAGCAGAAGAGTTCGGCCATGACGCTAACCGACTCCACGCTGCACAGAATCCACGGAGACATCAGGATTTCTCTGAAGACCGACAACCCTGTAAGACACATTTACACGTTTACTATTAAAACCTTCCAAGATCTTTAATGAAGCTAAACTCATGCTGACCTTACACAGCTAATGCCGGGTTCAGACTACATGATATCTGCCTGCTGTACAGTGTTAGCATCGTGAACAACTACGAGTGTCGTACGAGATAATCCATCGTTTAATCTCGTGTAGTGTGTCATAGTAGACGACTAGAGACGCCACATCTGGGACGCCTCACAACGTCCTGATTTGATTTTCTTTTTGTCTTCCACGACTTCTCCCATCACAGCTGTCACTTTGACCAATAGCAACACAGAGCAATCTGCTGCTGTGGAAACTGTACAACAACAACAGCCCAGTCTTTTAGATATTTCCTGTAGGGACGTTACGTTATCAGTGACTGTCAGAGTTTGCTCGCGGTGCTTCAAATGTAGCTCCGCCCATCTGGTGACACTTTTTACTGTTACTAGAGTAACAGTTCAGCTGGAACGTGAACAGACACAGTGACTGAAATAATAATAAAAATAGGACAAGAATAATGTGATGACATCACACACGTCGTGAAAGACAACCACCGATGATTGAACGTGTAGTCTGTCATGTCCGTCGGGCTGTTGGCGAAATCATAGCAAGATTTCTGACTGTAATCGTCTAATCTGACACAGTGACTGTTTGAATAGACAAACATGTCGTGTGGTCTGAACCCGACATTTTAGTTTCTGTTGGCTTTTCTGACAGACAGACAGCTAACCGCGTTAACATGTGGAAGCATAGCGCCCACTGCTCACCCTCAAGTCTCCACTGGTTTGCTAGTGTTAGCCTTGGCCGTTGTGCACTGAGTATCACCCAGGTCTGGCGGGAGCTAACGTTAGCTTGTGCAACGTTATTCAGCAATTACAGCTGGTAACAGTTTCCCTGTGATGGCATGTTGATGCTAAGGTACATTTGCCCACCTTCTGGTCGTCCCCCCAGGTCACCCTGATTAGCAAGCTTGTAGGCTTCATTTTGAGCTGCAAAACCCCTTTGTTCACTTTGCTAGCACTACTAACTGTGGTGACTCTGCTAACGGTACTAACAGTGGTTAACAATGCTACAGGCGGTTTGTGACTCAAAACTGAGTCTGTTACTCACAGGGGTAACCTGAGGGGTGACCTGAGGGTGGGCACAATGTTTCCATAGCAATGCTATTGGGACAGCGTTACAAGAAATCATTGCTGAATGAGCAGCGCCGCTAGCTGAGGTTAGCTGCCACCAGACCACCAGTGGTGGGCCGGACCAACATGCACAACCAGTCAAAAATATTCTTGGTGGTTTATCGACTGTTTTAAGGTGGTGATCAAACTCATTTTGAGACGTCTGAAATCTTTTTTCACTTCTACATATTTGCAGCTGAAAGGAACAGTTAGCTCGTGGGCTAATAGCAAACATACCAGTTGCTAACGTTCTTTAGTCCCGATGTCACAATGATTTCAGACTCGCCACCACAGGGCTGTAGGCTACAGAGCACACACACTTGGTTTCCTCCATATCGACAATATCCACCAAAGCTGATGAAACTGCAACTGTCAGTGACGTCTTTCTGTCTTTCAGGACATCAGTAAGTGTCTGATGGCGCTGGATCAGCTCAGTATGGTTTATGTGACGTCGAAACACGTACAGAGACACAGTGAGCTCATCGCCACCCTGAGGAAGGTACACAGTACACGTTATGACATCACTGATGCTTTTCCCGTGGCGTCAAACACTAAGTCATGATGTTTTTATCTCTTTACTGTGTTGGTTCCTGTGTTTCCTGTGTGTAGATGCGGTACTACAAAGCCAACCAGGCCATCATGGACAAGGCGTCCATGTTGTACAACCGCTTCAAAAACACCTTCCTGGTGGGGGAGGGGGAGGAGGTGGTGAGCGCCGCCTTCCTGCGCTCTCTGCTGGAGGAGAAGGAGCGGGAGGAGGCCGAGCGGGCGGAGCACTGCGTGGAGAGGCTGAAGAGGGAGGGAGTGCTGCAGGAGGTGAAGAGACGCATGGGCAAGGTGAAGGAGAGGAGGAGCAGTGACGGAGGAGAGGAGAAGGAGGCGAAAACAGAAGGTAAATAAATTAATTTACAGTGAATAAAATATCCTGTTATATAACAAACAAATAAAGTGGATAAATCTTGTTTGTCATTTGTTGAAATGTTGTATCAGTTGTTGAGAATGTTGAAATGAAAAATTAAATGAAACATTTTGGTATCATTAATTACAAAATAAAAAAGCTTTGCTTTGATTATTATGATTAGTTTATTTATGGTGTATGCTATATATTTATATAGATATTTTTTATTTAACTAATATGAATTATTTATCCAGCAACTACAAGACTTACTCATTGGTGGTAATTTTAAAATAAAATATTAATAAGGATTTTTGTTCATTATTTAATCATTTATTTAACATACATTTATTTTTATTATCTCTAATAAACAAAACGATACATTTTGTCTTCATCATTTGAAACTTCTTTCATATTAAAAAATATATTGACAGTGTTTTTGTTTATTATTAAACTAAATTGTAAAAAAAAAATCTTTTTTTTTTTGATGTTTTAAATTATGAATTTTTTTTAGTACAGTAGTTGCATTCATTCATTCTTTTTAGTTTTGATAAAACTAAACTTTGTTTTTTCTGATGATGCTGATTAGCAGGTTGTTGTTGTTTGTGTTGTTTACCCCCCCACAGCTCCAGTGGACTGTCCCTGAGGGTTCAGTGATCCTGAAGCAGCCTGGACTGAACCACCTCTAACCTGAGGGGTGTGGACCAGAAACAACCCCACCCCCGCATGGACAATGAGAACTTCCATAACCACATTCACCTCATCACACACACACACACACACACACACACACACACACCTGTACATTACCTGTAGAGCTCGTATTTATTTACTTCCTGTTGTAAATTAAAGGGCGTCGTTATGTTTAAATAGGAGTAAACACTGTCACACCTGAGCAGGTGTTAACATTAGTGCATCACATACTGACTTGAACAGAACAGTGTTTCTCTCTCTTCCACTAACTCGTCACATTAACCTGAGCATTAACGCCAGCATTTCTTTTTTAACTTTAACCTTTAACCTGTCTTCATAAACTAACCTTAACTGTCGTAATCATTTGGGTGAACTGTACCTTTAAGAAGCCAACGTAACTTCAGTCTACCTCTGCTAACCGTTGTCTGTACGCAGAGAGGGAATGTTGTCCTTCAGTAAATTTTGTCTTTAATAAGTTGGTTAACAGTGCTTATGGGGACGTCACAGTATCTGGTGTCAACTCCGACATTTATTAACCTGTGCTTTAACTTTAAAGGTGCTCTGTGTGCTTTCATCACTAAATGGTCTTCAAACGTGTGTATCGTTAAAACTTAAACCCTCCCATGTGTCTGTACAGGATGTGCTGGGGCTGATGGGAAATGTAGTTTTATTAAGAATGTGCTTTATTTGTGTTTTTGAATGTTTAAACTTTACGTCAGATTAACGATATCTCATCAGCTTTAAGCTCGACATTAAAGCATTAACCGGCCTCACTGAATCTCAACATTCACACTTCACATGCTGAGCACGACTCTGTGCTTTGCTCAGTGGCACCACGGCAGTAAACTCACATACAACTGTTTTTGTTTTTTCTGTATTTTTATTGTGACACAGTGAGATGTTTTATATTCTTTTTTTCTGTTTTTACTTGGTGCAACTGTTAAAGATGTTTACTCTGTGACTCTGTTGTGTATATTTATCATTTTTACTGACAGAAATGTACAGTTTTATAAACCTGACACGCCGTCTGGACTCGAGTTATTTCACTCAGTGGAGCAGAAAGTCTGAACGAGCAGATGTTTTACAGCAGTGACACAGTGAATGACTTGTTGACTTGTTGTTGTTCCAGGTGTTAAAGATGCACCAGGTCTGTAGGTACAGTTACACATAATTATCTGTTAACTGTCTTTAAGTTTTAAGATGATAAAAGCTTTGTGTCTTTTTATAATTAAATGACAATTTTAAAAGACAAAGAAATATTTAGATCTTTTTAGGAAAAAAAAATGTTTGTTCCTTTTTTAAACATTGGAAAAAAATTGTTTAATTTCAAAATATACTTTAAAAATACAGTTTTTCCATGAAACATTATGACTTTTGTTATGTCTTGAAATATTATGACTTATAACTACAGTGAAGCCATCAGATAAAGGTACAGTATTTCCCTCTGAAATGTGGAGTAGAGGCATAAAGTTACATAAAATGGAAATACTCAAAGTAAAGGTGCCTCAAAGTTGTACTTTTAAAGGGTAATTTGGTGGTCAAAGGTCAGGGTCTTTGTGACCTTTCATCCTTATTATTTTTCGTGAAAGCAATATTTCTAAAAGACCTTTGAGAATTTAATCCAATTTGGCACAAACGTCGACATGGACTGAAAAATAAACTGATCAGAATTTTGTAGTTGAAGCTCAAAGGTCAGTGTGAACTCACAAAACATGTTTTTGTTCATAACTGAAGAATTCATTCACCAATCATGACCAAACTTGACACAAATGTCTAACAGGATAAAAGTAGTAGTAGTTTAACGAGAAACAGCCCCTAAATTGCGATCACCAACCCACCAGACTCCTTGTACAGATAGTAATTTTATCATTTTAAAACTCCAACATAAAGTCTGTATTTGATCATGTGACGATACTATGAAATAAATGCAGTAGTTGTTTCAATGTAAAACCTTTCACTAGGGTCCATCCCGACTTCTGTACGCCGCTGATCCCAACAGTGACAACAGCCGTTCTGCTCAGGTACATGAGAGTGGGGTCAGTTGGCACGGAGTTATCTTTCGGTATTTTAAAAGCCACAGAAATTTAAATTTAACTTAAAATGCTTCCTACCTTCACTTGCACTCTTCTTCTACAGCCTATGGACCAGATGTTTAGAGAGATATTAGAAAACATCACTGTTAGTTATAGAAAACATTATTTCATCACAAAGTTTCAGCCCTCAGGATTGTTCCTTCCTCCTGATGTTGCTGTCGTCTCTCACCACCACCTTCTGTTGTTTGTCCATCAACATGGTGTCTGATTGGTCAGCCATCAGCTGTTTGTCCCACAGGATCTGAGCTCGCTCAGTCTCCAACACCTCAGGACGTGTCTTCCACTGTGACCTTGAGACTTCCAGCCCACACTCAGACCTGCAGACCTTGGTCATGGCGTCCCGTGTGCGCTCCTCCTGTCTGTGTGTTTGTTCCAGGTTTTTCTCCTCACTGACTTGGTCAATCCATGTGAAATTTGGCACAGTGGTAGAGGGTCATGGGAGGATGCCAATGAAGCAATATTACATCAATTGGCCAAAGGGGGGCGCTATAGCAACCCATTGAAATGTCAAACTTTGAATGGGCATATCTCATGCCCCGTATGTGGTAGAGACATGAAACTTTGCACAGAGATGCCTCTCCTCATGAGGAACACATTTGCCTCAAGAACCCATAACTTCCGCTTATATAGATTTTCCGCCATTTTGAATTGTTTGAAAAACACTTCAAATGGATCTCTTCCTAGGAAGTTTGAGCGATCTGCATGAAACTGGGTGAACATAATCTAGGAACCAATATCTAAAGTTCCCTCTTGGCAAAAGTTGGAAAACTTCCTAAAACTGAGCTTCTATAAGGCAATGAATATTGCGGAGGGCGTGGCTCATCACATAAAGGTGTAGAACATCTCAAGGGTTTCACCCATCACCACGCAACTTTGTAGGCATATGACCACACATAATCTGAGGGGACCCCTCCATTATTGACCCCATCAAACAAAATGGGGGCGCTAGAGAGCTCATTTCTTATCTAGGCCTAACCGCCATATGGATTTTTACTAAACTTGGTAGATATGTAGAACATGTTGATGTTGTCTGCTTCATGTTGTTTCTGTCAGTTGCTTCATTTATTCGTAACCATGACATCATAACGTCGTGCCAACCGATTCCAAAACTTAAAAAGTGCACAGCCTGACTTTGATCACATGTCACTCAGGTTTAATTAAAGCTGGTCAGAATATTATAAGTCATGTTATGTACCAACCAGCCCCGCTCTCCCCTCCTGTCCCTCTGATCAACACTCTGATGTGTCAGTTAGTGTCACATATTAAATACAGGAGACACTCAGGTTGTATGAGGAGCAGCACGAGCTGCAGGAAGTCACAGATCAGGATGTAATAATCATATTTCATATTCATCAGGTAAACACGCGCTCTGATTGGTCAGACAGCCTCTCTGTGTGTTTGGGGGCGGGGAACAGGAAGCACGGGAGGTGTGTTTTCAGTGTGTGTGTGTGTGTGAAACGTAGACGGTTTTTTCCCTCTTCACGGAAGAGAGCGGAGGATCGGTGTCCAGAAACCTCCGCGACGGAGCGACGGACAGAGGAGGACGCACCGGAGCACAGCCCGACAGGAGGCGATCCATCCCGGGGACAAAGCAGGGAGAGCCGCATCTGTTGCAGGAGGAAGAGGAGGAAGAGGAGGAAGAGGAGGAGGACTGCAGGACAGTGTGTGAGACAGAAATGGGACTGAGGCTCTCCTGAGAGGAAGAGAAGAGCAGCGGACCTGAAGGAGAACAGTCACCGGGCTCCGACATGGCCCACGTAGGCAACGGAGCGACCGCAGAGGAGGAGGTGGGAGTCTCACACACACACACACACACACACACACACACACACACACACACACACATTACACGCTGAGATATGACCTCTGTGTTGCAGACATGTTCCTGTGTATATGTGGTCTGTGACAGTGATGTCACACTGCTGCTCACACACACACTTTATCATGGCCTCCACACACACTGTAATATTATTATTATATATATGAGCCTGTGACCTCCGCTGTCCTCACACACCTTCATATGTTCTTACAGTCAGGTCTTACCTCCTTCTATGTCTGTCATGTTCTCATGGTGACATGTTCTGTACTTCCTGTGGCCACGTGCAGTATATCCCTGTGGTTCCTAACCAAGGTCCTTGAGGGGCTCCCCAGGAAAATGAGGAATAATTTACTTTCATTTTTTAATTCACGACAGAAGTGAACCTGATGTGCGCCGAGACATAAGAGTGACCATTGTGATCACAGGTTTCACCTCCTCCACAGTGATCTCCTCAGCTGCAGCTGACCGATTCATAGCTCGGTATTTACGTGGTTCCGTGGTGCCCTTTGACCCACTGGGTCACTCCGACAGACGCTGAGACGACGCTGCTTGGCCCTGTTAGTGGAATATTTACATTTAAAAAACACCAGGGCGGCACGGTGGTGCAGTGGTTAACAATGTTGCCTCACAGCTAGTGTCCCTGGTTCAAACCCAGGGTGGGGGAGTTCTGTGTCAGAGTTTGCATGTCCTCCCTGTGTCAGCGTGGGTTTCCTCCAGGTGCTCCCACATGTTCTCCCTGTGTCAGCGTGGGTTTCCTCCAGGTGCTCTGACATGTTCTGCCCGTGTCAGTGTGGGTTTCCTCCAGGTGCTCTGACATGTTCTCCCTGTGTCAGCGTGGGTTTCCTCCAGGTGCTCTGACATGTTCTCCCTGTGTCAGCGTGGGTTTCCTCCAGGTGCTCTGACATGTTCTCCCTGTGTCAGCGTGGGTTTCCTCCAGGTGCTCAGACATGTTCTCCCTGTGTCAGCGTGGGTTTCCTCCAGGTGCTCTGACATGTTCTCCCTGTGTCAGTGTGGGTTTCCTCCAGGTGCTCTGACATGTTCTCCCTGTGTCAGTGTGGGTTTCCTCCAGGTGCTCTGACATGTTCTCCCTGTGTCAGCGTGGGTTTCCTCCAGGTGCTCTGACATGTTCTCCCTGTGTCAGCGTGGGTTTCCTCCAGGTGCTCTGACATGTTCTCCCTGTGTCAGTGTGGGTTTCCTCCAGGTGCTCTGACATGTTCTCCCTGTGTCAGCGTGGGTTTCCTCCAGGTGCTCCCACATGTTCTCTCTGTGTCAGCGTGGGTTTCCTCCAGGTGCTCTGACATGTTCTCCCTGTGTCAGTGTGGGTTTCCTCCAGGTGCTCTGACATGTTCTCCCTGTGTCAGCGTGGGTTTCCTCCAGGTGCTCTGACATGTTCTCCCTGTGTCAGCGTGGGTTTCCTCCAGGTGCTCACACATGTTCTCCCTGTGTCAGCGTGGGTTTCCTCCAGGTGCTCTGACATGTTCTCCCTGTGTCAGCGTGGGTTTCCTCCAGGTGCTCTGACATGTTCTCCCTGTGTCAGCGTGGGTTTCCTCCAGGTGCTCTGACATGTTCTCCCTGTGTCAGCGTGGGTTTCCTCCAGGTGCTCTGACATGTTCTCCCTGTGTCAGAGTGGGTTTCCTCCAGGTGCTCCGACATGTTCTCCCTGTGTCAGCGTGGGTTTCCTCCAGGTGCTCTGACATGTTCTCCCTGTGTCAGCGTGGGTTTCCTCCAGGTGCTCTGACATGTTCTCCCTGTGTCAGTGTGGGTTTCCTCCAGGTGCTCTGACATGTTCTCCCGGTGTCAGCGTGGGTTTCCTCCAGGTGCTCTGACATGTTCTCCCCGTGTCAGCGTGGGTTTCCTCCAGGTGCTCTGACATGTTCTCCCTGTGTCAGCGTGGGTTTCCTCCAGGTGCTCTGACATGTTCTCCCTGTGTCAGTGTGGGTTTCCTCCAGGTGCTCTGACATGTTCTCCCTGTGTCAGCGTGGGTTTCCTCCAGGTACTCTGACATGTTCTCCCCGTGTCAGTGTGGGTTTCCTCCAGGTGCTCCCACATGTTCTCCCTGTGTCAGCGTGGGTTTCCTCCAGGTACTCTGACATGTTCTCCCCGTGTCAGTGTGGGTTTCCTCCAGGTGCTCCCACATGTTCTCCCCGTGTCAGTGTGGGTTTCCTCCAGGTGCTCCCACATGTTCTCCCCGTGTCAGTGTGGGTTTCCTCCAGGTGCTCCCACATGTTCTCCCCGTGTCAGCGTGAGGGTTTTTTTTGGACTTTTCCAACATATATTTAAATGTTTCCTGCAGTATTTTGGATTAAATCAAAGTTGTGACTCAAAGTTTCCACTTAAATCTAGCGTAGTACTTTATTGATCCTGCTGGAGGTCACTTTATGTTTAGACTCAGTGCTTTGACTTCAGTACATGATCCATATTCCTGTATCGTCGCCTGCTCTCATGGAGTCTGTGTACACTGTGTCTGTGACCAGTATTGGCTTTTTCGTGTCTGTATCTGTTGTGTTATCACTCTGTAGTAATTATATGACACTGTCTCTATGGTGACGGTCCTGTGTTTGTGTTCCCATGGTGACCGATGCTTTATTATCTCTGTTGTCCACATGTGACCGTCCAGTATCCTCCGTGGTGTCACCACCGTCCTGCAGTCTATTTGTGTCCGAACTGTGTCTGTATACAAAACTCCATATAATCCTATATGACTGATATATTCTCACTTCACTCTCCTGTGTGCCGCAGCATGTATTCTGTCTGCAGAGCTCAGTCACACCGTGTACAGTATATTTTATGTTACATAAGTCAGTGGCTTTCTAACTACCTGTGCTCAGATTACAGCAAAGGGCCAAAATCTCAAGGCTCACCTGTGTTTATATCTGTGTTCCTCTCTAGTCTTCTGACCACTCAAAGTGCTTTAACACGACTGAGACAAAAGTCCTTTTTAAACAGGAGTTGTGCAAATTTGCAGGAAAGCCCAATCAGTGTTTTTTCAGCATTGGCAGTATAAAAACAAAATCGGGGAGTGCAGCAAAATGCCGCCTACCTACTTTTGTTTATACAGAATGTGCCTTTTTCGGGGCAATGGGGGGCGTGAGCAAGTAACAAAACATGTAGCTCAGCGTGTGACGTAAACAGTGACGTGGGAGGGAAGCCGCGGCTGGTCAGTCCTTCGGTGATTCTCTCGTAAGTCGGCCCGTTCTTCACCGTCCCCGTCATCTGACGGTTAATGGCCTCTTCGTTTGCGAGGACAAGGAGGGTGCGCAATTCCTTGTCTCCCCAGTTGCTCATCTTTACAGTGTCTGTCAGGTTTGTGTTTCCCTCTTGCTACTAGCTGCTCGCTAATTCCTGCTATCAGCTGTTTCCTGTTTATCCACCGCCAGTGGCTCGCATGTGTGGCGTCATCAACAGCTCCTCCCACAAGTCATCAACAGCCCCTCCCACAAGTCATCAACAGCCCCTCCCACAAGTCATCAACAGCTCCTCCCACAAGTCATCAACAGCTCCTCCCGTTGCAGAAGGTCGCCTCGGTCTGTTTAAACTAAAAAGGCTCCACCAATATGTCTACCCTACGTGGTGGAAAATTGGGCACCTTGGATCAACTCGCCAATCCAGCTCTGTGTGTCTAAACGCTCGCAGCTTGCCGGCAAAACGGCCCAACATTCGCCGAAAATCTGGCAGTGTAAAAGGGGCTAGATTCACACACACTCGCACACTGGTGGAACAGCCAAGAGCAATTTTGGGTTCAGTATCTGCCCAAGATACTTCGACATGTGGACATGGGAGCTGCTCACGAAACCCCGCCCCAGAGTCAGGTCATCTGCAGGTGATTGAGCACCAGGTTCTCCACAAACATGTGGTGTGAGACAGGAGAGGGGCGACCATCGCCAAGAACGGTTCTGCTCACTGACCAAGGCCAGTTATTAGGGGCCAAACGAAGATCTGCGGCACTATGGTATCATTACGTCTAGGCAGGATTCTGACTTAGAGGTAGCTTCGCACCATCGGCCCCTCAGCCAAGCACACACACCAAATGTCTGAACCTGCAGCTCCTCTTGTACTGAGCAGGGTTACTGTTGCAACAACATGTCATCAGTGGAGTAAAGTCGACCTGTCTCACCACAGTCCGAGCCCAAAGTGCACCATATATGCACCAAAAAACAAACCCAAAGCAATAGTGAAAACTGACTGGGCAAAGAAATTCTTTAGTGACTGTGATTGTGTCCCTGACCTGCTGAACGACACGCCCTCCTGGTTCAGCACAGGTGAGCTGTGAGCAGACAGCTGATTGTTATACTGTGTGTTATCAGCTTTAAGTGAGGTGATACTATCAGCTGTGTGTGTGTGTGTGTGTGTGTGTGTGGGGGGGGGGGGGGGGGGGGGGCTTATGTAAATGCCAGATATGATTTCACCCACAGGCTGCCTTCTGCACAACAAACACAGGAAGTTGGATGAGAATATGAGCTGAATCACTAACATTAAGTTACACTGGTCAGAGCGTCCACGTGGTCCCAGTGATCAGTGCACAGATCCTGCCTGGTGTCTGCTCAGCCTGCTGCACCTGAGACCTGCCCAATATAAGAAGATGAAAATGGATGGATCCTCGTTATAGACCCAATTTGTCTGAGCTCCACAGGTTCCACTTTGTTTGGGAGACCCTGGGTCAGATGGTTAGTTTCAAACTGGAACATGGTTTCTAGCAAGGGGTGACCACTGTAATCTGGCAACAGAGCCGCTGAGTGTCTGACGGGTCTGGTGGAGCCGATGCTCCTTTGTGTTAAGGTGGTTCAACATCTGATCAGGATCCTCCTGGGTGCCTCCTGCAGTTTCAGGATCTCCAAAATGTGAGGGGCCGGTCTGTCTTCCTGCAGACTGCACCGGCAGGTCGAGAGCCTCAGTCCAGCCAGACTTTGTGTTTACGAGCCGGATGCAAATATCCAGGTGGACGTTGTGGTCTGGGTCCGGGTGTTGAGGCCATCCTGCGTCACACCTCACCAGTTCATCTCCTCACTGGAGCTCACAAACCGTCCTCTGTCAGGCTCCAGTCTAACTCATCACATTACAGAGGAATTCAGCTGACTTGGGTCGAGTGCTGAGGAATGTGGGACGAGCTGTGTTTATAAAAGACTTAAACACAGTGCAGGATATTGTCCGACCTCGCTGCTCAGCAACGCAACAATAAATAACACATAAACATGTGGACAGAAAGGATGAACCCTGTCTCTGTTGAGACACAATCAGCTGTTCACAGTGAGGTGGTCGAGGGTGTTTGACCTCTTTGTTTTTGTTATGTAAATCTAAGACCTGGACCTACGTCTTCAGCTGAGTCACTCTTTCTGTTAAACACCCTCAGGTATGAATGGAATTTAAATAACACTCTGAGAACTAATATTTATCCTGCTGCTTAACTACCAGGATTTAAACCCTTACTTAAAGACGTTTATTCTACTGAATGGTTTCGTAAATTCACAGATTGTATCCAGAAGTTGTCGCTCAGATTCAAAGATATTCGACAAAGACATTTTATTTGAGCTCCAAACATTTGGTGTCAACAAAAAAACCTTCAGGGTCAGAATGTTTTCAGAGGCAGAGCTGGTTTCAGGAGGCTTCAGCACTCAGTTCCTTCATTCTTTGAGTGCGTTCGAAGGCTTTCTAGAGTTCGTCTTTCTGGACGTTATCCAAGTTCGTCTCCGCAGGATTCAGATCATGTTTCCACCAAATGCAGGTGGATTTTATTGACCTACCTGCCATGGTGTTGGGTAAATTTAACAAGTGACGGGAGCTTGTCTTCCTTGTCTTCCATGAAAAAGTTGACTCAATCACGGGGCGCTCTACTTCAGTAGTGTAGTGTGTCCTCACTGCATCGTCTCGACCAATCAGAGTGAGGTTTTTCTTCCTTGTCTTCTTGTTTGTGTTTACTGGCAGACCACAAACCAACTGCCGTAAAAGAAGGCGAAGAAGAAGATTCCCAACTATATTTCTGCAGACTGTTCATTTTTGTAAGTCTGATTAGACGGAGCGGCCGGTGTCACGCACGAGGAGACGACTCCAGTTCATGAACGAAAAATAGTATTAATGATTTTAATAATGATAAATGATCTGGTGATCTTAAACCTCAGGAGGTCAGTGAAGGGGTCGCAGGAGTCCTTCAGGAGGTGCTGATGGTTTCTGATGATCAGACTCCTGAGAGGGACTGGTTGTGTTGGAGGGGTTTCCCAGGACAGTGAGGGCTTTCAGAGAGCTCCTCGGGAGTTTCCAGGCCTCCTTGTTGAGCTGGTGTCTGTGTTAACGTGTGTGTGTGTGTTTGGTAACAGGACACAGTTTGTGGGTCTTGACTAATTGATTAGAAAGCTGCTGCTGTCACAAGAGAAGCGTCTCTGACTTTGACCTCCACTTGTGTGTAATATCATACAGCGGTGGAGCTGCTCTCCTGCTTTCAGCCTGCCTGATAGATTTTAAATATAACAACAGTCAGCTTTCTGCTGTCCTCCTGGGCTTCCTACAGATGTACGTTTTCATCAGGTCAGCATCAGGTCGACCACAGACGAACTCCAGAAGAGATGCATGACATCAGACAGATGTAAATTAATAATGTTGATGTAGTCACAGCTCCGTCTGCAGCCTGATGTCTGGTGTTGTTTTATTCATCATGATCCCGTTATTAAAAACACCGTGTGAAACTCTTCGCTTACGTCAGAATGTTTTGTGCTGAGAGTGAGTGTGCAGGACCGGCAGGTTAAACTGCATTCATCTATAATAACTCACACACACACACACACACTCAGCAGGAGCTGGTGGCGTCAGTGTGGGAAGCTGTGAATGTTGCTGGTGGTGTGAGGCGATGTCAGAGAGAGCATCTGTTTGTACGGGAGAAACAGAGAGAGTGATAAAGGTGTGAAAAGAGGACGAGTGTGAGAGCAGCGAGCGTCTGTGTGGATTCACACACACATTTGTTTTTCCACGACTGCAGCCGTCCTCCATCTTTCCTTCCTCCCGCCCACTTCCCTCACTCGCTTGTTTCTCCCAGTTTCTATTTCCTGCTGTTGAAGAACACGACTCCTGTTCTTGTTCTGTATCACAGATTTACTTTTTATATTAATCAAAAGTTTAGAGATAAAAATGCAAAAACTAAAAAATAATTACAGTTGCAAGTTACAAAAGTCTGCATTTAAAAATTGCTGATTTTCTTAGATCATAAGTTAAAAGTAAAGCTGCAACTTATTAATCAAATTTTTTGTCAATTATTGAATTAATCGCAAACTAATTTGATAATTGATTAACTAGTTTGAGCTTCTTTTTTTTTTTTTAGGAATTTTTAGGAAAAAAGTCTGAATTTTCTGATTTCAGGTTCTTAAATGTGAATATTCTCTATTTTTTTCCTCCTCTACATTTTTTATAATTTTTATTTTTATATTTATTTTTATTTTATTTGTTTCACAAACATTAACAGAAAACAAAAGGGAATCAAAAATATAAAAAGTGCATGTGAGGGTAGACACCTGTACAGGCTTAGACATAGAAATGATAAAAAACAAACAAAATTATCAATACCTTTTATTATTTATATAAGTATACAGTTAAAATTGAAATATAAATGACCTGTTATACTAACAGCACAAACATTTGCTATGAGTGATCAGTACTGTTGTAATCTAATGATTTTGACAGAAGAACATTTCTGAGTTTTTTATTTATTTAGTTATTTATTAAAGAAAAGGGACAGTGTGAATTAATCAACATTTTAACTAATGTGCAAGGTTAGTTTTCATCGTCAGTCCCTTCACCAGCTGTGAAAAGGCATCCAGGAAAAATTAAAAACAACAATAAAATACAGCGGCCTGTTTTTGTACAAAGACTCAGAAGAATCCAGGAAATTAATGTTTTTATTCCACGATATCCGACAGAAAACTGACCGCGGGATGTTTTATATAAAGGAGGATGATTTTAAACCGTCCAGCTGTGAATTTATGGAATTCTTACTTTAAAAGACAAATGTACATTGAAGAATATTCATGTCAAAAACAGTCAACAATTGTAATTTTTAAACGGACGTGAACTACATAAACTGAACATCTTTGAGTTGTGGACAAAACAAGACATTTGAGGGCGCCATCTTTGGCTTTGGGAAACTTTAGATCAACATTTATCACCATTTTCTGACATTTTATAGACAAAACAACGAAGTGTAAGGTCCCTGGAAAGTCTTTAAAATTCCTGAAAAGTGTTCAATAACCCAAAAACGTCCCAGAAAGACAAAGCTCTCGAGCGGTTGCAGAAGTTATGACTCTCATCTGTCAGGAGCAAAAGAGGAAGTCGTTTGACGATGTCGTAGAGTCACAAAGTCCAAATGAAGGTAAATGGACGGGTCAACGAAACATTAACTGTTGGTGTCATTTAACCACGAACACAATCCATCCTGAATCTCATCATGGTAACCATGACGACAAAGGTCCCTTGACTTTAATAACGCCAAACGGAACAGGGCGTCTGCAGGTTCTTAAAATGTCTTACATTAAATGTTCTTTAAATGCCTTTGAAGACATTAAATAGTCTTTAATCTAAATTTGTGAGGTCTTGATTTCAACAAATATTTGATCTGATTTATTTGTCTTTTAATTTCTTTTAGTCAAAATGAGTCGAGCTCTTCTGTGAGAACGTTTCTGATCTTACAACTCTTTAAACCGACCACTGAACCTTCGACTGTCTTTTTACTTTAAGCTCACACTTAGCTGTCGGCAAAATATCTTAGCTGGTACCGTACGTCGAGATGACGACAGACATCGGACTCTGATGATATTTTAACAGTCTAATAAAAGTGACGGGTTGGGTTTTGTTCTCCGTGCCCTGAGACTAAATGTCGTTATCCTACGTCATGTTGGCGTGAGACGTTTGGAAGATGTTGTATTTTGGTCACAGTCATCTGTCGTTTGGTTTCTGCGTCAAACTGAAGTTGGCATTAGATGTTGTCCTGACGTTAGATTTTAGTCACTTGGCGTCACGACCTAAATTCATCCAAATATCGATGTCTAATGACGCTGGTGGCTGCTGGGATGGATTCATCTAACTCACTCTAATAACATCAAACCTCTCTCTGCACGAGACTACACATAAACTTTATACATGTGTGCAGAGCTTGATTAAGAAAAAGATCATTTATCCAAAAATCGGCCTTGAATTTGGTTAGAATGACCTTAAAAAGGTCTTAAAAAGCCTTAAATCTAAGTGTCTGATACTTGTAGAAATCCTTAAAGAATCTGTAACCCACACCACGATCTGTCCTTGAACCTAAACCACTCATTTTGCTTGTAAGAAAAACCACAGCAGATCAGAAGGGTTTTATTTCTGCCCAGTTTTGGAAGGCACGGAGGCACAATGTGGCCCCGCTGTCTGGAGCGTCGGACAGGAAATAGCTTCTCCGTGTTGTTGTGGAGGGCAGAGACATTTTTAGTCCTGGGTGTTGTGTTGGAGCCTGTGGACTGAGCTGGAGGCAGAGAATAGTCTGAACACGGCCGCCTTCATCTTCAGCTCACAGCAGATGATGTTGGTGTGATGCACGTCTTTTATTAACGTCATACGAATTAATGTTCACGTTTAAAATGTGTGTGTGACGAGCAGACGGTGACATGAACTGGGTCACAGTGCTGAAGCCTGGTTGACTCTGAGCTGGATGTGACCACAGCAGGTCGATAGCTGCAGCCTGCAGGCAGAGAGTGTGTGTGTGCGTGTGTGTGTGTGTGTGTGTGTGTGTGTGTATGCATGCGTGCGTGTGTGTGTGTGTGTGTGTGTGTGTGTGTGTGTGTGAATGCAGCTGTACACTATTATGTAAGAAGCCACTGGGCTGCTATTATTAGCTGCTACTGAGGCTCCAGAGACTGTGTGTGTGTGTGTGTGTGTGTGTGTGTGTGTGTGAAATCACTGCTGTTACTTTCAAGTTCACATGTTGATGCAAAAATAGAAAACGCGTCGGATGAGAGTTGCTCCAGAGACTGTGTGTGTGTGTGTGTGTGTGTGTGTGTGTGTGTGTGTGTGTGTGGTTATCAGATGTTATCAAATGAAACTCCTTGAACAAACAGTGTGACCTCGAGCAGAACCTTTTGAAATCATGAATATATCTGACTGAACCAATCAGCAGCCTCCACAAGTGTGTGAAGCTGCAGTTTCTCAACAGCCACAAGGTGGCGTTTCCATTCTGATAAGTGCCGTCTCTCCTCGTCTGTTAATAACTTCCTCTCATGTGCACCTTGTTGGGAGATTTCCAGTTGAGTATGTGCATCAATGTGCAGTCTGTAACTGGTTGGTCGCCCTCGGCTCTTCCTGAGTCAGTGATGTCTGGCAGCAGAAGAGAGGCAGTGACAAGATGTCAGCAAACATTAAAGAGAAACTGCAGGCCTCAAACATCACTCTGAGCAGTCGGTGGACGACAACACAGACGCTACAGTCATGTCGTCTCAGGGCTGTAACTCTGCTACATGACAGGAATGATAATGAAAAGTCTGGACGGCCTTAAAAAGTTAAAGAATATCCATGAATGAGGAAAAGACCCAAACAGACAGAGGCAAACCTTTAAGAGGAACCAGTCTGGAAGTACTCAGATAACTGTTGTATAGTTCAGTAAAGGCAGGCGTTGCCATGATAGTTTGTTCCCCTGAAACCCCAAAAATCCAGGAATAATGATTGAATACCTGTAAAAGTCCTGAAAACTCAGAAATTTAAAAATCAAAAATAGCATCAGTGGCGAAAAACACAGCAATTATCATTGATAGGTTAGTTGGTAAGAATTGATTGCTTCATTGGCATCCTCCCATGACCCTCTACCACTGTGCCAAATTTCACATGGATTGACCAAGTCAGTGAGGAGAAAAACGTGGAACAGACACACACAGAGGTTTCATCATTATATAGAAAGAGAACCCCGAAAAGTCTTTTAAAAACAATAAAAAGTCTTAAATATCCCTAAAAAGTCTCTGACAACCCTGAAAAGTTTTAATACAACTGAAAAAATGTTAATAACTTTGGAAAGTCTTTAGAAATCCCCCAAAGTGTCAGATATCCCCAAAAGTCGTCATTATTCGTAACTAAAGAATTTCCTGGACATGAAGGACTTTTCATGGTTTTTGGGAAAATTAAAGACTTTTGGAAATATAAAGAATTTTTGAGAATTCCAAAGACTTTTCAGGTACATTTAAGACTTATCGGAATATTACATACTTTTCAGGAATTCCCAGTCTTTGATGTTCCTGAAAAATGTTTTAACAACTCTAAAAATTTGTTAATAACACAGAAAAGTCTTTAACAGCCATAACTTGTCTTTAGAATTCATCAAAGTTTCAAATATTTTCATAAAGTCTTTATTATTCTTCACTACTTAAAGACTTTTCATGGTTCAAGACTCTAAATGAATATAAAGACTTTTTCAGGAACATGAAAGACTTGTTGTGGTCATGAAAAGTTTTTGGGATTATTTAAGAACTTTGAGAATTTCAAAGATTTATGAGAATATTACAGACTGCTCAGGAATTTCCAGTCTTTAATAAACCCTTTATAACCTTGAAAATTCTTTATAATTAAGTTAGTTAAGTCTTCATTATTCTTAACCACTGGGTTTTATTTAATTCTTTTCCTGGCTTTGAAGACTTTGTAGAGTTATTAAAGAATTTTCAAGGTTATCAAAGACTTTTTGGGGTTATTATTCCAGACATGAAAGACTTGTCACGCTTCAAGACTCATCGCGAATGTTAAAGATATTCAGAAGTTCTGAATAACGTCAGTTCCTGTTTTCATGTTCACTGAAGTGTAACTGGACGACTTCGTCTCCACGAGCAGTCGAGCAGGCTGCAGATGTTTCAGGTTGAAGCTAACCAGACTGTGTTTCTCTGGGTTTCAGGACTGCTTTGAAGATGCCTACGACCGAATACCTGCGTGAGTGTGCACACACACACACACACACACACACACACACACACACACACACACATATGTCTGGTGTGTTTGGGTTTTATAGACACTGAGTCATTTCCTGTCAACTTCCTGTTTCTTTCTGTCTGTTTCACTTTTACTCACTTCCTGTGCTGACTGGTGGATTTATCTTCTGTGTGTGTGTGTGTGTGTGTGTGTGTGTGTGTGTGTGTGTGCAGGGCGTGTCAGATGGACCTGCAGACCGCCATCCAGGAGACTCAGTGTGCTCTCAATCTGGTCCTCAACAACAAGTTCTCTGAAGCCCTGGACCTCCTCAAACCATGGTAACCACAGCAACACATCTGTGTGTATGTGTGTGTGTGTGTGTGTGTGTGTGTTTGTATTGAGTTACACACATCAGTCTGGTTATCGTAAACTAAAATAAGCGGTGAAAAATACTTTCTTAAACCAAAACTGAATAAAAACGATGTTATTTAAACTAATACAAATAAAATAAATA
Source organism: Epinephelus fuscoguttatus (assembly GCF_011397635.1). Lineage (NCBI taxonomy): Eukaryota > Metazoa > Chordata > Actinopteri > Perciformes > Serranidae > Epinephelus > Epinephelus fuscoguttatus. The sequence continues at coordinate 5,488,868 of NC_064774.1, read as the reverse complement.
AAAACGTAAATTCATTTCACTTTTAGTTTTTTAAAATATCACGACCAAAGATTTGACTTTATTTCTCCTGCTGCACATCTTGTCAAACAGTCTCTTCCATATATTTGCACTGAATTTAATCTCAAAAACACGGAACAAAGTTCATCCTGTTCAATGAGTTATGGGACGGTTGGTAACCTTATGTTGTGTTCACACCGGGCACAAATAAAACAAACGTGTGTGTGTGTGTGTGTGTGTGTGTGTGTGTGTGCACAGGTGGAGGGACAGTATGTACCATGCGTTGGGTTACAGCAGCATACTGGTGATGCAGGCGACGATGACCTTCGAACACAGGGACATCCAGGCTGCCATGGCAACCATCAAGGAGGCGCTACATACCTGTCAGAGGTGAGAAAATGTTGTGTTGACATGAAATGTGGTTCATCATTCATGTTCCCCTCAGGATAAACTGATCCTCTGACTCTTCATCTGGCGCCATCATCAGGTCAAAGTTGAATGTGTCTTACCCATGCTACGATAAAAGAAACTATGGCACAAACATGTAATTAAAGTTCAGTTCACTAAGGAATTTCATCAGGAGCAGCCCAAATACAGACGTGAATTTGCACTGGGATGTTCAAACCTTCACATTTTTATTTCCCTTCAGACCGGAGCTGCTGCTGCTGGAAGATTTTCACTGCTGTTTCAATAAGATTATAAATCATAAATGAACATAGTGACAAAACTGTCAGTATTTTTATGGTGCTTCACCTTTAATGGATAAACGACAATATAACAGGAGTGTGTGTCTTTTTTTCTGCAGGTTCAGGAAGAAGAACTCAGTAGTCGGATCTCTGTCCAGTCTGATCAGCAAGCAGTCCAACCTGCAGGAAGGTACGTGAACACATGTCCCGCCCACACACCGTTTGATTGACAGCCGAGGTCTGCAGGAAGTCACTGTGCTGTTTGTTTGCAGAGGAGATGCACGCAGAGATCTGCTACGCCGAGTGTCTGCTGCAGAAAGCCACGTTGACGTTTGTACAGGTCAGAGCTGTCTGTCTGTCTGTCTGTCTGTCTAAGTATCACAATGACAACAGGGCACTGTCTCGTTTTGATGATATTTTAAGATTCAAAGCAAAGTCACAGTCTGTGCAGCAGAGGCTGACATATGCTGAATTACAGTCTCTTCTCCGGGTCAACCTCCGAAAGCATTGAATGCTTCATATCCCATAATGCAACCTGTTGGCGTCTCTGTCATTAGACCCTCCCTACCTGGTAAACAGTGACATCTTACACAACCCCAAACTTCCACTTCCACTATCAGAATACATCTTTAGGCATAAGTCTGCATTTACCAAGTGATAACGCAACACATCCAGGGAAACAAGGTAACTCTGCTAACGACGGGGCTAATGAGGCTGTGAGCTAATTTAGCACTCTTTGTCTCTCTGCCTATCTTTCAGGATGAAAACATGATCAGTTTTATTAAAGGAGGCATCAAGATTCGAACAAGCTACCAAATCTACAAGTGAGTGCTTCAAATGACCAGTGACCGTGAGACATCGTTTACGTGATTAAAAGGACACTGCGTTAACGTGGAGCTTAGTGTTTGGATGGAAAAATGCAACATTTGACATTGTAAATAAAGTCTGGATTCTTTCCTAATCGTGTCGTCATGTTTCCTGTCACCCAACAGGGATTGTCAGAATGTGCTGAACGTCACTCAGGACCCGACCAGCCAGTCAGATTCATTCAAACAGTTTGAGGGCGGAGTCAGGCTGGGCATTGGATCCTTCAACCTGGTGGGTGTTCACTGGTTTGTCCCAGATAGGAGGAGTTCAACTGACTAAACTGACTTCCAGACGTCTTTTCTAAGCTTTCTGTCACATATTGTTCTATAACATTTTGTAGCAGTGACAGTCACAGTGTTTACTTACATCACAGGTTTAAAAATGACCGCCGGTCATTGATTCAGTGAGTGAGGGTATCACATTAACACTCCCATTATCTTTCATTTCATCTGCCAGAATTAGGCGTATGTCATCAGCATATTGGCGAACCAGAGACAAATAGACACAGTATAAAGTAGGCATATTGATCTGTTGACACTGTCATGATTTAATGGTTTATTTCATTATGATTTAATCATGTTTTCTGTTTCTGGCTTTCAGATGTTATCTCTCCTCCCTCAGAGGATTCTGAGGTTGTTGGAGTTCATCGGATTCTCAGGAAACAGGGTCAGTACAGCTCCTTTAAAGTGACGCTCCGGCCTGTAGACCTGGAAGGCAGCAATGAGAATGTCTTGTTTTGTAACAGTTAATGATAACCCTGTCTGTCTGTCTGTCTGTCTGTCTGCAGGGGTTTGGTTTGTCTCAGCTGAGAGAGGGAGCCTCCAGCCACAGTCTGCGGTCGATCCTCTGCGCTCTGACTCTGCTCTTCTACAACACATACGTGTCACTGATACTCGGTATGAAAACATAAATACACATTTAACATATTTTACAGATACAGAACACTTTAACTGTGTGTGTGCAGGACAGTAAAGATACTGGTGTCGATGTTGTGTTTGATCAGGAACTGGAGAGGGGAACCTGGTGGAGGCTGAAGCTCTGCTGGAGCCGTACCAACAAAAATACCCCAAAGTAAGACGACTACACACACAAGGTGTCAATCTGCAGGAAATATAAAACATTCAGCCTCGTGATTCATGAAGACGTTTAAAGTCTCATGAAAACTCACCGAAAACCCTGAAATAAAAAGTTATGCATTAATCAGTTGATGAAGTACAAACTGATAAACTAAAAACTACTTCCTGTTTGTGTTTCTTTCAGGGCTCCATCATTCTCTTCTACTCAGCTCGTATCTCCGCACTGCGAGGAAACTTCGAGAAGGTCTGAAACACACAATCTTTACTTCTATCTTTATATTTATATATCTATAGATCTTTTTATATTTATTTACTTGGTACCTTTATGTAATATGTTCCCTAACCCCGAAACATAACCTTGACCTAAACCTAATTAAACCTTGACTGAAGTCTGAATCCTCAAACAGACCTTTTAAGAAGTGACAACCTTTTCTCAAGAAAGTATTCACTTTCCAAAACTGTCTTCATCTTTCAAAAATGTCTTGATTTTCCAAAGATGTCTGTTTTCCAGAGGTTTTGACTTAAGTGCTTATGTGCTCACTTTCCAAGATATTCCAAATTTCTACTTTTCAAAATTTCAAACCTGTCTTCATCTTCCAAAAAATGCAGTTCTCAAAAATGTTTTTATTTTATAAAAAGATATTCATGTATGTTTATGTCTTCAATTTCCAACATTTTCTACATTTGTACTTTCCAAAAAATTCCAGCAATGTCCTCATTTTCCAAAAGTGTCTTAATTTTTCAAAGATGTCTTTTTTTCCTCAGAGGTTTTCACTTAAGTGTTCAGTGGCGGTTCTAGGCCAGTTTCAATGGGGTGGCCAAGCTAGGGCCAGTCCTTTTGATACAGGGGCACTTACAAGTACGGTCAAATATCTAAGTCTGAACAATAAGATATATATATGTGTAGGGGGGTCCGGGGGCATGCTCCCCCAGGAGAAAATTTTGTATTTGATTTAAAGGCATCAATCTGGTGAATTCTGAGAGCAAAGTTATGATGGCAGAATATGTCTAGATTTCAACATCTTTGTGCTTTTTATGTGTGAAAAATGTTCCATTTTTACTGATAAAAACACTAGTTGTATGTTATGGTGAAGGGTTACACTTAAAATACGGCTAAGTATTAGTGGTTAAACATTTCAGTAATCAAAAGAAAAATGACTGACGTACTGATCTGCTCTGGAGGGCTATTTTAATATTTAAAATCATGTGCAGACAAAATATTCTTTTAAAACTCTCACACTCACAAGTACAGTTCCAGATACGCACAACAACACAAAATACACAAAACGAAAGGAAAACGAAGGGTGAGATTCAAATAAATTACACACAAACAGGCACAAATTACTGCTTTCCTCCCTCCCTCTCGATTTGCAAGTACAGCACCCTGAATCAGAGCATTTCAAAAGCCCTCAGGTAGTTGAATGCCTCTGGGACAGGCCCATTTATAGCAACCCACTGCATCCGTGGCGATGCGATCCGGCCGAGGCACGGTGCCGGAGCTAATAGCAGCCATTCAAGAAGCTGCTCCACCAGCCGCTGCCTAGAAGCGGCTCGGCGCTCCGCTCGCTAAAATTACGCGCGGGTCTATTTCTGACGGCGCGTCAATTTGCACAGACCAAATGAGTCAAACAGGAAGTCAGGCAGAAAAGACGAGTATCCGGTTGATTTTCAAAATAAAAGACCCATGAAAACTCCGGATCGTATTTCACATCGCTACATCAACATGATGTGACAGGCATGAGTCAAATGAAAAGGAAAAAGTTTTCAGAGCTTACCTCAATGGTGCTGTGTGTTGCTGTGCAGGCTCAGAGTTGTCTTAAATCAGCCACACAATTCTCTACTGATGTGTTCTGGGTGTTTTCAAGAATGCTCATGAAGTGGATGTCAGTATTCCTCAATATTCCGCTTAGAAATGCAGTCTGCGCTATCAACTCAGGCTCACATTAGTGCTAGGAGAGCGACGTCTGTGGTGAGGCCGGGGAGGGTGAGGGGGAGGGGCAGGGAGGGGGGAGCCGAAGAATTCTCAGGAGGTGCTCCAGCCGGTGCGCTACAGAGTGACGTTCATTTACCGGAGGCATTTTATATCTGGCCAGTTTTTGGAGACTGTGGCAGGGCAAATTAGTCAATGTATGGGAAACACTAAACACTAGAAAACTCAGGCCCTTTTCCTTCTTGTGTGGTGTATTCTGCATGATTCACTGGGTGCGCCTCTTTAAGTGGTCCGACCGGCAACCTGTTGAGACGATTTAGTTCCGCGTTCCCCCTCCGACTCCTCGGCAGGGGGGTCACGGGGGGGCCGGACTCGGAGTTATGGGGGCACTGGCCCCTGCTGGCCCCCGCCCAAAACCGCCATTGTAAGTGTTTATGTCCTCACTTTTCAAGATATTCCAAATTTCTACTTTTCAAAATTTGCCAACAATGTCCTCATTCTCCAAAACTGTCTTCATCTTCTAAAGATGTCCTGATTTTTTCAGACATCTTTTATTCTTTTTTAAGAGATTTTCACTTTTGTGCTTATGTCCTCAATTTCCAACATTTTCTACATTTGTACTTTCCAAAATTTTCCAGTAATGTCCTCGTTTATTATTCGTTAATTTTTCAAAGATGCCATTATTTTTTTGTTTTTTCTTTGTCCTTGCTTTCAAAAATGTAAAACAATTCTACTTTCCAAGATTTTCCAAAAAAATGCCCTTATTCACCAAAACTGTCTCCATCTTCCAAAAATGTCTTAAATTTCCAAAGATGTTTTATTTTTCAAACAGCTTTTCACTTTTTTGTTTATGTCCTCAATTTCCAATATTTTCCAAACATCTACTTTCCAGAATTTTTCAAAAATGTTCTCATTCTCTGAAAGTACTCCCACTTTCCAAAAATGTCCTCACATTACTAAATGTCCTTATTCACAAATTTATTTATTTTTTTTTTTATCCGAAAGTGGCTTCATTTTCTAAACATACCAAAAATGTCCAAACTCTCCAAAACTTTCAAAACCTTTCAACTCCAGTTGGTCCTGACTCCGGGAGTTAAAGACTCGTACGTAGCTTTTGGCTCTGTCAGTTACACAAAGAAGTGAAATTCTGATATATGAAGAATTTGTCATGAATTTGAAGTTTAAATAATTCTCTTACTGTTGTTCCTCCCATCACCTGAGTTTCCCTCTGATATCTGTCCTCTCCCAACAAACCTGAACAGCTCAGTGTCAATATATAAAACGCACTCTGTGTTTTAGGCGCGGGCGAAGTACGAGGAGTGTATCAGCAGCCAGCAGGAGTGGAAGCAGATTCACCACCTGTGTTACTGGGAGCTGATGTGGACTCACTCCTACCAGCAGGAGTGGCAGCAGGCGTACCACTACGCTGACCTGCTGTGTAAGGAGAGCCGCTGGTCCAAGGTAAACACATGATGCATGATTTCATCTGGAAAAGAAAATTGTAACTGTTCAGGTCTCCGGTTTGAAAACATTTATCTTCTCAGGTCATTTTGTCCCTTGAATCCTAAGTTTTAGTGCCCGGTGTTCCAGTTGTGCTAGTTTGGCTATAAATATCTGAAAACAAAGAAAATGAGGCTTAATTTTGAAATTAATTCCAGAAACAGTTTGAATTTTATTTATGGATTTTTTGAAAAGCTGAATGGTTGATTGAGACTTTCTCATGATCTGTGCTGAAGAAGACTTTTGTTGATTAATTTGATAATATTTTCTGTGAGGTTTTAATGGAGACAAACATCCTTTTGAGTGAGTAATTACAAAATCTGTTTCGTAATATGTTTTGATCTTCAAGAAATGATCTTACATGAATGCATCCATCTGTGGAAGGAGAATAATTTGGGAAGAGTGTGAGTTGATCCATAAACCATAGAAATCCTGTGACCGTGAGCTCATTCAGAACGATGAACATTAAATACTCTATTTATTTTTTCAGGATAGATATCTGTTGGGTCTCTGTAAATTAAGAGTACATTCTAAATCTGCCCTGTGTGAAAAGTGTTGTATGATAAAATTTGTTTTATATTTGGGGCTATTTAATAAATTTAACTCACCTTTTTACCCTCTCCAGGCTATCTATGTTTACCAGAAGGCGGCCATCCTCAGTATGATGTCACAGGAGGAAGTGAAGAAGACAGGGGAGGACATCATGGAGCTCTTCAGGTCAGTCCAGGGCCTCCAGGGCTTGGCACCAGTCACATGACTGAAAACTATGAATAGGAATTCATCACAAAGTGTATTTATTTGTGTATTCATGCGTACAGGCAGGTGGAGGGGCTGAAACAGCGCCTGGCAGGGAAGTCGATCCCGACGGAGAAATTTGCAGTGAGGAAGTCCAGACGCTACAAAGCTGCTAACCCCGTCCCCCTGGTCATCCCTGCACTGGTATACTCACACACACGCCTGCACTAATGTTTTTAATTTTAGGATGTTGAAAATTAAATTCAGAGTCTTTTTAAATAAGCTGTGTCTATCAGAAAGCTTTGATTGACATGTATTTAATGTACTCTGAGCAAACTCTTAGTTTAAAGTAAAATTTGGTGACATTGTCACTCTGTAGGAGATGATGTACGTTTGGAACGGTTTCACCATCGTCGGAAAAAGAGCCGACAGCACCGAGGCCCTGCTGGTTACCATAGAGAAGGCTGAAGAGCAGCTTCGCAATGACCCCAGTAGGTTCAAAATAACATTGCTGCTGTCAACACTAATGCTAACACCTTTTACTCTGAATCCTTTTTTTGGAGAGTGACACAGGGAATCCACAGGGCTCCATCCTGGGCCCACTTCTCTTTCATACTGTGTATGTAAATGACCAGAAACATTACATGCAGCAGGTTTTTTTCAGATGTATGCAGATGATGCTGTTTTATACTTACATGTTCGTGCTCTTTCTGTTGTCTCAGCACTTCCAATCTACAGCAGCATGGTGTGAATACTCAAAGCTGTCAGATTGCATTTCGTCCAGGACTCAGGAGTACATACATTAAATTTAAATATCAATGGACACATCTGAGAAACAGGTTTCTGTAGCTAAATATCACAGTCAGGGTGCGCCTTGTCTTTTACCATACTGTCGCTAAGATCAAACCAAATAACATGACATATGTATATGTTGCAGATCCGTCAGAGTTTCATCCCGACGACAGCTGCCTGGTCCAGATGTTGAAGGGACTCAGTCTCAAACACCTGGGCAGGTTATTGCAGGCTGAGCTGTGCTTCACGCAGGTCCTGTCCAGGTAACACACACACACACACACACACACACACACACACACACACATGAGGACATGCAGACAGACAGGTTCATGTACCGTGTATCGTTATCTTCTGGAGGTGTGAGAGAGATAAGATAAACTGTCCTATCTGTGTGTTTTCAGTGAGAACCGTATCAGATACGATCACTACCTGATTCCCTTCACTCTCTATGAGTTGGGTCTGCTGTATAAACAACAGGGAGACTTCACCAAGGCCACCACGTACATCGAAAATGCCAAGTGAGTTCTCTGTATACTTGTACTTATAAACTGTACTTCATAATATACCTAATGTACCTCTCTATAACTGTATAGCTTTATATACCTTTGTTTATTTTCATGTGCTTTTATGTGCCTTCCCTCCAGTAATATCTCTATACATTTATACACTTTTAATACAGCTCTGTTTACTTGCATTATATACCTTAATATCTTTTTATACCCCTGTATACCATGAATAGCCTTTATACATCTTTACATAATTTCATATACCTTGATACACATCTGATACTTTCATATACTTTTATTTACCTTTTAAGTTGTTTCATATACTTTTATTACACTGTAATTACTTTCATATATACTTTATTATACCTTTTTATATTTATACTTTTGTGTACCTTGAACTACCTCTACACACCTTTATACACTTTAATATACACAATGCTCTTCTTAATTCTTTCATATACCTGTACATACATTTATAAACTTCCGTATACAATTATACAACTGTATTTACCATCATATGTTGTCATTTTTTATTTATACTTCTGTACACTTTGAATTACCTCAGTACACCTTTATACACTTTGATATACCTTGATTCACTTCTTAATACTTTTCATACACCTGTATACACATTTATAAACTTTCGTATACCTTTAAACAACTGTATTTACTTTCATACATGTATTAATATACTTCTTAATACTCTCATATTTTGCCACACACACACACACACACACACATATATATATATATATATATATATATATATATATGTACTTTCATATACCTTTATACAACTGTATTTACTTTCATACATGTATTAATATACTTCTTAATACTCTCATATTTTGCCACACACACACACACACACACACATATATATATATATATATATATATATATATACTTTCATATACCTTTATACAACTGTATTTACTGTCATACATACCTTGATACACTTCTTGATATTTTCATATACCTCCACACATACACATATTTATACTTTTATATAACTTTATACAACTGTATTTACTTTTCCTTTCAACTTAATAAACAGTTTTATTTATATATTTATACCCCTGTATACCTTGAATAACCTCTACACACCTTTATACACTTTAATATAGGCAAATGCTCTTCTTAATTATCTCCAATACCTGTATAAATTTTCATATATATGTTTTATTTTTATATTCATGCATACCTTGAATTACCTTTATATACCTCTATACATTTACATGTACCTTGATGTACGACTGAATGACTTCATATACTTTTATACACATTTTAATACTTTCATATACAATCATATTTACCTACATATATACATTAGATTTTTGTATTTACACACCTGTACCTTGAATTACCTTTATTCACCTCTACAGATTGTCATATACTTTGATGTACTTTTAAATAGTTCAGTATACCTGTATATACATTTATACACTTTGATATGTATTTATACACCTCATATACCTTTATACATATTTGTATTTATTTCATTTACAGTTCCTCTGTACACATGGATATATACTTTTCAGCACTTTTTGCACCTATATAAACCCTTGTGTGTCCATTTATATGCCTATGTTCACCTCTTCTTTACACGACTCACAGTCCCTGTGTGTACTGTACCTCCACACACTGCTGTACACCTCCTCCATGAGCCTGATACCTGTCTGACCTGCAGGTGTTTCTGATGTGAATGTGATATCTCTGGTATTTGGCCAAAGGGAAAATTCCAGGCATAACTTCAAGTGTACAAACAGCCTCAGGTTTTCTTCGAGGCGCACAGCTTCACTAGACACAAAGACAGTTCTGTTTTTAGCTGCTTAAACCTCGACTGAGCACAGGCTCAGGTGAGTTACCTGCAAGACGTGCAGTGATACAACATTTGTGTTCTTTTATCTACGACTGTGTGCTCTTCATCAGGATGAACTACAAGGACTACTCCATGGAGTCCAGACTGCACTTCAGGATCCACGCGGCCCTCAACAGCCTCAAAGGATCACCTGTCAGCACCCCATAATACTCTACGATAACTCAGACGGCAGCTGGAAACATCAGTGTATGAATCATGAATCCAGGGATCTCCTCTCTCACTCAGCTGAAGTAAAGCGCCCCTCAGTGAAGAAGCTTGAAGGTGTCGGGCATTCATTGTCCACCAGGACTCTCCTCTCCTCATTGCTAGCAGCCTTATCTTCTATTTAAATGTTTCCTTATTTATTTTTTCACAGTGTGCAGACAGATGAGATTATTTAAGCGCCTCCTCTCAAACAGGCTCGGGCTTCCCGTCAGCTAATACACAGCTTTAATTTGCAGACGCAGCGCCATGGTTCAACGCCAAATGTCAACTTAATCAACACGCTAAGAGTTAATGATCCTTGATCGTCCGTAAGGAGACGATAAGACACGAGGAGCTTCACTCAGAGGGCTCGTTCACTCAGAGACGCTTCAGGAGACGACAGCTGCTCTTTGATATAAAAGCACAAGATAGGAGGTTTTAGAAAAGACGCAGCAGGATCGGCCGTCACACCGAGACGGGAAACTAGCAAGCGAGGAGAGATCTGGTGAAACCAACCTGACAGATGTTTAACTGATCACTGTTCACCTCCTGCGGCTTCTGTCTGAACGAGCCCTAAAATTAAAAACTGACATCTAAACTACCAAACAAGTCATGGCCTTAAACTGCTTCTGGTTTTGTATGCGCTCAGTAAACTGTATATTTTTAGGACAGAATCAAAAACACTGACAGATGAGTGTGAGGAGCAGGAAGAGACGTGTGTGTGTAGGAACACACAGTGTATATATGTATATATATATATATATATATATATATATATATATATATATACATATATATATATATATATATATATATATATATATATATATATATATACATATACATATATATATGCTTTATTCTTTCTTTACTTTGCCTTTTTCTTTATGATTTTATAATAATACATCACACCACACGTGCACACAGACGTGCACACGCAATCACAGCCTTCTCACCAACCGTGGCTTATCCAAACACACACACAACATGATACACTCATTCCAAGCTTGCACATACTGGGCAATACGCACATTTAAAAGAGAAGCAAACAGCTGTAAACGCACACATTTAGCAGCAATATGACTCCGTGCTGTTGGTCAGTGTGTCCGTGTGTGTCCATGTTTGCACCGTCAGCTGTTTTATTTCTGTCTCATTCTTTGAGAGAGATTTTCTTTGCCTCTGATAAACGTTTGCACAACTCAAACTACACTCACTCCACATTGACTCAACCTTCTGTTGACGGAATACTGAACATTCATCTCAACAGTCGTCGTCGAGCTGCTGACGTCCAGACTGTGGGAGACGGATGGCTTCAGGGAGATGGCCTGTTTTTTGTTTTTTTAAGTTGTATTTTATTATTTACGATAAATTCTATAGATCAACAACAAACATGAAGAGCAGTTACTTTAGTGTCTGTTTATGGACGTAGACATTTTTAAAAAGCACAATCAACACCGTGGATACGGTTCACTTCTCATTTGGTTTCACATAGTTTGATACTATTTACTTTTACGTCAGCACAGTCTCACGATGCGTGAAATGGACACAAAGTTTTAAGAACGCATTAAGTGGTGGTGGGCAGGAAATGTGAATATCACGTGCTGGCAACATGAGAACGATGTCAGTGTGAGTTCTTTTACGAATGAAGAAAACACTTGGTTAGATTTAGGGAACAAAAAATACTTTGTTTTGTTTAGTTTAGAAAAAAAGATCATTTCAGTTAAAATAACTACGTACAGGATGTAAGTGACATAAACGTGTGTATTTTGCATAGTTACCAATGATTATACTTTACAAAGATAGACGACACGTCTTCACTTCCTCCCAGGGTATAAAACATAATCCAAAATATTCCAGATATGGCTGCAGCCATCTGACGTCATTTGGAGCCAGAATCGGCACGGTGGTGTCAAGTCATCGCCGTCCAGCCAACACCGACTGGCACAGGCAGCTGTAGGGCTGAGCAATATGGAGAAAATCAAATATCATGATATGTTTAACCAAACACCTCGATATCAATATGGCAACAACATTGTAGGGTTGACTGTTGGTGCTCTGACCAAATATTTAAACAATGAGATTTTAATAGAGATAAATAACCATCAGTAATATGGATGCAATGACTGAGTCAGTAAAGGCAGATAATAGAACGGCTACAACAGTTTGATGAGTTCAGAAAATTACATCACTTTACTTAAATGGAGCCTTGCCACATTTAAAAAGACATCTCGTGATATACTATCAATATGTTGCCCAGTTGATGATCAGTTATAACATCAGACCTCCTCTTTATACCATCAAATAACTCAAAACATCAGTGTGATAAGAATTATGTTTTGATCCTTTAGTTTGGCTCATGTCCCGTCCACTAACACGGAGGGAGCAGGGTTTATGACCTGTACTGCAGCCAGCCACCAGGGGGCGATCCAGATATTTTGGCTTCACTTTTGGGGAGCTGTCATGTCGTTCATCTTTATAAACAGCCTGTTTTAGTTACATAAAGTACTCACGTACACTTTACATAATTACGTAAAGTCCGTAAAGTTATGTAATGTTGACTTTTGGTTTCACACAGGACACGAGCAGAAGTCTCCTGGGTGAAAGTCCATGTTTGTGTGACCCATCCACCACACTGCCCACTCACCCTGCGCCGACTGTCCCATTTTTTCCATTTGACTTTTTCCACGTGACTCCAACACGTTAGGCGCCCACCACCAGGTTATGCATTATTAAGACTTTGTTTCCATTAAAAGTCTTTCTATGAGACTGTGTTGGTTACATACATGATATATTACCTCAATAAATATTTAGTGTATGTCAGACTCAAACGGTACGTTAGTTTATAGCAGCTGGATTTGTGGCTTTGAAAGATGAAAATGCTTTTATCTCCAAAAAGGCAGAACAAGTTTCCCCTTTAAACATTAAATATTGAACTCAGTACATCAGATAAAACAGTGTCACATTGATTGGAGGAGTTTTGTCAGTCAGTCCCAAACAGCAGCAGAGTTCTCTTAATTTCATCTTTGCTCTATTTCAAACATCCGGAGCAAAGGACGCACTTGTCCTTGGAGTTGTGTCCAACTTGAATCAATGAGTGGTAACAATTAGCCTTCTCCCTATAACGAATGTATCAACCGAAAGACCAAATTACATACGTGTGTCTTGCTGTACATGTCTTTTGTTTTTCACGTGTACTTTGTGCCTGTTGGGGTGTGATCTTTCTTTGTGTGTTTGTGTGATCTGAAACTTCCGAACAACTGAATTCGCCAAGTACAGAAAACATTCATTTGTGGTAAAGTAGATAAAAGACCGGAGTCGTCCGTCTGAAAGAGATGTGGCAATAAATGTGTTGACGTCCCAGTAGTGCCCCATACTGCAGGACGATGCTCGATCAACTGCTAATGCTAGAAAACTGCCGGTGGCTAACGCTGCTAGTTAAACAAGGTTTTGAACAAAATTTGACTCAGTGAATATTTTAGATAACGCACCAACCATTCACGTCATCGGTTTGCTATTACGTGATTGATTTAACAAGCTGTGGCATCTTAGCATCGCACCCTTAGCTTGTGCTACAGTATTAGCATGTTGCCTGCAAAATAATATGCTAATATATTGTGCCTACTAGCATAGAATATTTTAAAATGTTAGCATTAGCTCTTGACGTGTTTGCTACATGTGTGCATAATGCTAGCTCATGTGTTATCATTACATTCGAGTCACAGAGCTAACGTCTGTTTTTCTGGAGGACAGATCTCTTTCATTTAATGACCCTTAGCACAGGTTCAAAGGTGTGTCCAAATCCTCAAGGAAGTAAGAAAAATATTCTGCTCACTGTGCGATAATAAAGATTATTAACCTCTCGTTATCCAAACAAAGATGGTAGCTGGAAGTCCTTGCTTATTTTTACACATTATTGTGTATTAAAAAAATTAAAGAAATTGCAACCCAGAATAAATGTTGGCTTTACCCCAAAAACACTCACTGGTCTCAAGTCCCGGTTTTACAAAACTAACGCTACACTCCTGCTTTAAGACAAACCATATCACCAGAAATTTTTTTTCCTCATTTTACGTTTCTGTAAACCACAAATTTGTTACATTGTGGTGAGGTTTAGGCACAAAAACAACTCGGTTATGATGTGGAAAAGATCATGTTTTGGCTTAAACCACTCAAGTGTGGTGGCACAACAGTCACTGGAAAAGCAGGGACAGGGCGGTAAAAATACACCCGGGTTCAGTGGCTCAGACCCTGCTGGGAAATGCTGCAAATAGTTGGTAAAAACAACCGGGACAGGTGGCTCAAACACCCCTGAGAAATGCTGCAAATGCTCGGTACTAACACCTGGGACAGGTGGCTCAAACGCTACAAACAGTCAGTAAAACACCCGGGATCAGTGGCTTAAACATCCCTGAGGAATACTGCAAATGGTCAGTGAATTCACCCAGGGTAGATCAGGCTCAAACGCCACCAATAGTCTAAGAACACACAGGACAGGTGGCTTAAACGGTGCTAAGAAATGCCACGAAGGGTGGGTGGGAACCAGTGGGATTGGTAGCTCAAACGCCGCGGAGAAATGTTATGAATAGTCGATGGAAAACACTGAGATTCAGTGGCTCAAACGCTGCAGAGAAACTCTGGAAATAGTCAGTAAAAACACCCGAGACAGGCAGCTCAAACACCACAAATAGTCGGTAAACACAGTCTGGATCAGTGGCTTAATCGCTGTTGAGAAATGCTGCTAATACTCGATAAAAACAATCAGGACAGGTGCTGCAAATGGTCAGTAAAAACACCCGGGATCAGTGGCTTAAATGCTGCCAAGAAACGCCATGAAGGGTGGGTGAAAAACAAGCAGGATCTGTGACTCAAATGCTGCCGAGAGATGGCACAAACAGCACAAACAGACCGGCTTCTATGGCTAAAACGCGGCTAAAAAACGGCACCAACGATCGATGAAAAACACCTTTTGTCTGCAGCTAAAACTTCGCCTCAAAGGGTCGGTCGAAACACCGAGGCTCGGTGGCTCAAATGCTGCTGGCAAACTGAAACTGACTGCATGGAGTGTTTGTATTTTCTGCCAAACAACGCAAGGAATTTTCAGACTAACCAGGCTACGTAAATTTGGGCTGTCCAAACGTCACTTTAGGGACGTTGATTGGATTTCGTACAAAACATACAAATGTGATGTATCCATGGCAACCCTTTCTTCTGGTGACAGGGCTGTAAAGAAAGGAGAGTAGCATTATTGTAGCTGCCTCTAAAACTTCTACATTTTCCTCCACGTCATACGAATCAGACGAGGTAAAGATTCTTTGACTTCTGGCTGATGTCTTTGTTGGACGAAGACGTAGAGTCGTAATTTAATAAATCTGATAAACAGCGGACGGAATATTTTGGATCCAGATAGTCTGACAGATAGTGTTTTTAAATGACCCTCAAGGATTTGTCCTCCAGGTGTGACCGATCCACTTTAAAGATTTCATCATCGTCACTCTAAAGATTTAAAGTTTTGGATGTTTTGGTGTCTTTTGTCACGGCCTTTCTCTGTGGAAGGCTTTGGTTCAGCTGTTCATGTCGGTGCCTCTGTGCGTCTCTGTTAAACTGTATGAACTCTCTTTTCTGTATGATATGCATTGCATGTTTTTCTTTATTATGTTTAATCTTTATTTTCTAATATAAGACATGACTGTATGTGCTTTATGGCAGGAAGTGATATGACCCTATATTACAGGCTTTATGGTTCCAGGTGGTGATCGACATGGTGCAATAAACTGAAAACAGAAGGATAATTGTTCATTTTGAGTGACGTGGCCTTTTTCTTTCATCACAGCTGTTTCTGTGTTCCTGTGCCTCTTTGTGTCCTCAGCCTTGAAGTTTAACTTGTGTTTAGTTGTCTCATCGTTCACACAGTGACATTAACATATTTTTAAAGCAGTGATCCAGGATATGTGGAGTTATAGTCACATCACATTCTGACGAAAATAATAACTATTCATATTGTCTGTATTTGTGTCTCTGCTTTACAAACAGCAAAGACAAAGAAATGTAATCATACTTCATAAAATTATCATCACAAACCATAAGTTCCCACTGATTGAACAGGAAGTTGTCAAACTCTAACCTGAACTAAAGTCTCTCTGAAACTGATCTGTCAGCTGACCTTCTGACCTTTCAACTTAAACGCTAGGAAAAAGGTTGGCACTGTTTGTTTCTGCAAACCAAATAACATTGGTACATTATTATGTCACATGCATTGAAACAGTTCAACAACCCTGTGGTTAATGTGTGGTTATGTTTAGGCATAAAAAGATCATGTTGGCTTAAAATACCTGGTTTCGGGGGCATAATCCCCGCTGTAAAAAACAGTGATGTCCTGGTCAAGCATTTTTCTGTTGTTATAGCGCCACCCAGTTGCCAATTAGAGTTAAATTTCTCCAGTCACCTTGAGGCGTCCTGTTCTATATATCTACCAAGTTTAGTAAAAATCCATATGGCGGTTAGGCCTAGATAAGAAATGAGCTCTCTAGCGCCCCCATTTTGTTTGATGGGCTCAATAATGGAGGGGTCCCCTCAGATTATGTGTGGTCATATGCCTACAAAGTTGCGTGGTGATGGGTGAAACCCTTGAGATGTTCTACACCTTTATGTGATGAGCCACGCCCTCCGCAATATTCATTGCCTTATAGAAGCTCAGTTTTAGGAAGTTTTCCAACTTTTGCCAAGAGGGAACTTTAGATATTGCTCCCTAGATTATGTTCACCCAGTTTCATGCAGATCGCTCAAACTTCCTAGGAAGAGATCCATTTGAAGTGTTTTTCAAACAATTCAAAATGGCGGAAAATCTATATAAGCGGAAGCTATGGGTTCTTGAGGCAAATGTGTTCCTCACGAGGAGAGGCATCTCTGTGCAAAGTTTCATGTCTCTACCACATACGGGGCATGAGATATGCCCATTCAAAGTTTGACATTTCAATGGGTTGCTATAGCGCCCCCCTTTGGCCAATTGATGTAATATTGCTTCATTGGCATCCTCCCATGACCCTCTACCACTGTGCCAAATTTCACATGGATTGACCAAGTCAGTGAGGAGAAAAACGTGGAACACACACACACGCACACACACACACACACACACACACACACAGAGTGTTCCTCATTATATAGTCAGATGTGAGCAGGTGACTCGTCCATCGATCAGGAATGTGGACCACCATGATCTGATCTGATTGTTGGGGAACCCTGCTGTTGGTCAACAGTGTCAATAAATGTCTGTGTCTTTGTTTATTTCCAGATCGGACGTGTTACAGTAACTGCAAACAAAAAAAATCCACCATTTTATTTGGGCTGGCTTGAAGCAGGTGCAAAGTCTGAATGTTTATGATTACTCCTCCATGACGACATGACGTCTCTCTGTGTGTCCGTCCCAAACTCAGAACCAAATGAATCCATCTGAGCTGAAACTCTGCTTTAAAACTGTTCTGTCTCCTTCAGCCCAGGTGTCTCTCTCTGGTTGTTACAGATTTATTATAAATCGCAATCACCACATCAGCGTCTCAGTTTGGCAGCAGCTCAGAGCACAGAGCCTTCTGTCCTCTGGACACAATGTTGAACATTAACTACACAAATGTGATGAAATTCATGACTCTCAGTCCAGGTTTTATCAGGTACTCCGTTTCCCAGCAGCTTTAACCCTTTAAACACAACATGGATATGAATGCAGACCATGTTTCAGAACATACATGTGGAAAATCATGTTTCTTTTCAACTTGGTCTCACTCTGAAGTCGTCGAAAACTGGCGCTTGGTCAGTGACTTGTTGTGTCAGGCACCAGCGTAGAATGCCCTCCATAATATGTGGCTGGTCATAGTTATTGTTTAACGGACTGGACGGGACAACAGCGAAAGTTAAGGTGGCGGAAGTGCAAGTAGGGCGTGCAGGATGGGTCACACGAGGCCACTGATCACTTCCTGTAAGACTGTAAAGCCAAACTCTGGTCTTTGTTCCTAATCTCAGCCACAGACATAGTGACGTAGTGCTTTTATTTTGAAAGAGACTGTATGCATACTGTACAGACAATGCATGTAACAGGCTGAAGTTGACACGGCGTCCCAGAACGTCAACAACCAACACACCCAGGGTACCTTGGACGTCACATGTGGACATGGAAAGTCCATGACCAAACGTGGACATGTGACGAGGTCACAGTGAGGATGTGTTCTTGTCCTGCAGTCTGGCATCATAGATTCTAACTCCTACAATACCCATGAGTCTTTGCTGCCACTGCTGTGAAGAAACAGCAACCAGAGGTGCGAATCAGAGCCGTAGCAAATTAAAGGGTAACTTGTGTATTTTTCAGCCCTGTTGTTCCATGTTTTTGTGTCTAAATGACTAATTGGCACAAAAAGTTTTGAAACGGGTCCAGAGAGAGAGCGCTGCAGCTGGCAGCCATGAAACAGGCCGCAGTGTAACCACTGACAGGCTCAGACTGTTACTCTAAGTGTCTGACAACATGATGAAAGGATCCCTACAGAGATAGAGCTTTGTGTTGAAGAGGAAGATCATTTTTGTTTCACCAGAAACAGCCCTGAAATCACCATCACCAAACTCACCAGACCAAAATGCAGATCTCAAAACCCAGAAAAGAACGGAAATCTCTGTTAGCTGCTAGGCTAATGTATACAATGTAAAATGCCATAGGCTTGTGCTAATAACGTTAGCATGTTGTATTTGTGGGGAAAATGTGTCCAGATAAAGACAAGTGTTTGTCTGTGAATGCTGCGAGTTATAGTGAAGCTGATTTGTGTTTGAAACTGTCTCTATTAAGCCATGTTTAATGTGTGTTTAATGTGTGTTTAAAGTGTGTTTAGTGTGTGTTTAATGTGTGTTTTGAATCAACTTTACAGCACTTCACAGAAACTCTTTCGCCACCTAGTGTTTGGAGGTGTAACTGCAGAGTGACACAGCTGACACACCACTGCACAAGTATAAATGCTCACAGCAGCGTAGGCCACATGTGTAGGCTATGCCACACAAGTATAGATCCTCCTTACGCCTGACAGTTATCCCGCCATAGAGCAGGCTAGTTCAGCAGTATCAGTTACCATGGTTACTGAACAGGGGTTTATATAAGCCACAGTAATGAAACGTACAGTGTCTCTGCCACATAATGACAAACACACGTGATGTATCCGTAGTTTAATGCTAACATCATCATTCTGGTGACTGGGACGTTTCCGCACATGCTCAGATAGACGTTAACAAATATCCAATATTTCATTCAAACGTCAGGACACAGTGTGTGTGTGTGTGTGTGTGTGTGTGTGTGTGTGTGTGTGTGTGTGGTCAGCACTGACAAGACAAGCTAATGATTGATTGGTGACATCATCAGTGTGTCTGTCACATCTCTCCTTTATAAAGAGAAAACTGTCTGACGCCTCAGCACAAACCTTCAGTCTCTTACATCTCACAGGAGAATAAGAATATTTTTTTAATCAGCTGAAGGTAAAATAGTTTTGTAGAACTCTTCAGAGGAAACCAGTCGGTCCATGTTTGAGTTTGTCATGATGACATCAGCCGGAGTTTGCTCTCTCGTTCTGTCTCTCCTCGTCTCTTCCTCCATCATGGTGAGTTCACTCTGGTGTTTAACTGTTCAAAGCATTTTATTTTTAAATATTTGAGACTATTATTTGTTTTTATTTCTGTCCTCAGGTCAGATTTATGCACATGAAGCTGAGTAATGTGACAATATAATGCAGCAGTGTTCAGTAACACCACAGTCAGGAGTCACTGCAGGGCTGAGTAACTTAACACATGTCAGTATATGTTATAGAGTAGTACAGTATATTCTAGTGCATTGAACCGAATTACAAAACATTGTATGGAAGCTGTAATGGGCCAAACATATCTATTTATATTCCTGAAATTAATTAATAAATACATGTGATAAAATAATCTCAGGTCAGAGGTCAACCAGCTGCCGTAAAGTTACAAACATAATTAAGTCTATACATTAATACATATAATACAAACAACTGTTAATTAAAGTAATAAAAAATGGAGATTGAAATATTAAGCTTTATACTTTATACTTTAAAATGCAAAAGGTTTTTATGATAAACAGACAAATTATTAAATAAATAAATAAATAAACATTAGCGTCACAGAGTAAAACAAATGTATGTTCATGTTTTTTAACGACTGATTGGAGCTAAAGGGAAAAGTAAAAAGCTTTAAACTTCTGTTGACATTTTGATTAACAATATTATTTACTGATGCACTCAGTTATATTTTTGACTCGTCTGATCATATTTCGCTGTGACAATGTGACAACCCTGATTTAAAAAAGTCTGGACGCTGTGTAAAATGTCAGTAAAAGCTGAATGATATGATTTGCAAATTCTTTTTGTGGCAGCAGGGAAATCAAGTATTAGTTAGATTTTCTTAGTACCAACTGAGCATGGTTTAAACACCACAGCCTACCTGAGTATTGTTGCTGAGCGTGTCCATCCCTTTATGACCACAGTGTACCCATCTTCTGATGGCTACTTCCAGCAGGATAACGCACCATGTCACAAAGCTCACATCATCTCAAACATGACAATGAGTTCACTGTACTCCAATGGCCTCCACAGTCACCAGATCTCAGTCCAATAGAGCACCTTTGGGATGTGCTGGAACGGGAGATTCTCATCATGGATTCTTTATATTTTCCACAGCGTCCCGACTCTCTCAGGATCAGGGCTGTAGCTCTCCCTCGTTGTTGTACCACGATTCTTTTATTGAACCTCTGTATCACTTCCTTTCAGCTCTCGACTCAGAGCTCCCCTCCAAAGACGGACGACTTTCTGGGACCAGTTGAGTGTCTTAAAAAGAAGTAAGTGCTCTGCTCTCTGATTGGCTGGACTTGTTTATTGTTTGTGTATTGTTTTTGAGTCATCAGACCCAGTGTTAATTCAGTCTCTCTCCTTGATTCTCAGTTTAACTCGTGAATCCTGCGGCTTGGTGTTTTGTCCTCCGTGGCAGTCCTGCACAGACGGACAGTGCATTTGTAAACCGGCCTACAAGTGTCCCACAGAGGGCGTGACCCCGGTCTGTACCCATGGCAACAAGCAGCTCCTGTCCTACTGCCAGGTAATAACATGGGTGGTGACTGAACAAGACACTGACACTGGCAGCTGGAGCTAGATTCTCACTGGAGTCTTTTTCACTGAAGGATGACAACACCAACAGTTGTTGGCACCAGGGGGCACCAGACTGTGACGCTGCTGTGAACCATAATTCCAGTGTCAGTGGAGCGTTTATTGGCCTCTGGGCTTTCCCTATTTAACAATGATTTTATTAAACACAAACTTAAATCTATATTGTGCAGAAAAAAACCCAACAACAATGTATAGACTCTTACAGACGTTATCATTTTCATGATGTATTTTCCTGCAGAGACTCTGCCCTCTGTCTGTATCTTTGTATTTTCTTCATATTTTTGCTGTGGTGGGGACGTTCTTTGGCACAGCACACAGGTGAGATTGGGACTTCATAAATAGACTGTAAGCAGCGGACATCCAAGAGGGAGCAATTAAAATCTTGGACTCGGCTCCAAAAATATGTAGATTCAATGAGGCGAAACGCCAAACAGACAAAGCTCGTTCCTAAATGAGAGTGAATCTGGGGTTGGTTGGTTCACACTTGCTGGAGATAGTTAGTTACAAACAGTAGCTGACAGTTCTTGCATTACATACCTTTAAGGTCCTGTTATTCAGGAAATAAATTCAGATGTCCTCATCCTCTGAAAACTAGATTTGCTCGGGTGTTTTAGAGTTGTGGACGAGGATCACCATGTTGCACTGCCATGTTTCTACAGTAGCCCAGAACGGACAAACCAAACACTGACTCTAGTTAGAGACGTTCATGTTTTCACATCAGCCACTGCAGTTGGAGGAAAACACAGATTTTTAAAATCGAAACTGCTTCATTTAGTGTTTTTCCAGGTGTAAATCAGCAGGTCTGTTTGTTTCTGAGAGGACGAGACCTCTGTGGATCATTCAGCTCCTGGTAACAAACCTCCTTAACAATAAATACTACTGGTTTTCTAACCAGGAGAAGTTTCAGCTGGTTGTAATCTGCATCCTCACCTCTAGATGCCACTAAATCTCCCTAAATCTGACACATTTCAGCTAACGGACAACCCGCAGTAAGACTCTCCCACCAAATGCAGCAATTTCAAGGTTATATCATCAGTACATTTTGTACACGGGGGCCATGCTGTGTGCTTTACTTAAATAAAAGCAAAAAGAAGCATTGGTGTAATATGATTTAAAGAAAGTACATCACATAGTAATTAAAAAGAGCAATATAATTAAAAGATAAGGTATATAAAATGAAGGTACAGTGTAGTGAAACAGAAATCAAAGATAAACCTCACAGATTAAAAACATCATCATCTGCATATTGGAAAACAATTTACATTAAAAACAACTGTTGCACATCAGGTCTGAATCCACAGTTCTGTGAAAGCGCAAAACATCTGTGTGGATACATTTCACACGGAAACAATACGCACTAAATCAAAAATGTAACTTGTGTGTATTTATTTTGGTGCTTGAAGTAAGCGACAGAGCCTCCGAGCTTCAGCAGCGATATCTGATGATGTTTTGCTTTTAATGCTTCCCAACAAAAGAAAAGATCTTGTAATGTCATTAAACAGACGTGGAGTTCAGTGATACATATTATTTGTGTCAGCAAAGCTTTGGAAGACACAACATGATCTTAAAGGTTTTTCTGCTTTACACCAAATGATGACTTTGTCCTGCAGGAAGTAACAGAAACATGGTTTTGTGCTTTGGACTTTGTGTTGGAAAAATGTGAGACAGAAGCTCAGTAACGTGACGAAATACAGAAAACCATCGGTCACCAAGTCATAATGAACATTTGTGAACATAAACATGTCTGAATAAAGAGTCCGAGCCTTCTCTGAGATTAAAGATGATTTATTTTCCAGGCGATGGCTGTTTCCTGTCGCACCATGAAACCCTTCATGTCCCATTTTGGAAAAACGTGCACAGGTGTGTTCTCAGATTTATCTTGAGCTGTTCTCTGAAGTTTTAGTGTCCTTCATTTGAACCTTCATCTGCTGGCGTATCTCTCTTCACTTTGACCTTTGTCTTTGTCTCACTTCAGCTGCTCAACCAAAGTTCAGAGGTTCAGTCGAGGAGGGCACAGAGGTGGTCAGGCTCTTTGTTCCCAGCACTGGGAGCACTGGAGGATGTGGTGAGGAGCTGCTGGTGTGTCAGGAGCTGTGGGACATGGCTGCTGCTAACGTGGCCTGCAAGGCGGCTGGGCACCCTCTGTGAGAGGAGTCATATTTTACATTTCATAATGCACACACACTGCAAATATACTGGAAACCATTAAAAACCTTTTGTGCCTAAACGTAACCAAACATTAACCAAAGCTTTGACACTGAATTCAAGTAATTGTGTGAAGTTTTAACACATCAGCTACACATGACAAGTACAAATGTAACGTATCTGTGGTTTCATTATTCTGCCCATTGGGTTGTCTGATTCTGATTGGTCGACAGTTTCCACTGTGATTTTAAATGTCATGTTGCGTGTGCGCGCAGAGGTGCAGCGTCTGCTGGCACCGTGTCGTACATCTCCCTGAAGAGCTACCATGAAGACCAGGAGTTACCCACCAAATGTGTGAACGTCCGTTGCCAAGGTTACGAGACCTCACTGGCAGAATGTGTGATCTACGACAAGACCACCATCGACAACGGGGAGATCGCCACGGCAACCTGCGTACAGCCAACAGGTGAGTGACTGTAAATGTAAATGTAGCCCTTTACAACAACCCACAGGTGAACCAAAGTGCTTTACAGAATATAACATACAGTTTAAACACAGAATAAAAGAATAAAAGTATTGCCACACTCCTGGGTATTAAAGGCCATCCTGAATAAATAAGTTTTTAGTTTTGATTTAAAGAGGCCCAGGTCAGAGATAGCACACATGTCACAGGGGAGCTTCTTCCAGAGCCTGGGTGCAGCAACTGAAAAGGCACGGTCACCCCAGTGTTTATACTGAGACCTGGGCACTTCCAACAAAAGTTGGTTGGATGACCTCAAAGCCCTGCCATGCTCACGAACAGTTACAAACTCAGATAAATAGGATGGGGCAAGGCCGTTGATAGCTTTTAAAGCAAACATTAAAAGTTTAAAATCAACTCTAAAATGAACAGGAAGCCGATGGAGAGAATAGAGGACTGGGGTAACGTGCTCTCGTCTACTAGTGCTTGTTAACAGACAGGCAGCTGCATTTTGAACAAGCTGAAGGGGGCTAAGAGAAAACTGGGAGATGCCAACATACAGTACATTGCAGTAGACGTAACTGATAAAAGTTTATCTTTACGACATTCTCAATTTGTTTATCAAATTTCAAATAACTGTCAAAGATCACTCCCAGATTTCTGACAGTAGGACTGAACGATGAAGACAAGGCGCCAAAGCCAGTCGTCACAGTATCCCCAAACACAATGCACTCTGTTCTGTCTTCATTTAAATGCAGAAAGTTTTGGGCCAACCACTGCTTGATGTCAGCAATACAGTCAAGTAGGGAACTTTGTGCATCAGTGCCTCTAGACTTCAATGGCAGATAGATTTGCAGATCATCTGCGTAACAATGAAAAGAAAGCTTGTGCCTGGCTATAACAGACCCAAGTGGTAATATATATAACGAAAAAAGAATAGGGCCAAGAATAGAACCTTGCGGGACCCCACATGAGAGAGAGGCACTGGAGGTTGTAGGTTGTGTTCTGCTTCCTCAGTTTGATCTGACTCTGTTTTCACTGGTCATGTGTGTGTGTTTGTTTCAGCGGGGGAGTGTGAGTTCAGTTGTGTGAACGGGAAGTGTGTGTCTCTCAGTCAGACGTGTGACGGAGTCGACGACTGTGGCGACCGCAGCGACGAGATGTGCTGCAAGAGTATGACAGAAATACACAACACACATTCACGTATAGATGTAACAACCACAGATATACTACATATACTTTACAAGAGTGTCTGTGACACCATTTTTGTTGTTGTCATCAAACTGGGTATTTTTTAAGAAGAGGCTGGGACATGACCATGAACTTAACTGGGTATTTCTGAACAAGTTCGGGACATATCCAGTCATATTTTAAGCAACCACACAGGGTAATTGTTAACCAGAGTTTGGGACACATTCAGGCGTATTTGTAGCGACCAAAATTGGTCTGTTTTAACAAGAGTTCTGGACATGTCCAGCTGTGTTTGCAGCTATTAAACCAGGTGTTTTTTAACGACAGTTTGGGACATGTCCAGACGCATTTGGTAAAAACCCAAACAGGGTCTTTCTTAAAAAGTGCGGGACATATCCAGCCATGTTTGATGGGTTAGGGACGTGTCCAGGCGCATTTGTAGCAACCAAAACTGGTCTGTTTTAACAGAAGTTCTGGACATGTCCAGCTGTTTTTGTAGATGTAACAATGACTGATATACTCCATCGTTTATAATGTGAACCATTGTTTGTCTTCATGTCAGAATGTAGGAATGAAGCTTTCCGCTGCAGCACAGGTGTGTGTTTGCATAAAGAAGCAGTCAGGGATGGACAGATCGACTGTCTTAATGGCGAGGATGAATCAAAGAAACACATAAGTACTGAACACACACACACATCACTGAATTTGAATTTTGTGTAACATCTAACGTACATTTACTCAGCCCTCTCCCCAGAAGAAAATGTTGCCATGATATGTTTCTGCAAACCAGGAATGTTTCAGAGGTGACGTAGTTTATGAGCTGGCTTTGTCAGTGGGAGGTGGAGGAGATGGTGGATCTTGTGACACGTAGGAGAGACGCCTGCTAAGCTGCAGACCACTGTTTGAAAGCAACAAACAACAACAACAGTTTTTAATGAGTCATCGCTGTTTTTCCAGCGGGACTTGTGTTCCAAAGGTATTTTCAGCCAAAACATGATCTCATCCAAGCGACGTTTGTGCCTAAGCATAACCACATGTTAACCAAAGCACCAAAGCAAAGTTTCAACATGTCCATTACAAAATAATGTACAAATTTGACGTATTCATGGTTTGCAGAAATGATCAACATTTGTTCTGGAGATTTTGTTAATTCACTTTTCATGGATCTGAACAGAGCAGCACTTTGTGAAAGACAGTGACATTAAACAGTGTCAGGTTTGATCTTATGTTTTGTTTTTCTATGTCCCACAGAGCCACAGACGTCACTTCCAATGAATACAGGTAACCATAGTAACCCTATCACCGCTATGTAATGCCAGCACTTCTTGTTTTTTGCGACTGTGACATCAGTAATGTTGTTTTTGTGATGAAGAGGCTGATGATACATGTTTTCTGTTCTATTTCAGAGTACATCTCTCCCAAAAATGGTTTGTAGTTTAATATTAACAGGCAACACACTACTTTATTTATCCCCCATTTAGTGTTTATCATCAGTAAATCAACATGTGATAAATGTTGTACAACACACAATAATCTGACAAAGATGATTTAGCCAAAGGAGAAAACAAAGCGAAAGAATTGTTTAATACGACTGATTCTTGGCAATTTTTTGAGGTAATTAAATGGGATCTAATTTTTGAAAAAAAGAAATATAAATACATATATATATATATATATATAGTAGTTGACGGCGAACAAACAATTCATTTCATCCGATTTGAAGAAAGATAATTATGCAAGTCAAGAAAGTCAGTTTGTTGTAAAACTGTTGAAGAATAAATCTGTGAAACTACATAGTTAGAATGACTTCACATGTTGTGAAAGTGATGTCATAGCTTTCTCACTCATGTGAACCTTGTTTTGCTTCCCGGCTGATAAGAAGACCAGAAGTGAATAAAACACATCAGAAAAAAACTAAACCACAAAATATCTCCATACTGCAAATACAACTTTTTATGTCGGGGCTTCAGGACACTTGGATCACTACGGACGAGCAGTATGGAGATATTTTGTGGTTTCAGTTATGTGTTTTTGGACGTTTGAATCTGGGGCGTCGTCAGCCTGATGCGAAATCGCGCCACGTTTTTTCCGTGCTGCTTAATTTGCAAATTTCGTATCATACGCATTGCATCCATTGTGTGCCACCAATTCACTTCTAAACGCGTCTACGTTGACTTTACATGTATTCACAAGTGCAAATTGTTTTATTCGCGCCCAGTGTGAACACAAAATAATGACCCCCTGTTAAAGACCCAGGTTTTACATCGACAAACATCATATGTGTAATTCATGGCACAATTCAAACTGGATCAAAAAGTTATTTGTCTCTCATTGTTGACTACCCTACTTTTTTTATTCTATTTTTTTCTAATAAGGTCCCATGGTGGGTGCGGAGGGGACTTTGCTCTGTGGTGCAAAATAATTGTCAGGAACCTTCTGTAAATTTTAGAATGTGATTTTTCAAAAAGGGGATGGTCACTAGGGATTATCAGTTCTTTATGTAAAACTGTCAGAAGAATTCATTTAAAAGATGTTTCTGTGCAGAAACAAAGAACACCAGAGCTCATCTGGAGTCAAGGCTGAGCTGTGGGATTCCTAAAACCAGCACAGAGAACGATGAGTATGAGGAGCGAGGAAGAGGAGGCCGCTTTAAGAGAGTGTTGGGAGGATGGCCAGCACAACGGGTCAGTCACACACAAACCTCTCTGTCTGTCAGTTTAATCTGAAATCATTACCTTTATCACCCCATCAACCACAGCTAATGACTGAACCAGCAGACAGCAGGGTGGAGCTGTTACTGATCAATAATAATGTGTTCTCTGTGTGCAGACTCAGATCCAGTGGCAGGTCGCTATCGAGCTGAAAAAAAGGATTCAGTGCGGAGGAGCTTATATTGGAGGCTGCTGGGTCGTCACTGCCGCTCACTGCATCGGGTAGGACGCATGAAGAAGTGCTGCCAGTGTAGTTTTAATGATTCACATGACAGCAGAAAAATTACAGTTTGGGAGTCAGATGTTCCAGAGACAGATGTAGGTTGACACATCACCTTGAATGTGTGGAAGATGTAGACAATGTAACTTTAAAAGCAAACAACACTTCTTTCCTTTTACAAATAAGTCTCTCCTTTCTCTCTCTCTTCCAGGCAAAACCCGTCCCTCTCCATCACCACAGGCGCAGTTTCTGGTCAAGACAACCAAAGGTAATCATCCGTTTAATTTTTTATTTAGTGAACTCAAAAGTTGAGCATTATCTTGATTTCTTCTTGTCCTCTCACTGACCGTAATCGTCATCCATTTCTCTCTTGAAGGCCCAATCCTGCTACGCTGGTTGTGAAGTTTAGTCTCTGGAAGAGGAGCAGACCTCAGGAAACAACAGATATTGTTCCTGTTAAAGATGTCCACGTCCACCCTCTGTATGAATATGTCACAATTTATTACATTAATACAACTCTGCTTGTATGGCACACCAGGGTGAACCTGATAGATCACAAAGTTTTATGGGACTATGTATTTTCTTGGGAGGGTGGATAAGTGGCTGCTTCTCTTCCCACATGAATTTACAGGATTACGCTTTAGAGAAAGAGATGATTGCAAATGTAACTTCATCAATAGTTGGAGTAAAGGAGGTTTAGCTCTACAGGTCGTAAAGCTGAGAGGGATGAGGACAGATTTCTGACAGTCAGTGTAAACGACAAAAGAGCCAAACTGAATATTCAGCCTGTTCTCATTCTAAAATCATCAAACACCACCGCTTTGTCAGTGATTTCAGCGTCAATCACCGAAACCAAAAGCCACCTTTGGCGGCAGTATGATACTCCGCTGATGGTGTCAGTTTTTAACGTAGCTGGACCGAACCTTTCATGGTGTTCTGATGCGTAGCCGGTCAGCCAGACAGTACCTGTCACTGCAGAATGATTTGCAGACAGACGGTGTCAGTTCATGATGTGGCTGGACGACACCTGTTGATACGCAGATGCACAATGTGTTTTTGCAAAGTAGGACAGGCTCCTGGATCAAAATCCCACATCCAGCCAGCCAATTCCAACCAATCAAGGCCCTCTGACATCATCAGTGAGCTGCTCCTGTGCTTCTTTCAAAATTCCTTTGTGCTTCTGCAGAGCTGAGCGATTTTCACAAATTAAGATAAGTACAATTAAATAAAATCCTCAGTAACACTGAAAAAAACCTTGTAAGCTACCGCAGGGTTAGCGAGTTAGTTTGCTAGGTGGGTAGGCTGTCACAAAGTATGATATGCGCTATTGGTAAGCAGGTCACGATGTAATATAAAGAGCTGGAAAGTCCCTGTAGGGCGGGCAGGAGGGTGTGGATGGGTCCAATGAACCCTGCACTCTCACCCGGGAGGCCAGTGTTCAGGTCTAAACCTGACCACGTTTGTTGACTTCCCAGCATTGATTATGGCGTCCTGTATGATCGACAGCAGAAGTCAAAGGATACGTAGCACATAATATATTGTTGTGAAAGTTCACTGACAAAGCGGCAATATGTGAGAACTTGGATGAGAATATGTTGGAACATTCCAAGTACATGAGGCAGTGAGGACATTAGGTAAGTAAAGTACAGAGTCATCAGCATACAGACAAATTTGATGCAGTTTGCCTTTTAACATAATTGGTACAATTTTGCTCAAAAGTCTGACCTTATGGGTTAAAAAAAGAAAAGGCTCACTGGAGGTCCCTCTTTGGTTCTGTCAGGTGAAACAGAACAAAATTATGCAGGACTTATCACAATGTGTTATTTGTGCTACATCGTCAAAAGAAATATAGCAAAGCATTGATTCAGGTAGAGATGAGAGCAATAATCTTTATGATGCCATCACACTGGATCTAACCAATCTTTTTTAATGTCTAAATCACCCACTGACTCAAATAAAGGTACAACCCCAACACCCGTGAGAATGACATCGCCCTGTTGCAGCTTAAGAAGCTCCCACATGATGACAAGTGTTTGGAGGACAACCCTGCAGTCAGCCCTGTCTGCGTTCCCTGGACCACCAGGCTCTTCCATCCAAACCACACCTGCACTATCTCCGGATGGGGAGACGATGGAGGTACGACGATATGACAGTATGCCAGGGCCCTGTTGTCACATGTCGCCCCTTTGTCAGTGGACTTTCACGTCTACATATTACATGTTACGTATCCTTCTGTGTCTGCTGATGATGTTCAGGAGTGCTGCTACCAATCCCAAGACATATGGAGAGTAATGTGTGCGCATGAATCGAGTTGACTGCCTGAACTAGCCCCTAGGCATCATTGTGTTTAAATTTACAGTTGCAAACTCAACACTTCATCCATGTTGTACGGATAAATGTACAGAGGTGAAACTATGTGCATCATACTGATTTACCACGTGAGCCACTGCTGTGCACATCACACATTGTTCGAACGATGGTCCTGGTGCTGATGATGCACTTCTCTATAGGTGGTATACAGTCCTCGTACCTGCAGTGGGCCAACGTGTCCCTCATTGAGGACTGTCAGAGATTCCACAACGACAGCTTTAAACCTGGCATGCTCTGTGCAGGTAGGAGTGCTCATATGTCAGTGAGCTGGTGCTTACTGTATTCATGAAAAGAGTCCATGTGAGGTTTGTTTGTGCGTGCAGGTGATCTGAATGGCAGCGTGGACGCCTGTGAGGGGGACAACGGAGGTCCTCTGGTGTGTAAGGATGAACTCGGTGTTTCCTACTTGTGGGGCATCGTCAGCTGGGGGAGGGGGTGTGGCCAGCCGAACTCTCCAGGAGTTTATACACAGGTAAGAAAAGTGAAGCCGTTGTATTAGTGCCATCTTCACCCGTCTGATAAATCCTGATGTTTCTAGTGAATAGGTTACTTTTTCTTGAGCTGACGCCATGGGACCGAAGTTTTCACTTGTTCATCACAAATGTACAAATTACAGAGGTTGTGTTTCAGACACTCTATGAGCATTTCTCTTGGACAAAATATCAGCTTAACACTGACATAACTCATGAATACATGGAGAGATATACTGATCAAATCCCAGTTCTCCAGAGTATTGATTTTAATCACCCCTTGACCCTTCATCTTTTAACAACCTCTGTCGAACCACTGATGATCTGATTAGTGGACACTGATTGTTGTCAGTCTCATTTGAGGCATGAAAAGACATTGTCGCTGTCCTTCCTGTTGGGTTAGTGGCACAAGAATTGGTTTTGTTTACAGACATCACTGTGGTTCTAGGCGAGGATTGTGCCTCTTTACCGAACCATAACCAAGTGCTCTTTGTGCCTGAACCTGACCACACATTAACCACAGCATTGTTGTAAAGTTTTGTTCTCTCCACCACATTATAATGTACAAGTGGAACATATCTGTGGGTCACAGGAACGCACAATGCCAACAGTTTTCCTGGAGATTGAGTCAAAATATCTCAACAACTGTTTGATGAGTTGCCAGCAGGTCATGAGGACGGGACTTTAACTCAAAGAATGACAGTATCACCTCTGATAATAACACTCTGTATGTGTCTCTGTCTTTCAGGTGGCTCATTACTTTGAGTGGATCAGGTCTCGGACAGGGTGGGCTGTGGTGACAAAGTTCAACTCCAAGTAACACTTTCAAAACCAGTCACATAGGGTCCCATTTTTATATTTCACACTGACTACAGCTGTTTACTGACAGAAAACATTCTTTGTTTTTTAATAAAAGCAAGTTCAATCATCAGCTCTGCCTGCTGTGTGTGTCCTCATTAATGTACAGTTAATAAAATATTGTTATTTAATAGTATGACTCATAAACTATTGTTGGTACCTGCCTCATTACCAAGTTGGTTTGCATTACTGTTACTGTTATTCATGTTGATTAATGTGCATGATCCCCTCTGAATAATCAAACTGACAATGGGCATGGAACTAAATATATTTACTCAAGTACTCTGCATAAGTACAACTTTGAGGTACTTTAACTTTGATATTTTAATCTCATGCCACTCTCCTCTTCTACTTCACTTTAGAGGGATAATATATTATAAATAATAAATATTTTTACTTGTAATATTGAATGTATCAGTCCTTCCAGAAAGATGCAGAGTTTTTTTGTGATTGTTGCGGGAAAAAATCCTTGATTATGCGGCATGTTTTCTTAAAAATGCGATGGAATATGTGGGATATCTATGTAATTTTATGCAATGAATTTGTGGGAACTTGCAAAAATTGCGGAAACTTGTAAAAATTGCGGGAACTTGCAAAAATTGCGGAAACTTGCCAAAATTGCGGGAACTTGTAAAAATTGCAGGAACTTGTAAAAATTGTGGGAACTTGCAAAAAATTGCGGGAACTTGAAACTTGCAAAAATTGCAGGAACTTGCAAAAACTGCAGTTTGATGAAAAAGAGGGAAAAAAGTGATTCCCCCGACACCCTGTTGTCACTAGACTACTACCTTAATGTAAAGAGTTCTAATTACTTCCTATGATAAGCAAGCATACTGCATCACAGAAAGTGCAGAGAATATTTAAGTTCTCATCTTGTTTTATTTCAGACCTTAACAACATTGCTGAGTCAAACAGGTTCTGTAGCTTTACAAAAGGAATACGCTACAACTTCTGTAACAGTGAATAAATGAAATATAAAACAATAAAATGTGTGCTTCCTGTTTTACAGAGGTAGCTGTACAAAACAGACATCTTCTGTTAAAATAAGTGCTTCCAGTGCACAAAGTGCAATCTCTTACTGTGACGTAAATGTACTAATATACTTACAACTGTAAGACTTTTGAAACTAGTATGGTTTAACCCACTGGTAACAAAAAAGTGCAATCTGCAAACTGTAAAGTTGCATCAACTCCTGAATGAAACTAAAACAGTCCACTGTGAAAATGAAAACTATAACTGTGTAGCCTCTAACACTGGCCAGTCATTCGCCATCCTCATCCTCCATCCCCTCTCCCTCAACCTCCATCTCCTCCCCCTCCTCTATCTCCTCCCCCTCCACCACGTCACCTCATAACGTTCCCAAGGCAACAGGGGAAAATGGCTGCTCTTGTGTGAAGTAAATGCAACATTTTTCAGCGTTCTGCTAAGACATATGTGACTTTTTTGCAACGAAAATGCGGGGATTATGAAATCATGCAAGCCTTGCATATTTCGTGCATTTTGCATGGAAATCGGCGATTTATGCGGCCAAAGTGCGGCATCTTTGAAAAAATGCGGCCCCCGCATAAATATGTGGACTTTGGCTGATTATGTGTTGAATTATGCGATTGCATAATTGCATTTTTCTGGAGGGACTGATATATACTCCACTGCAATTATTTGTTATTTTTAGTTACGAGTTACTTTACAAATTCTGATTTTTTTTTTCTCATAAATATTAGATTACACAAGTGAAGCTGAAATAATTTGACAAAAAACTAACTGGGCACTATTTTGATGAGTCATTTTTCATGGAAAAACCATCTAATGGACTTTTCCGAGTGACAGAGTACTTTTACAGTTTGGCATTAATAATTTTACTTAAGTAAAGGATCTGAATACGTCTTCCACACTGACACTAATGTTCCACTATTTTCATGCCAGAAATGGTCGTGGCCGCAGGTACTATGTTTAAGGTTATCCGTCCATCTATATCATCCCTGTAACACATTATCTCAAAAACACCTCAAGGAAATTTCTTTTTTGGCACAAACATCCACTTGGACTGAAAATAAACTGATTTTGTGGTCAAAGGTCAAAGGGACTTCACAAAATATGATCTGAGTCATAACTCAAGAATCCATTTGCTATTTATGACAAATACTTTTATTATTTATTATTATTTATTCTAAATTTGATGTGGATCATGTGAACAGTTTGTTCCATTTGGATATTCTAAAGTAGGCCTTATTCACAATGTAGCATTTCAAATTAAGATGTGGGGTATGCTGCTGTGATTCTGGTTTTAATAACATTATTTGGACATGTATACAACGCAGCTGGAATACGCGTCCCAGTCTGGGTTTTTACATCAGTTTGTGACACACGGCCTCTTTTCTGTCTGTTTGAGTTCAGCTCTGTGTGTTGTACACAAACCAACTCGCCAACACTTTGAAGGCTGTTGTAAAGGTACATGCCCCCATTATCGTATTGATCATGTGTGTGTAGCAGGAGGCTTGGGTGGTTTGTGGTTTTGTGTGTGTACATGTAGGAAAACCCAGACTCAGAGGTCTGACGGCCTCACAGATAAAGTCAACTGTGATTTTGAAACACTTTTTTTTATTGATTGAATGTTGAACATTAACTTATTTGTACTTCCATCCATCTCTCCTGTTCAGGGTCGCCTGTCCCAGCATGAGTAGGCCATTTCCCAGCAGACGCTTTGACTTGTCATAGTTGGAAAAGCACAGGTGTTACTAATAACATTAATGATGGCTCTGCTCTCTTTAAATGTCTATGTGCCTATAAACTATGACAACATGACAGTGAGCCAGCAAGTGCAACACCAGGACTTCAAACCAGATTTATTATAGTTAATGGTGTGGGGATCGGCTGCAGACTGATTTGGCAGACATGGCTGCCATCTTGTTTTTACATGGAATAGTGTATTGTGGTTTGTGCACAAAAAAGTGTCCATGAATGAGGACAGTAGGTTAATCAGAATCAAGTATAGGGTGCAGGAAACCCCAAATGTCCTCATATGAGGATGCAGGGTCTCAGCATGTAAAAATAAAAAAACTAAATTGAATACTGAAGCTAGTAAAACTAACCTACAATGAAACATTTTTAAACAAACTAAACTGAAACAAGTAAACCCGCTCTGTAAACTCACTGAAACTGAACAGGACTGAAAACAAAAATTATTAACAAAACGTAAAAATTCCAAACTTTGCTAACGTGACTTCAAACTGGCACAGCTAAATTAAAGTCAGCTGTGATACACTGTATTATTTACACCTGTGACTTTCCTACTGTAACCTGTCAAAAGCGCTCACGATCACATTTGCAGGAATCTTTCTTGTTCACGCCGACACACAAATTTTAGCCTCCAGTTTGTCTGACCTGAACTTTTCTGGCCTGTAGAAGGAAACGAATGCAGCCAGTTCGGGTTCAGACATCGACCATCAGTATTGAGTCACTGTGCTGCCAAATATTTGTGTTGTGTTATGTGGTTACTGGAATATGTGTTTTCGCACACAAACAGCACCTCCCCTGACTCAGTACAGAGCATGGCCAGTTAGCAGAATCACACTGGAGTCTGTGTGCACATGTTTGTGTCAACACTGACAAGACAAGCTAATGATTGATTGATGACATCATCAGTGGACAGAGGACATATCAAACCGTCAGTCACATTGCTCCCTTACAGAGATAATTACTGTTTCTCTGTCTCAATCTGCAGCTGTTTCTCCTTTGTAAAATATATTTTATTATTTCTTCTTTTTTTTGCCCAGCAGTGACGAGTTTTTCAGCACACAAGGAGAAAGAAGATTTTTGTAAGAAGCTGAACTGTGGAGGAACGCAGACTGTTTGTCTTTGTCAGGATGAAATCAGCCGGAGTTTCTCTTGTCTTGGTGTCTCTTATCGTCTTTCACTCTGAAACAGTGAGTTAACTCATGCGGTCTTTTACTCTCATTTTTTCTTTTACTGTATTTCTACATTTATTTATTTGTGTTTTTATCACTTAATTAGGATTTCTGACCATGTATTTGTCTTGACGTTGCTTTACACAGGACAAAGATTATGTAGAATAATGTTATATTGAGTGGTCATATTTGACTTTGGCTTGTAAACTGCAGAGGTGGGACCAAGTCATTGTTTTGCAAAGTCACAAATAAGCCTCAAGTCTTTGCAGTCAAGCCCTAAGGCGAGTTATGTAACGGTATTACATTGTTATTGCTTCACAGCGTACAGGTGCAGCATTCTGGACTATTTTCAACAAAAGATAAAACAGCTGCTGAGTTTAACAAGCAACAAATACCTGTATTTTTACAGACATATAAAGTCGTATATCATCTGCATAAAAATTTAACGGGACAAAAGCCAGAGCTGCAGATGATGTGCATTATCATGTTCTTTTGTATCCTGCTCTGTTGATTTCTAAGCATATTGCACTTCAATTGCTTTTGCAGTGTTCAGGTTATCGAGATAATAACCATGAATTATGGCCAGAGCAGGTCCGGCACACCTCTGGGATCGAACAGGTTCGGCACACCTCTGGGATCGAACAGGTCCGGCAAACCTCAGGGATCGAACAGGTCTGGCAAACCTCAGGGATCGAACAGGTCCGGCAGTTCCCAAACACTGAACAGATCACAAAGACCTCAGAGACCCCACAGTTATCAACCCCAACCCCAGCTCCAACCCCACTGGTTACCAGCCCCGCCCCCACAGCTCCTCAAACACCTAAGAACGACGAGTTTCTGGGTTCACCTGAGTGTCTAGAAAAGAAGTAAGTGTATTTTGAATGTCTGGGCTTCCTCCTTTTGTTGTTTAGTTATCTTTGTTAGTTTCTACGGGCTGTTATATTTGTAATTTACTTTTTTGCATTCTTGCATATTTTTTGATAAATTCAGAGGTCTGCTAATTTATCACAGTTTTAAGGGACTAATTCTCGATCACCAGGCAGTAGAAAGACGGTCACTACAACTGTATTTACTTTGTGATTTGAGCCCAAAAGTTGAGTCTGGTTCCAGTGCGACCTGCGAAGTCCATCACAAAGAAAGGGAAGCAAAGGAAATGTGACATGAAGGAGAAAATCCAACAAAGAGTTCAATTTCTGAGACAGTGTACCCACTCAGTTTTGGATAAATTGTTGCCTCCACACACTGCAGGAACAAAACTGTTTTCAGTCTCACATTTTCAAAATCGGTTAAGGGTTGAAACATCTTAATGTTGCCTGGCTTAAGGCCTACTGCTACAAACATTCATTCAGTTTTCTTAGTTCACTGTAATGATCTGTGTATAAATAGAGTATGATCTATCTTCCATCATTTATCAGGTTTACTCGTGCGTCATGTGACCTGGTGTTCTGTCCTCCATGGCAGCGGTGCATCGAAGGACAATGCTCCTGTAAACCACCCTACCTGTGTCCCGCTGAGAATGTGACTGCAGTTTGTGGACGGGACAATAGAAACTACCGCTCCTACTGCCAGGTTAGTGTGTGTATTGGGTTGGGTATCGACAGCTGGTCTGGAATTGGAGCTGGTTATGGAACAACAAATGCTCACTTGTTTTATGCATTGTCTTCTTTAAAGATCCACTTCCATTTTCACAGGAAATTTTAACGTTTACTTACAGTCTCGCACTACGTCGGTACAACACCGACAATTGACAATTTCTTCTTTCAACAACACACACAAACATGTGGTTACGTTTAGGAAAAACAAAACAGGGTCTGGCTTTACAGTCTTACAGGAAGTGGACACCGGCTTCCTGGGTCAAAGTTGATAGTTGTTGTTCCCACCTGCCCTACTCTGACATTCGCCACGTTAACTTACATTGTTGTCCGGTCGTGTTTCCCCCTGACGCCGCCGGTCGCCGTTACACAATAACAGCGACCAGCCATGTATCATGCCGACATAAAAGGATGGCTTTTGTTGTTGATCTTTGACGCCGGAAGTGTCTACCCAAGCACCAGTATTCAACGACTTCAGAGTGAGACCAGGTTGCCGAACCACTTGAAAAGATGTGAAATTGATCACCAGGCTCTGAAATGAAATCAGGATCACTGAAACCTCATTACAGGCCTTTAAAATGTTGCTTATTCCAATAATGCAACCGTTTTCTTAGTCATAAGTTTTAGACAAAAAAAATATATACAAAGAAAGTCACAAAATTTTGATTTATTTTACTCAATCTGTTTTCCAGGTGATGGCTTACTCATGTCTGACCAAGAAACCCGCCATGTCCCACTTTGGAAAAAATTGCGGAGGTTGGCTCTCACAGACACATGCAATGCCTGCAGTACATTTGGCATCATTCCTGCTCGTAGTTAACGTAACCTTTATCTCTCTCTCACCACAGCCTCTTACCCCAAGTACAGTAGCTCAATTGACCGGCAGACGGGAGTTATCCGGGTCTCCATTCCTGATGACCGCTCTGGAGTTGCGGAGGAGTTCCTGGTGTGTAAGAAGATTTGGAACATGGCAACAGCTAACGTGGTCTGCAAGGAACATGGGAATTCACTGTGAGAGGAGATATGTTTCTATATATTATAATGCATGTTTACAATATGCATCGTGTACTGGTATGTTTAACTACGTGCCAAAATGGAGACCATAAAATTGTGGGATGAATTTACCTTGACATCAACTGCTAGCGAACAGCACAAACTCCAAAAGTGGTTCAGTATATTTTGTACCTCCAGTATGACTTGTGTGCTTGTGTGTGTGTGTGTGTGTGTGTGTGTGTTTGTGCTTACAGTGGTGCATTGAGTGTTGATTTTACGTCATACCAGACGCTGTTAACCTACCATCCCCAAAACCAGCTTCCAGGCAGCTGTGTTAGCATCCACTGCCAAGGTTATGAGTCCTCCCTGGCTGAGTGTGTAATCTACGACAAGATCCGGATTGGCGGCAGGAAGGTCGCTACGGTAACCTGTTATGACACATCCCGAGAACCAAAAGGTCAGTATGTACTGATTCTACTCATTTCTATTGGTTCACTCCTTTCATCTTTTATCTAAACACATCTTGATCGAACAACACGAACATATCAATCTTTCTAATCTTTCACATCAAAACAAAGAAGCAATGTGAATTTGTGACGTTACAGCACCTGCTTAATAAAAGGTTTTGATGTGAACAGATTCACAGTTAGCGATGCTAGTTTCCAACATGTACCAGGAACCACTGACCCACAGCAGCAGTTTATCAGAGGTGAAATCATTCTATAACCTGTAAGTGACTGTAAGCTATTTTATTGAGTTTCCTTTTGGTGAATTTCTCTGAGTGAGTTTGAGTTCCCTCTGCAGTATAGTTATGCAATGTAAATGTCTGGGGCTGCAGGTTAGACACATACAGTCTTTTTCAAAATAAAGTTACGTCAGTGGAACACCTCATATTTACATTCATTTCCCCGTGCAACAAAAGCACGTGGTTAGGTTTAGAAGAAAACCATCATGGTTTGGCTCAACATTCACACAGGAAGACAATTTGTTCTTATTACCAAGTTGTCAAATACGGCTGCTTTGTCAGGGATTTTGACGTCCGACACAGATGCCAAAAGCCGCCTTTTGTGGTTGTATGTTACGGTTTCATGCCCCTACCCTACTGACGGACGGACTTGTCCCTCCAAACCATTCATGCTAACATTAACCCTCGACAAAGTATCAACTGACGCCAGTGTTTTTCATCAACACTTTAAAGTAGATACAGAAAACTTTTTAGGTAACGTAGCTAGCATGCTAGCTATGCTAGCTAATGCTGGCAACCACAAAAAAACAACTATGATCCATTGTCCGATAATCTAAACAAAGAACACGCCTTCTTGCCGTGGTCCTTCTAAAATGAGCAGTAGCTGAAGTTACTATATTTGATTACAATCAGGGAGTTGATGCGTAGGTGCTGGCTAGCACTAGCATAGCTAGCTAGTTGAAATGTTGACTACTTCCACTACTGTGAAGTGATTGTCTGAATTAAAACCTGGTAAGTGTTTGACTGACAGGGGGTTGTGAGCCTCTGATTGGCCACATGAAGAGATTGACAGATACCCCGTCCGCTCAAACTTGCGCATGCACACATCTAAAACGGTTGCACTGCAGATGAATGATACTGTGGCCAGATGGAATCTTTTGCAGTGTTATGATATGCCGCCGTTTGACCGGATTGCACCTGTTGTGGCAGTGTGATCCGTGGGTGACAGCGTCAGGTAAAAATGGAAAAGAGTCGGATGATACGCTGCTGGATGGCGTCAGCTTGAAACGTTGCCGATAACAGTGTAAGATGAGGAGCAATAAAGTCCACATAGGGCGGGTGGTCGATTGGTCCAACAAACCCTGGACTTTCACCCGGGAAGTCGATGATCGCTTCCTTTATGAATGTAGATCCAAACCATGTTAAATGAGGGCGGGTTGGGAAGTGAACAGCAGCATCCCAGGTGAAAGTCCAGGGTTTGTTGGATCCACCTTCCTTCCTTTCACCTGTCCCTCATTACCCTTCCTGCAGTGGGTTTAGTCTGTGTGTTCCCTGGTCTCTTTGTGTCCAGTGTTCCAGTAACATCTCTCAGTAAATCTCCGTCAGTATTTGATCCTGTAGCTCTGATCAGGTCTTCAACTCAGTGTTTTTGACACCTCTGCTTGCTCTGACACTGACTCCTGTGTGCTGATACGCTGCTTGTTAAGTAAACCTGTTTTTCTGTGCTGAGTCCTGCATCTGTTGTACCAGTGTCACAGTGATTATTTATTTGAGGACGCTCCACTGTGATCGTGGTGGTCATTGTATCACGCTCTCCTTTCCAGTATCGTCACAGTATCTCATCTTTGTGTTTCAGAGGAAAAGTGTGGCTTCACCTGTGCAAACTCAAAGTGTGTGGCTCTGAGCCAGACTTGTGATGGAATCGATGACTGTGGCGACCGCAGTGACGAGATGTGCTGCAAAGGTAAACACACACACACACACACACACAAATAGATTTTAAGACCCTGCAAGTCCTGTCTGTCACTGTGTGAATTATTGTGTGTGTCAGGTTGCAGGAACAATGCTTTCCTCTGCAAGACGGGTGTGTGTGTGCATCTGGATGCACTCAACGACGGACAGATTGACTGTCTGGCTGGCGAGGACGAAATAGAGAAACACACCAAGGAATTCAGTGAGATACACACAAAGACATTTTAATATTTTAGAAAGAGAGAGACGACTGGGTGCTCTGTACAATCAAACGTAGATCCAAACCTGTTCAATATGTGACATGTCTCCAGTATGAAGCTAGGGCTGACCTGCCTGCAGCCCGTGAGCGCGCGCTATATTAAATAATAGGGCACTCAGACAGCGTCAAACAACGTCAAAATACGTCCACTAAAAGTGCATTTTTTTCACACAGATAGGCTCGGATTGTTAGTATAATTATCTGACAACATAACGGAAAGGAGAAATGAACGTCTGTGTTTACCTTTAGCTGGATTCAGACATGTTCCTCTGCCTGTTGCTGCTCCCTCTCTCTCCTCGTCCGCTCTTCAGTTTCAATGAGCTCTGCGTCCGTGTACGTCCGTGTACTCCGTGTTCAAATAAATACGGACGCTCATCAAATTCAAATGGCTCATCCAGATCCAGTTGGTCAAAATCGGGTACAAATTCAGCCATGTTTGCAGTGGCAAGTCAAAACACTCAGTCAGAGAGTGAAAGTCTGGCTCTGAAATCTCACGTCTTGCAAGATTTGAGTTGTTGCAGGAAGTTACTGCTGGAGTGACCTTACAAACACCAGGAGTTACTCTGTTTGAGTAGTACTCTGAGCTAATTTCATCTGCATGTGTGCACATTTTCTGAAAGCTTATGATTATGGATGAAACTGAGCAGCACCACAGGAAATAATGGGGCAAGTATAGCATTGTCCAAATGAGATATGACCATGGTTTTAAGGTACACTGTGATGCCATTTGAAAGTTGACAACTTTATTTTAGATATTTTCAAAGGTTTTACACAAACTTCCATTTAAAAAACAATGGTTTCAAGTCGGGTTGTGGTGGTCAAACTCAACTTTATTTTACTTTTTTTACATACTTTCTTTAATAATAATAATAATAATAATAATAATTCTATAAGGCAGTGACATGGTTGTACCATGAAAGTTTCACACTGTTACAACCCCAGATACGACTGTTGGAGACATTTTAAAAATAGGGGGATGAAATTATTTAATAATATAGTGTAAATTTTTCTCCGTTCACATGTGGCGATGTATTTTACAGCCTCACAGACCACCGCCGACTCGACTCCTCCACTGTCGTCTTGTTTTGTTTTACTTTGCCCTCCGGCGCCATCAGGTGGACGGAGGTATGAGGGCAGTGACAGTCACAACGTTTGAATTAACAGGATCTATTTTTGTACGTAAAGGGAGTAGAAATGGGCCTCAAGTGTAGTCTGATGAGACCAAAAAGTTTGTGATAAATCTTTAATACATTTTAAACAGACAAACTTTGGGAACTGAAATATTTCACAATAAATTACACTATTTTATCCTTAGAGGCTATATTTAAGTGAATTCAGAATTTTATTGTGAAATTCGTGCAGGTAAATATAATAATTTTACAGGAGCACACTGTTAAATCACAGTAATGTCCTGGCAGAACTACGGTGAGATCACAGTATACTGTGCTGCCAGTTCACAATAATTTACTGTAAAAATAAAATGGTAACTTACTGTAACGCAGCTAGTAGCCAGTAATTTACTGTGAATGTACAGTCACATATTTAACAGCGTGCAGTAATCTTGTTGCTGTTGATTCTGACAGTTTTCCACCATCTGTCTGATTTGATTTTGTAATAATCGTTTTGTCTCCTCTGTTCTCCACAGAGTCGAGCGCGACACACCAACCACCCAAGAACTCAGGTATACCTGGAACTGAGGTGTAAACTGTTGCTGTTAGTGGTGAAGATGATAATGACTTTGTTTTTGTTCTCCTTTTTTCAGAATACATCTCTCCAAAAACAGGTATGCAGCCCAGACAGTAACACTTGTAGTATATCAGAAGTAATGGTGCACCTTAAGGCCAAAAGTATGTGGACATCCATGTTGGGAGCAGATTCCTGCACCCAGGTTCATCTGATGGAGAGCCTGAAACCAAAAAGAGGGGGCTGTTATGGCAGCAGATTAACGGACATGGTTTTGACATTACTCAAGTCCAAGTCCAGTTTCTTTATGGGGGAGTTTTTCCTTATCCGCTGTCGTATGCTGTGAAGCCTCTGAGGCAGATTGTGATTTGTGATATTCGGCTTTATAAATAAAATTGAACTGAAAATTGAAAACAGTTAACAAGTCAAGCCTCAAATCGCTTTACAACCAGTCAGGGTACGGCCTGTGTCCAAGTCCTGCACCGACTTGGGTACCCAACAGGTAACCAACAGAACACAACTGTGTAACAGGGAAAAATATGTAAAGATGAGCTCCACGCGGGCGGACACTGAGTGGGAACTTTTTTGTATTTTTCAGAATAAAACAGAGTAACGATGTGCAGTATATGTTTAATAATTTGACAGTTCCTTATTATTATTTTGAAAGTCAGTGACACAAGTGTAACCTTTGACCCCGTCGTCACATTGGTCACCGACATGGAGGACTCCAGGCATGAAACTTTGCAGCCCGAGGGTGCGGGTCAGGTCATGGGACTTTTACTAGCAGGTGTGGGCGAGTGCAGCTTTGACGTAGACATAATGACGGGTATAATTAAGGGTCAGTTCTGGGACTGAGCTTTACGAGTACGGGTCGGTTCAGGGATTCAGAGATGGACCCGTGCAGGACTCTGTGTGTCCTCCAGATCTCATCAGTGCTGAATATGAATTACAACACTTCTGTGCATGTTTGTCCAGAAATGATCAACGACAGGCGTTTTCTGGAGTCCCAGTTGTACTGCGGGATTCCCAATGCGACCACAGTGGACGATGAGGAGGTGGAGGACCGAGTAAGCCACGGCCGATACAAGAGAGTGGTGGGAGGAATCCCAGCAAAACCGGTCAGTTAGAAACACACCTGTCTGTCTTATTACACTTACCAGTACATCTGTGTGTTGCTATCATCATCATCATCATCATCATCATCAGCTGTTACATCAGTTCTCAAGTTGATTCCCTCCTGTAATCGAATTCTTTTTAAACTTTAGATCAACCTAGTTCCCGATCGCCTGCTCTGACAAGTTGAAGTGATTGTGAAACTTAAAGGGCAACTTTGGTTTTTTTCAACCTGGACCCCATATGCTCATGTGTTTCAGGGCTGTTTCTGGTGAAACAAAAAGGATCTTTAACACAAAGCTCTATCTCTGTAGGGATCCTTTCATAAGTGACAAATTAAACACTTTGACACTCGGCTCAGTGCTGGACCAGT
This sequence comes from Epinephelus fuscoguttatus, assembly GCF_011397635.1. Classification (NCBI taxonomy): domain Eukaryota; kingdom Metazoa; phylum Chordata; class Actinopteri; order Perciformes; family Serranidae; genus Epinephelus; species Epinephelus fuscoguttatus. Next base: position 5,444,733 of record NC_064774.1, on the reverse strand, counting down.
TTCCAAAGGCTCCACTTCACTCAGCTGCCCGATAAACCCGCTGCTTCTTCCCACTTTAACCTGAATAACAAACCAGGGCTCGGTGCTCCGGTTGGATCCAAACGGAGAGCCGGGGCTAGCTCAGAGACTAGCGGAGGCTAACTGGCTGTGCTTCCCTCCGGTCATGCTGCGGCTAACGCTCCGCTAGCCGCTCCCAGCTAGCTCCGGTTTGTTATTCAGGTTAAAGTGTGAAGAAGCAGCGGGTCTGTGGGGCAGCTGAGTGAAGTGGAGCCTGAGGAGGAAGCACCGGTTAGCCCCGGTTTCACTACAGGCAGATTCACTCGCTACAGGGGCGAGGAAATAAAACCTGAACAGCCAATCAGAGTGATCTCTCTCACTGACAAGCTCTGCCGCTGATTCAACATGCTCAATCGGCCGAAAAGTCGCCAACGCCAAAGTGCTGACAGTGCGGGACACACCGCAAAAACTAGACCGACAGACGCTCACCGACGGCCCGACTTTGGTCGACGGCCGACCGTCAGCTTGGTGTGTCAGGGCCTTAAGTGCTGTCATGGTGAAAACAGGGTCCAGGTTGAAAACTTGTAAACTTGTAACCTGTAAAATACAATATGCAGCCAGTCCTCTCATTACCCTCATTCAGCCGTAGTGCTACGGGACTGGTTCATTAGATCTGTGACGTAACAAACCCCGTCAGTCTGAATCTGTCTTCCTGAGACTGTTGTTAGTACCCTGCAGTTCCAAGGCGGTAATGCCATGGTGCTGACTGCTTATTTGCTCAAATAAACACTTCATGGATGTGTTAACAAGGTTAAACATTTATTTTCATTGGACATAAAACTTGAAGCAAATTGCAAATACTGTATTTTTCTTGTAGTTTCAAATGAAACCCTTTGGTGTCCTGCAGACTCAGATCCAGTGGCAGATTGCTCTGGAGGAGAACCGCAAGATCGACTGTGGAGGCGCTTACATCGGAGGGTGCTGGGTACTCACTGCTGCTCACTGCGTCAGGTACGACCGGTGTTCAGTAACAAGTAAAAGATGAAGCAGTGGTGTCAGTGTGAAATATTCCCCCAAATGGATCCCTTACAGACTTGTTGACTCAAGCCCTAAGCCCTTACAGACCTAGGACCAATTCCATTTCTTCCCATTAGCCCTTAGTCTCTTTCTCCAGGCCTTTGGTGGATTGTTCCCTCCAGGTTGTGAGAGTTAGTGAAGGAGTTCAAGCATCTCGGGGTCTACTATCAACTTCACAAACACTCTGAATACATTGCTCTTCTTAATGGGTTCAGTTGACTATTTAATCTGCAGTTTCCTATGACCTGTGTCCCAAACACACACCATGTGAAACTGTACGTGGGCACCTGTGCACTCAGTGGGTATGGACTAGTTATATTAATTTCCATTTCTGCCCACTGAGTCCTGCACACTGGAGCTTTAACTACAAAGTCGCCTTCCTCTTAAGCTGATTAAACTCTTAAAAACCTTCTTGGATCAGCTGGAAGAGTTGGCGTCACAAAGCACAGAATGTTGAAACTACCCAGCAGTAAAGAAAGGAGTTAAAATGAGAAGGATCTTAAACATGTACAGCAGTTAACATGTTTTACATTTGTTAATGGCATCAACAGTGTCTTGCCTCTCTCTGTCTCCTCAGACCCCACCCGTCTGCATTCAAGGTGAAGTTCTCTCTCTGGAAGAAGTCTCGAGCTCAGAACACGACTGACATCGTTCCTGTTGAAGAAATTCGCATCCACCCAAAGTATGTATGGACCTGAACCCTCAGTCACTGCACGTGCACTTAAACTTTACGTGACCTGTAACAGAGCACGAGACCCATGTGTGTGTCTGAATGATTTGCAGGTACAATGCCAACACCTATGAGAACGACATCGCTCTGGTGTTGCTGAAGAAGCTTCCATTCACGGACATATGTCTGGAGGACAACCCGGCCGTCAGCGCCGTCTGCATTCCCTGGTCCACCCAGCTCTTTCAGCCCAACCACACCTGCAGCATCTCTGGATGGGGACGAACTGCAAGTACGTGTTTCATCGACTGGAACTTTATGAAGTGACGTTAGAGTCAGTGAGCTCCTCTGGTGATTAAATGAACCTGTTCAACCTGTCGACAGGTGGCAGATCAGCTCAGGTGTTGCTCTGGGCCAACGTGTCCCTCATCACAGACTGCCAGAGGTTTTACAAAGATCGCTACAAACCCGGCATGATGTGCGCAGGTGGGTGTGTGTGTGTGTGTGTGTGTGTGTGATGGATGAGATGTGAACACACAAGCTGCTTCATAGACACATGAGTGTAGGTGTTAATGTGTGTGTGTGCAGGTGATCTGGAGGGCAGTGTGGACTCGTGTCAAGGGGACAGTGGAGGTCCGCTGGTCTGTGAAGATGAACTGGGGGTTTCATACCTGTGGGGCCTCGTCAGCTGGGGAGAGAGGTGTGGAGCGCCGGGATTCCCTGGAGTTTATACGCAGGTAAATACACAGGAGAAGTACATGTACACATATATACACACACACACACAGGAAGTAGAATTAAAGCTGCAGGCAGTGAACGGGCATCTGCGTACGCATCAGGAGCGCTGGCAGGATTCAGGTTGTTGGGGCAGCGTGTTCACATGGAAGTCGGACACTGTGCAGGAGTTAGATGGTATTTCCTGCATTGAGTACGTGGAGCTAAAATACTACTTCCTGTGCTCACTGTGTCGTGCTAGAAGACACTGATGCTCATTTCCTGTTGTCAGTAGATGGCGCTATGACTTTGAGTCAATATGAGCATGTAGACGTCTTCAGGCTTGGACTCTTTTCCAGCATGTGATATGTGGGGCAGTTTTCGTGTTCCAAGAGCTTCAGGTGTCATTTCGAAACATGCAAACTGCCCGCCTTGCCACGGACATGCTGTTCTTTAAAAACAAGAACGCTTGACGATTCAGCATCATGAAGGTTTGGGGATTCTGCTGCCCAAATTTGAGATGGATCTGTTGAATCCTGTGGGAGGAGTTTCGTAGAGATCCATACCAGTGCAGCCCAGTTCAGACCAAGGATTGGTGACCAAACTGTTTTAGAACGTTGCAGAGAAAAGTGTCAGCGGTGTGAGCTGGCCGGTCTGAGGTTGAGTTGAGCCAGTTGATGGTGTCACCTGACACTCAGCTGGTCAAATGGTCGGCGGCTGGTTTTAAAGCACGTCACCTGTTTCAACAGCCAATCAGCTTGTAGTGAAGTCCGCTGGTCAAGACAAAATTTACCGGCGGGTTTTTACAACCTTGCCGAACGTCACACTGCAAGTGGTCGCCTGTTTTAACCCCTCTTGGTGCAAATCTTTGATTTGAACTAGACTGAGTGCGTAAAATGTCATGTTTTGACGTGACCTATGACATCATCGAACTATCAACTATTTCTTCACAATTTAATGTCACATTGATCGGAGGGTTATACCACCCAAATTTGAAACAAATCTGAAAAACACCCTCTGGGAGGAGTTTGAAAAAGTTCATATGAAATACATGAAAAATGGACAAGATCTAAAACGGCCAACTTCCAGATGGGCGGAGCCAATGAAACCCAGTGAGAAATGTGTCCAAAAATGGTGAGAGCAACACAAACTTTTTGTGAATGTAAAGGTAAAACGACATCACAAACTAGCGGCGACGAAAGCCGACTGTTGCGTCGTCTACGTCGCCTCACGTCGCCCTGTGTCAGTTGCATTTGAACACACTACACGGACTACATCCGACGGCCAAGTAGCACGTACGTTCTGCGCCTGCGTGAGAGAGAGAGCGGAGTGAGAGAGTGGTACATCCTGTCAGCCGAGGGGTTTCCTATCTGTGCAGCCGAGCACCGCAGCACCTCCACGGACTATTACATCCAGACGGTCCCGGTGTTTCCTCCTCAGGCTCCACTTCACTCAGCTGCCCGATAAACCCGCTGCTTCTTCCCACTTTAACCTGAATAACAAACCAGGGCTCGGTGCTCTGGTTGGATCCAAACGGAGAGCCGGGGCTAGCTCAGAGACTAGCGGAGGCTAACTGGCTGTGCTTCCCTCCGGTCATGCTTCCCTCCAGCTAGCTCCGGTTTATTATTCAGGTTAAAGTGTGAAGAAGCAGCGGGTCTGTGGGGCAGCTGAGTGAAGTGGAGCCTGAGGAGGAAGCACCGGTTAGCCCCGGTTTCACTACAGGCAGATTCATTCGCTACAGGGGCGAGGAAATAAAACCTGAACAGCCAATGAGAGTGATCTCTCTCACCGACAAGCTCCGCTGCCGATTCAACATGCTCAATCGGCCGATAAGTCGCAGATGCCAAAGTGCTGACGGTGCGGGACACACTGAAAAAACTAGGCCGACAGACGGCCCGACTTTGGGCGACAGCCGACCGTTGGCTTGGTGTGTCAGGGCCTTAAGAGCAATTTCGCCTCTTCACCTCCGTGTATTAGGGGGCACAACGGAGCTCGCTAATCACTATAAAGTCACATGATGTTCACAGGTTTGAGTGCGGGTGCTAAGTTTAATGAGTTGAAGTATGGCAGGGGCGTCCAAGCCCAGTTAGACCTTTGAATCAAAATGCTGCTGGTTTGAACATGTGTTCAAAGTTTTGTGAGTCTCAGTTCATCCTGTCTAAAACATGCTGGTAAAATGAAATGTAACTCACAAAATCCAAAATGGCTGACATACGTTGGGCTAAAAAATTTCACCCAAATTTTATATGCTGTTGAAGATGAGAGCAATGTTTTAGTCAAACTTTGTGATCATTGGAGGAACATTATTCCACTGGGGCATGGATATGGGGCGCTATAGAGCCCACTGGTGACACCAGAGCCCCGTCACTACAGAACCCTGATGTCTGTGCCAAACTCCATGAGTCTTCGGCCATCTTAGACCCCTAAAAAATGAGACTGCACCACAAATAAATCTCTATAAACACTCCTTCCTTCCACTCTCAGTGCCAGGGTCTGTTTGTACTGAGGTCAGATCTTACAAACACACAGCTGACAGTAAATTTATTTCATTGTTTGCTTTTATATTTATATTTTCACGTGTTCACTAATGAAGTGACATCAGTATTAACTCTGTCTCTCTCTGACAGGTCGCTCATTACTTTGAGTGGATCAGACGTCAAACAGGGTGGCCTGCAGTCACCAGGTTCAACTTCTGATAAGGCCAACACACACACACACACACACACACACACACACACACACACACACAGATACACACAGAAGTGTTAAGAGTCAAGCTGTTTTCATTTTAAAACTCACATACTTTAATGGCCCATGATTTGTTTACTGATTTTATCAAAATTACATTTTGTGTTAAATAAAATATTTTTCCTGACGTGTGTTTGAAGCTAATTTGTTTCCACAGCTGTCAATAAAAACAGTTTTATATGTAATGAAAACAAAAGTATTGTTTCTACAGTCAGCACATTTTGTTCAATAACAAAAAAATGATTTGCACTCTTTCCTTCTTTGTATGTTTGTGCTGCAGCTGAAGCACAGTGTCCCTCAGGATATATATAAGGTCTTAACTTTTCTTAATAGAAACCTGTTTGTGCCAGTAAGAGCCGGATGTGTCACCAAAAATATTTAAGGGTCCTATAGGAAGCTGAAAATAAGGGATTTTGACACATAACATACTTAAACATTCATTTAAAAAACAAATACCAAAAAATGCTGCAGGGACATAAACTTAGAAAATGTAGTTTTTTATTTTTCTGTCAGTCATCAGACAGCTGAGCGAAGCGTGTGCTACAAAGAAACTTGTTTTTCTAGAGAGTACAAAAAAATGTGCAAAATTTACATTTAATGTCACAAAAAAAAGACCAAAGTAAAAATGTCAGGCGGCTCTCTGAGGCTGATCCACCTGCCGCCGAATGGCAGATCTCAAACTCCTCAGATCACTCTCCACCTGCGCACACACACACACACACACACACACACACACACACAGTTTATGATTACTACAATTTTATTAATAACAATTAATCATAAAAAAAAAAAAAGAAAATTGTGTGTGCGTGTGTGTCCATCACCTTTGCCAGCTCGTCTTTGAGCTCGTTGTATTTTTGAACATTGAACTTCTGTCCCTGTGCTCGCTGGTGGAAGAAGTGAAGGAACTGACGATCCCTCGCTTGCGTATACAGGCAGTCCTGCACACACACACACACACACACACACACACACACACTGATCATTAACCCCGCCCCCTCCATGTTAGTACATGACATCAGCCAAACTCAAAACTCAAGGTTATATAAATGTTTTCCAAAGGTGGTTTCAGCCATCTTAAGATCTTAAGTCGTTCTTATCACACTCACTTTCCTGTCATCAGTTACTTGAGGCTGCAAAAAGGGGGATGTGATGTCATGATTGACAACTCTGTGAGCCAATCAGTGTTCAGCTCACGATAAAGCCAGACTCTGGCTCCGAATGACGTCAGCAGCACAAGACGGCGGCGGCCACATCTGGTATATTTGGGCTTCATTTGTGTACAGGGGGAGGAAGAGGAGACACACTGTCCATCTTCGTATACAGTCTGTGGTCGTCACGGAGACGGGGCTCCTACCTGTTTGGTGAGGATGTAGTAGGCGAAGAAGATCATGCTGGTGGTGTAGGAGATGAAGTAGGTGACTGGTTCCATGACGTCCCAGGCGAACACGTACCTGCCAACACACACACACACATTGAACATGGTCACAGCTTCCCTGAGTGCAGCAAAGGTTCAGGTTTGTTCATGCAGCCGGCGCCAGAGGAAAAAGTTGGCTCTGTACATTTCTACAAACCATAAATACATTTGTACGCTTTGTATGTTTATCTATGTTTTTAGGTGACGTAGTGTCTGAGCTGACTCATCAGGAGGTGGAGGAGATGGTGGACATTGCTTTATAGCGAGCCGCCGCTGTTTCTCTGTCGACTGAACCACAAACATGATGTTTTCCAAACCATGAAAACAAAGATTAATGTGTCCGGTACATAATAACACACAAACATATCGGCAGTTTGCAGACACGAACAGTGCCAACATTAATCTGGTGATTGGGCTGGTTCATTACCAGGTGAGGTAACCCAGGAATCCTCCCTGCAGCGACAGGTAGGCAAGCCCCGCCCACCCCAGCAACCATGCTCTCTTGTCCGCCGCCTTCGCTAACTTGATTTGCACCTGTACACACACACACACACACATACACACACACACAGGTTTATTCATATTTATTCTGAATGTCTTTTTAGCGTCTGAGTCGTATCGTGTTGTGTTGAGCACAGGAAGTACTCCGATCCTTCAGTTCAATACAAGTAGAAATGCCACCCCTGGTTGTCAGTGTGTAACCGCAGCAGTATTTGGTGTGCAGCAGTGTGTGATGTGTGTTACCGTCTCGAGCGGCTGCAGCTGCTCCCTGAGCTGCTCCTGTCTGATCAGCAGCTCTGTGTGTTTGATGTGCTGCTGCTGAGGAAGAGTCAGAGCCGAGTGCAGCAGACGGACCACGTACTTCATGTCGTCCACACCCAACACGTGTTCATGAGACGAACCTGACGGACAGACGGGTCAGTGGTGTTCCTTTGATCACACACACTGAACGCCACATGTTAATACTTCCACGTTTTGTGTCTTTATGCTAAGCTAAGCTAACTTCATCCCTCACACACACACACACACGAAGGTCGTACCTTGTCCAAGCGAGCGGACGTTGTGTGTGACGTCATTGATGACCAGCTGAAAATCTTCTGTCAGAACAGTTTCCATGAAGGTGCATGAAGAGATTCTCTGTCCGTCTGAGGAGACAAAGGAAAGTTTAGTTTCATGTTTTCATAACTTTGTGTCAGTCTGTGTGAGGACCAGTTTGACTTTTAGATGTTCGAACATGTGAGGAAATTGAGATTTTTTTTTTGGACAATTACATTTTGAGGACGCTGAAACATTTTAAGACAACAGAGACATTTTTTAAAAGTGAGGAAGTGTTTGGGGTCTGAAGACACTGTGTGCAGCGGGGATATATTTTAAAAGTATGGACATATAACGAGATTGATTGCATTTTGGAAAGTGAGGTATTTGTTGTAGGTGAAGATATATTTATAGGGAAGGGTTATTTGTGAAAAGCGAGGACATTTTTGCAAAGAAGGAACATATTTAGAAAATGTGGGCATTTTTTCAAAACTGAAAATATTTTTGGAAAGTTAAATTAAAAAGTTAAAAACGTTTTGGAAAGTGAGGACATTTGTGAACTGCAGAGTTTTCTTTTTAAAATGACATTTAAGGGGTTGGATGACATTTTGGCAAGTGAGAATATTTGTTGACATTTCTTGTAGGTGAGGATATTTTTATAAGACAGGGACATATTTAGAAAATGTGGACATTTTTGAAACCAAAAATAGTGGAAAGTGAAAACATTTTAGAAAGTGTGGACAGGTGTGACATTTCTCTTGAGTAGGGACATTTTAAAAAACAAAGGACATGCTGGAAGTGAGTATTTGTCAAAAGTGAGAAAAATTTTTGGCAGCAAAAATATTTTTCAAAAGTGAGAGTTTTCTTTTTAAAATGACATTTAAGGGGTTGGATGACATTTTGTAAAGTGAGAATATTTGTTGACATTTCTTGTAGGTGAGGATATTTTTTATAAGGCAGGGACATATTTAGAAAATGTGGACATTTTTAAAACCAAAAATATTCTTGGAGAGTGAAGACATTTCCTAAAGTGTGGACAGGTGTGACATTTCTCTAAAGTAGGAACATTTTAAAAAAACAAAAAACATTTTGGAAAGTGTGAGAGTTTGTCAACTTTGGCAGCAAAAATATTTTTCAAAAGTGAGAGGATTTTCAAAGTGAAAATATTTTTGGAAAGAAGAGACATTTATAAAAGCGAGAACATCGTGGAAAGCGTTGACATTTTTAGAAAGTGAGGACACTCGTGCACAGCAAGAATATTAAAAGTAGTGACATTTAAAGAACTTTGAAAACTAAGAATATTTGTTGCAAGTGAGGACGTTTTGGAAAATGGAGACAGTTTTAAAAAATGAGTCATTTTTTAAAAGTTTGGACATATAAGGAAATTGATTACATTTTGGAAAGTGAGGATGTTCTTGGAAAGTGTAGAGACATCATTTTGGAGACCTGAGGACATTTGTTGTGGGTGAGGATATATTTATAGGGAAGGGACATTTGTGGAAAGGGAGGACATTTTTGTAAAGAGGAGACATATTTAGAAAATGTGGACATTTTATGGAACTGAAGATATTCTTGAACAGTAAAGACATTTCAGAAAGTGTGGACAATTGTGGACAGGAGGGACTTTTCTTTCAACTAGGGACAATTAAAGAAAATTACATTTGTGGAAAGTAAGGACATTTTTATAAAGGGGACGTATTTAGAAAATGCGGACTTTTTTTTCAAAACTGAAAATATTTTTGGAAAGTTAAAATGTGTGAACGTTTTGGAAAGTGAGGACATTTGTGAACTGCAGAGATTTCTTTTTACAATGACATTTAAGTGGTTGGATGACATTTTGGCAAGTGAGAATATTTGTTGACATTTGTTGTAGGTGAGGATATTTTTATAAGACAGGGACATATTTAGAAAATGTGGACATTTTTGAAACTAAAAAAATTCTTGGAAAGTGAAAACATTTTAGAAAGTGTGGAAAGGTGTGACATTTCTCTTGAGTAGGGACATTTTAAAAAACAAAGGACATGTTTTCAAAAGTTTGGACAATTGTGGACAGGAGGGACTTTTCCTTCAAGTAGGGACATTTACAGAAAATTACATTTGTGAAAAGTGAGGACATTTTTGCAAAGATGGGACGTATTTAGAAAATGTGGACATTTTTTCAAAACTGAAAATATTTTTGGAAAGTTAAGTTAAAAAGTGTGAACATTTTGTAAAGTGAGAAAATTTGTGGACATTTGTTGTAGGTGAGGATATTTTTATAAGGCAGGGACATTTTTAGAAAATGTGAACATTTTTGAAACCAAAAAAATTCTTGGAAAGTGAAAACATTTTAGAAAGTGTGGACAGGTGTGACATTTCTCTAAAATAGGAACATTTTAAAAAACAAAGAACATTTTGGAAAGTGTGAGAGTTTGTTAACTTTGGCAGCAAAAATATTTTTCAAAAGTGAGAGGATTTTCAAAGTGAAAATATTTTTGGAAAGAAGAGACATTTATAAAAGCAAGAACATTGTGGAAAGCGTTGACATTTTTAGAAACTGAGGACATTCGTGCACAGCAAGAATATTAAAAGTAGTGACATTTAAAGAAATTTGAAAAATAAGAGTATTTGTTACAAGTTAGGACGTTTTGGAAAATGGAGACAGTTTTGGGAAGTGGGGACATTTGTAGGAAGCAGGAATATTTTTCAAGAGTGAGTAATTTTTATAAAAAAGTTCGGACATTTTTGGATGACAAGAACGTTTTAAGAAAGTGAGGAAGTTTGATTTGTTCCAAAGGCTGAAAATTATGACTTGAATTCAGATTAAAGGTCAGAATTAGTTTAAGGATCAGGTTCTGGGATTGTGAATTTGGTCCTTACAAGTGTGTGTGTGTGTGTGTGTGTGTGTGTGTGTGTGTGTGTGTTACCTCCATTGAGCAGGGTGGCGGTGTGCACCCCGGGGTCCTTTGCTTTGATGTCATGCAGCAGGTCACCGACCGTGGTCAACATGGGCGTCAGAGTGAAACGACGCTGCTGACCTGTGGGGAGGCGCAGAGAGAGGACCGGCCGGCCGAGGCTGTAACGCACAGACACATCTGACAGGGACAGAGACAGGGACAGAGACAGGGACAGAGACAGGGCGGGGGGGGGGTTTAAATACCGACAGGTGAGACAGAGACACAGAGCTGCTGCCAGGCTGTAGACTCTTAGTTTACAGGCCTTTATGGTGCTTTAACTGAGACGGTTTGCAGATGATGCAGTTACCTTCAGATGGAGCTTGGCTGCTGTAACTGGACACACCGTACGCAGACCAGACCCAACTGGACTGAGAGAGAACAGCACATTGTTACATTCATGACTCAGACTGCTGAGTTGAAGTCAGGAAAACGAACACACCCTCACGTTAGTGTTTGAGCATGAACACACTGTCGAGTCCTTTTATTGCCTCAACCTCACCAAACCTTCAGCACAGAGGCGGCAGATTGGGAAACACTCATACTGATCATTTTCTAGATAAAAAGGTGTGGCTGCACAAACAATGGAGGTTAGAGACGAGCTGAACGGCTGAGAGGCACACAGAGGTATGTGTTGTACGGCTGCAGGACATAACACGCACACACACACACTCCTGTCTCATGCTCACAGCAGCAGCAGCAGTATTAACACCACCACTATCAGTAAAGTTGCAGTATATTGCAGCTGTTCCAATACTGGAGGTAGCACCAGAGGAAGTTGCATAATTCAGTACCAGCACTAACAGTACGCGGCTCAGCAGTGTTTATGTTCTTGACACAAATGTACAAATGTTTGATTTTGTTCAAATGTTGATGCATTAACAGATTTAAAGAACGTCACACCTAAACCCATCAGGAAAATGACCATTCCTGTACCGAACAAAGGGTGAAGAGTCTCTCCAGACTAGACACTTTACGTGATGTCTGAAAGCTGTTAAACTTTCAACATTTTAAACTCACCGTGTAGATTCTGACTCTTGCAGGCCGAGAGCAGCGGACACCAAACCTGCAGAGGGATCTGAACATGGCGAGACGTCGAGCCGACAGAGAGATGTGAAGACTCTTTGTGAACCGGCTGACACCTCGAGTCAGAAATGTTCAGGCAAGTAGAAACAGGTTTCATGACAGGCTGAGCCGCAGGAAGAGGGGCGAGGAAGTTAACCCTCTCCTGACTCATTCACAGCTCATGTTTCACCTGAACACAGTTTGTTCTCTGGCAGGAAATCCTTCTTCACACAGGAAGTGACTGACTCAAACCAACAAGTCATAAAGTCTGCTCGCGGCAAACGAAAAGACAATAAGAGAGAATGTTTTAAACAAAAGTCTTTATTCCTTTCATGTGGAAATGCTTCATACTTCATCTGCACTGCACAAATTACACACTGAATGTCTCTGTAGAAAACTTGTCTCAAACTGCTCTAAAACATTTTCTTCTGTTTTTAAATTTGAGTTCTGACTAAAAACACTCGGTTAAACGTTTAAGTAAAAGAAAAAAAAACTGAGTTGCACTTCCTGTTTCCTCCCGATGATGTCGTTCTTCATTTAAAACCCTTGTAAAACAAACAGACCCTGAAGAATGCCACTCCATCTTGCAGCCAATTTTTCCTGGTGGCCACTTGCTGTATTACAGCTAAAAAAATCCCTGCAGCCCAGAAGTGATTTTCCCCATAGACCACCATCATAAAGAGACGTCTGTAAACTGTTGAAAGGACATCTCCAGATGCCGCTCTGTCAGCTTCGCTAAATTTGTGCCAACTCTGCTAAATTGAGGCTCTTATGTCTATTTTGCAAGTGTAGGTGGTGCTTTCTGTGGTTGCTTTGGACGGTGGTGACATGTGGCTGCGAGTCACTCATAAGGACGAGGACATCAACTCACCAGTCAGTAAACTCTTCTTCTGCTGACTTCTAGCTGGCAGCTAGCTTGCCTGGTCGAGGGTGAAAATGTTTTGTTAGGTCACGGTGACCTTGACCATGACCTAACACTTGGACACTTCAGTCCAAGTGAACATTTGTGCCAAGTTTGAGGAAACTCCCTCGAGGCATTCTTGAGATGTCACATTCATGAGAATGGACACAGGTCACAGTGGCCTTTGACCTTCAACCACCAAATTGTAAACGTTAATTGTTGAGTAAAAGTGTTCGTTTGTGCCAAATTTGAAGAAATTCCGTTGAGAGGTTCTTGAGATATTAAGCCCCTTTTACACTGCCAAATTTTCGGCAAATGTTGGGCCGTTGTGCCAGCAAGCTGCGAGCATTTAGACACACGGAGTTGATCCGAGGTGCCCAATTTTCCGCCTCGTAGGGTAGACATATTGGCCACGGGAGGAGCTGCTGATGATGACGTGTGACCCACTGGCGGTGGATAAACAGGAAACAGCTGATAGCAGGAATTAGCGAGCAGCTAGTAGCAAGAGGGAAACACAAACCTGACAGACACTGTAAAGATGAGCAACTGGGGAGACAAGGAATTGCGCGCCCTCCTTGTCCTCGCAAACGAAGAGGCCATTAACCGTCAGATGACGGGGACGGTGAAGGACGGGCCGACTTACGAGAGAATCACCGAAGGACTGACCAGCCGCGGCTTCCCTCCCACGTCACTGTTTACGTCACACGCTGAGCTACACGTTTTGTTACTTGCTCACGCCCCCCATTGCCCCGAAAAAGGCACATTATGTATAAACAGAAGTAAGTAGGCGGCATTTTGCTGCACTCCCTGATTTTGTTTTTATACTGCCAATGCTGAAAAAAGACTGATTGGGCTTTCCTGCAAATTTGCACAACTCCTGTTTAAAAAGGGCTTTACATTCATGAGAAATGAGACGGACACAGGTCATGGTGACCTTGACCTCTGACCTTCAACTACCAAATTGTAATCAGTTCATTGCCGAGTCAGAGTGGATGTTGTGCCAAATTTTAAGACATTCCCTCAAGATTCTTGAGATATCGCGTTCACGTTCACGACGATGAGACAGACAAGGTCACAGTGACCTTGACCTTTGACCTATGAACACCAAATTCTAATCAGTTCATTGTTGAGTTCCAGTTGGTCTTTGCCAAATTTTAAAAAATCTTCCCTCAAGGCGTTCTCGAGATATTGTGTTTATGAGAATGGGATGGATGGACAACATGAAAACATGGTGCCTCTGGACATGGCTATCACCAGTGTGGAGGAATTAAAGACCTTCAACAAACATTTCCCATGAGCCCACTGACCTTTGCAGGTTAAAGAAGTTGCAGGGTAGCTCAGACATGTCTGTAATAACAGCAGGACAGTCGAGTGCTTGTGCTACGTTCACATGCAAGAGGGTTTTTTCCGTGTCTGAAAAGTGCCTCTGATGGCCAGCAGGGGGCGACTCCACTTCTCTCTTGATTTATGACCTCAGTAAACCTTTTCCTGACGAGTTCATGATCTCAGTCTCTGGTTTCAGGTCTTCTTCAACACGGCATGACGTCATTTTGTAAATTCTGCTCCCATTTAGAGGAAAATACACCATTAAGCGGGGGAGGCTTTAGGGCGTGGCTACCCTTTGATTGACAAGTTGCTACCATTGCAACCTGTCAATCAAAATATAAGTGTAGAATCTTCCTCGTCTCCACCCTCTCATCCAAATACAGTAACTTCTGACTCCAGAAATCCAAGAAAGCAGCTTAAGATGCCGGACTCAAGGCTTACCTTGAACCTTGAATGTACCTGAACTGTATCAACAGTTGGTCTTGCTACAGCTGACGGCCAACTCAGCAGGTGTGTCCTGCGCCTGTGCGACAGGGAATAACTCCACACCAGCAGATGGCAGTAGTTTGTATCAGAGTCCTGCACGAGTCCATTTATGAAAACCAGCAGGAGACCAATATGACCACGAGGTCAAAGGTTACACTTGTGCCACTGACTTTCAAAATAAAAGGAACTGCAGCTTGATAATAGTGAATGAGATGTTAAACCATTACACATATACTGCACAGCTTTTAACTTTGTTTTAGTCTGAAAAATAAAACATTGATTTTTGCTCCCACCCGCTGCCCGCCAACATGGAGTTCATTTTTACCTGTCAATTTATATATAAATATATATATATTTTTTTTACCTGTTACACAACTTCACACAAGTTACTGGACCCAGTGCAGGACTCTGGTCTATGTTCATTACTCAAAAAGGGAAACAGGAAGACTGTCATGGTGCTAATTAGCCAGTTAGCATAAGTATTTACCGCGCACCAGTGAACAACAACACAAACATTCAGAAAGTGTTTCTGCTAACGAGTTCAACAGATAAAAAATATTCTTATGTCAAAGAACAAGTTTGTTTTGGTCTCACTCCCTCTGGACTGCAGGTCTTTTTGTTTACTTTCCTCACTTCAGTTTCTCTTCTGGTGTGCTGAACCAGAAGAGAACTTTCAGTGCCAGATGGGCTCAGCCAGCGCCGATATCGATACGACATGCTGAATCAGCAGAGACACAGAGGACAAGGACCAACTGTGTGGCACACAGCCACAACAAGGGCAGCAGACGGTTCCTTATGGCCCAACGTTGGCCAACAGTTGATTGTCAGCTTGGTGCGTCAGGGCTCAGAGCTGTCTACTTGTGATCAGATTACCCAAGATGCATGTTAATGCCAGGTGTAAATAGGTCCTATTAATCTGCGGCAATGAAACACGACACACGTTAGGATTCATCCTGAGGAGATTATGAATACCTGAATCACATTCCATTGAACTGTTGAGATATTTCAGCCTGGATTAAAGTGGTCGACCAACTGACACTGCCATCCCATAATTTAACACTTGCTGCTTTATTTAGGAAACACATCACAGATATGACGTACATCATAACGTGCAGAGTGTCACAAACTGGTTCAGTGAATGTGACAGTTAGGGAGTCCACACAAAAGATTTACCCTAAACAAGCAGAATTTATTAAACTAAAATTAACTTAATAATCAATGGAGTGTGTAGGTCAGCAAAGTCAGTCATGAAAGCCATGCATGGGTGAGTGTCAGGTGTGCTGTGGAGGTGTTGAGGGTGCAAACCAAAAGTCATGATGCCTGGTGGATGTCAGCTGAAAGGAAAGGAAAGAACAAGTGAATACATGAGGCGGCTTTTATAGCTTGCCGCCCAGGTGAGCCTAATCAGGGTAACGACCCTCCCGTATCAGCCAGCTGCCCGATGAGGCTGACTGGAACGTTCTCAAAGACAGTGGGAGAGCGTCACAAGAGTAAAACTGAAGTTTATAAGGAGTTAAATAAATAGTGTTGTATGTATCTATATCTGTATTCTTAATACAGGTCTAAAATAAAATGTTTTGCTGGAGACTAACTTGTTAAAAACAATAAAGTGCTTCCTCTTATTCAAAGTCCACGCTGTTACAGGACGGTCAGGCTGTCTGAAGACTCCAACGCATGTCCTCCTTTGGACTGAATTTTTAGTGATGTGTGTACGTGTTACAGTCTTGACTTGTCCAACAATCCATTGCACTTCAGTAACTTGTTTCACATTGAAGAGGGAACAGAAGGATCTTAGTGTAATGCTGATTCTTTAGAGAGTCTGTGAGTGCTCTTAGTATCTCCACTTCCAAGTGTCTTTCCTATCGTTTGATGCTGATGACACTGCCCTCCGTTGGAAAATGTTTTCAGCAGCTGAAACAGAAAAGGGACGCGCAGATTTTATAAAGTATAAGTTACAAGTTGGATTTTTTTCTATGATTTCCAAGCACATTTATGGACATAAATTCACAATTGACAAAAAACAGAATTATACTAAAGAAGAGTTTGTGACACTGAATCTAAAAATGTCTGTTCAGATTTGAGTTCAGACTCAGAGGAAAGATACTCACTTTTCAGTTGCCGTCGGCTGCGTTCGAGGTTTTGTCACCCTGTATGGACGAGCACAGCAACAAGGTCAAGACAAACACATCATCACAAGTTTCTACCTGATCTGATTGGCTCAGTGGCTCACCTTTGGTTCGATAAGAAAACAACTATATTCTTGTCAGATTAATGTAATGACCGCTGACCTGAGAGTCTCCAGTCTCCATTGTGGACTTTCCAGTCCAGCAGAGAGCAGCTTCACCCCTGAATCTTGCAAGTTGTTGTCAGTCAGGTCCAGCTCTCTTAGATGGGAGGGGTTGGACATCAGAGCCAAGGCCAAAAAACTACAGCTGATGTCTGACAAGCTGCAAAAACTCAGTCTGAACAAAGAACAAAACATGTAGTTAGAGAAAACACTCTCAAAGATCATATTCAACATTTCATGAACTCAGCATAGCCACAGAGGATTATGCCCAAAACCACAGACATTAGGCCCTCAATGTGTCATTAACAAAGGAGTGAATAAAATGTTTCTGACCTCAGAGTCTCCAGTTGACAGTTTGGACTCTCAAGTCCAGCAGACAGCAGCTCCACTCCAGAGTCATGTAGCATGTTATAACTCAGGTCCAGCTCTCTCAGATGGGAGGTGTTGGACTTCAAAACTGAGGCCAGAGAAGAACAGCTGCTCTCTGACAAGCTGCAGTATCTCAAACTAATGGAAGAAAAAAACATTTGTTAAAAGTCATAAAACTTTGAGTCAAACCAACAATGTTTATATGTATTCTGTCATAAACATGGGTCCTGTCAGCACATTTTAAAATTGAATATTTTTGCTCTTTTGTCACAAATTACTTCATTTACTCCAGGAAAGAATTTCGAATGTTTCCAATTCCAGAAATAACAAATTTATAAGATTCTTTAGCTGCAGTGAAGGTGTGAGTGCTCTAATTAAAGCATATAAACAAGAGTGAATTATAAAGTGTAGTTTCCTCTGCTACAGCATGTTCAGACTGTTAGTGTGTAGCACATGTTTAGTGTGTGATAGTCAGTGTGGGTCAGCATGATAGGCTTGATGTCTGTAGACAACTGCTATATTCAGGACAGAGCCAAAGAGTAACTGTCTGACCTGAGAGTCTCCAGTCTACAGTTTGGATTCTTCAGTCCAGTAGACAGCAGCTTGACTCCTGAATCCTGCAGTTTGTTGTTACTCAGGTCCAGCTCTCTCAGACGGGAGGCTTCGGATTTCAGAGCCGAAGCCAAACAAGGACAGCAGCTCTCTGACAGCCAGCAGCCACTTAATCTGAATAAAGGAACAAAAAATAAAGCGTGAGGCTAAAAAGACAGGAAAAGCCTACTTCAGCCATCGTGCTGAGGTACGTCCTCACCTCTGAACATTAGGAGACACAGGGTAACATTACAATCACCACACCTAACGCAAATGTGGAAGTGTTTTCGGCCCTGTTTACACATGTGCAGATATTTTTGTTGTAAATAGACATTTTCCTCAACATTTCAACACGCAAGTGGAGTTTTAGGTCACTAAAACACAAATTTTATGAAACGCCTTCTGAGGTGCAGATTTTTTTAAAACTACTATATATCTCTGTAGACATGAAAAACAATGTTCAGAGAACGATGACGTCATCTCCTCAGTTTGCACATGCCCATTGTTGCTTTCTGTAATAAGCATACGCTAGAAACAACAAATGGCAGACTACCGGTTTGCCAACGTTTTGCTAGCACTGCTTGGACTTATGTCCACTTCACACTTGACCTCTGCATTGTTACACCACTTCAAGGACAAATAAAGTCATCTAGAGCCCCAAATGTTTGTGTTCCACCCATTTATATACAGTCTACGGTTCCACCTCAGCGTACGTAATTTTATTTTGTAAAACCAAGATCGTGTGAACAGAATTTGTTTTGTTTTCATTTTTTTTAAAAAAATCTGTTTACATGTAGACAGGGCCTTAAGCCGAGGTTCCTTTAATGGCCGCTAGGAAATGTGCATAAAATCTAAAAGTGCTGAGTCGAAGGCCAAATGGAGCTGCTTTACGTTCTTGAATTTAAGAACAGAGCAAACCATTTGCCTTTGATTTAGCACCTCTGTCTACAGTATGCCATGACCTCGATGACTGAGAAGCTTCACAGACATATCTATAAACATGACACATAATAAATGCACAGTCAATAAAAATCAAGATGGCTGACCTCAGGGTCTCCAGTCTACAGTTTGGATTCTTAACTCCAGCAGACAGCAGCTTCACTGCTGAGTCCTGCAGCCTGTTGTCACTCAGGTCCAGCTCTCTCAGATGGGAGGGGTTGGACTTTAGAGCCGAGGCCAAGACTTCACAGTGAGTCTCCAAAAGTTGACAACAGGAAAGTCTGCAGATTTGATAAAGAATTAGTGATTGTTGAACCAAAGCTGAAACCCAGTGTACACATTTCTATTTGTACAGAACACAATGGATATGTACAGTACAGGCCAAAAGTTTGGACACACCTTCTCATTCAATGCGTTTTCTTTATTTTCATGACTATTTACATTGTAGATTCTCACTGAAGGCATCAGAACTATGAATGAACACATGTGGAGTTATGTACTTAACAAAAAAAGGTGAAATAACTGAAAACATGTTTTATATTCTAGTTTCTTCAAAATAGCCACCCTTTGCTCTGATTACTGCTTTGCACACTCTTGGCATTCTCTCCATGAGCTTCAAGAGGTAGTCACCTGAAATGGTTTCCACTTCACAGGTGTGCCTTATCAGGGTTAATTAGTGGAATTTCTTGCTTTATCAATGGGGTTGGGACCATCAGTTGTGTTGTGCAGAAGTCAGGTTAATACACAGCCGACAGCCCTATTGGACAACTGTTAAAATTCATATTATGGCAAGAACCAATCAGCTAACTAAAGAAAAACCAGTGGCCATCATTACTTTAAGAAATGAAGGTCAGTCAGTCCGGAAAATTGCAAAAACTTTAAATGTGTCCCCAAGTGGAGTCGCAAAAACCATCAAGCGCTACAACGAAACTGGCACACATGAGGACCGAGCCAGGAAAGGAAGACCAAGAGTCACCTCTGCTTCTGAGGATAAGTTCATCCGAGTCACCAGCCTCAGAAATCACAAGTTAACAGCAGCTCAGATCAGAGACCAGATGAATGCCACACAGAGTTCTAGCAGCAGACCCATCTCTAGAACAACTGTTAAGAGGAGACTGCGCGAATCAGGCCTTCATGGTCAAATAGCTGCTAGGAAACCACTGCTAAGGAGAGGCAACAAGCAGAAGAGATTTGTTTGGGCCAAGAAACACAAGGAATGGACATTAGACCAGTGGAAATCTGTGCTTTGGTCTGATGAGTCCAAATTTGAGATCTTTGGTTCCAACCGCCGTGTCTTTGTGAGACGCAGAAAAGGTGAACGGATGGATTCCACATGCCTGGTTCCCACTGTGAAGCATGGAGGAGGAGGTGTGATGGTGTGGGGTGTTTTGCTGGTGACACTGTTGGGGATTTATTCAAAATTGAAGGCACACTGAACCAGCATGGCTACCACAGCATCCTGCAGCGACATGCCATCCCATCCGGTTTGCGTTTAGTTGGACGATCATTTATTTTTCAACAGGACAATGACCCCAAACACAGCTCCAGGCTGTGTAAGGGCTATTTGACCAAGAAGGAGAGTGATGGAGTGCTGCGGCAGATGACCTGGCCTCCACAGTCACCGGACCTGAACCCAATGGAGATGGTTTGGGGTGAGCTGGACCGCAGAGTGAAGGCAAAGGGGCCAACAAGTGCTAAACACCTCTGGGAACTCCTTCAAGACTGTTGGAAAACCATTTCAGGTGACTACCTCTTGAAGCTCATGGAGAGAATGCCAAGAGTGTGCAAAGCAGTAATCAGAGCAAAGGGTGGCTATTTTGAAGAAACTAGAATATAAAACATGTTTTCAGTTATTTCACCTTTTTTTGTTAAGTACATAACTCCACATGTGTTCATTCATAGTTTTGATGCCTTCAGTGAGAATCTACAATGTAAATAGTCATGAAAATAAAGAAAACGCATTGAATGAGAAGGTGTGTCCAAACTTTTGGCCTGTACTGTACATATTACCAGGTAGCTGCTAGGCTCATCTGTAACATGCCAAACAGCATCAGAGAAACGCTGATCTGTAACATCAGATGCTTTATTCAGGGTTTTAATCGCCTGGTCCATTTGTTTTGGAGAGGAGGAGCCACTGGCAATAATTCAGTTCCAGGTAAAAACCTCCTGAAAGTCTAAATCTGAAAAGGGTGAGCACACACTGGGCGAACGGCCCATCTGCACAAACGCTGATTTGTACTGTGTTTTTTCCATCTGGTCTGTTTATTTTGGAGAGGAAGAGACCTCTGTGGATAATTCAGCTCCCTGTGAAAACCTCCTGAACAATGAACACTGCAGGAATTCTAACCAGGAGAAGTTTCAGCTGGTTCAGCTGCAGTCCTCACCACTAGATGCCACTGAATCCCCCTAAATCTGATACACTGCTCCATTAAAAGACCACTCCAGTGGTGTTACCTCCCCATTCATGGCAGCTGAGAACTAGGAGATCTGAGAATAAGATGTTTGCTGGCTTACCGAGCCTTTCTGCAATTCCTGACAGCTGGGATCAATCTATGTCGCCCCTCCTCTGACGTCCTGTACGCCTTCATGTCCAGCACATCCAGGACCTCGTCTGACATCTTCAGCTTCAAAGCCAGAGCCGAGCAGTGGATCTCAGAGAGGTGCGTGTCACATCTGTTCTCTGATTTCAGGTACTTTTGAATGTCCTGATGTACTGAGTGGTCGTTCATCTCCATCAGACAGTGGAAGATGTTAATGCTTCTGTCAGGAGGGATGTCAAAGGTGCTCATTTC
Organism: Epinephelus fuscoguttatus; assembly: GCF_011397635.1. Classification (NCBI taxonomy): domain Eukaryota; kingdom Metazoa; phylum Chordata; class Actinopteri; order Perciformes; family Serranidae; genus Epinephelus; species Epinephelus fuscoguttatus. The sequence continues at coordinate 5,423,389 of NC_064774.1, read as the reverse complement.
CTTCAGATTGTGGATTACTTTGTGGATGCTTTCTGGGCTGCTCTCTGTCTGACCTATAAGTCCTCTTAAGAGTCTCTGATTTGACTCAAGTGAAAGGCCATGCAGGAAGCGGACAAACAGGTCCAGGTGGCCATTTTGGCTCTTCAGGGACTCATCCAGGGCTTTCCTCAGGAACATGTCCAAGGATGGGTCACAGATACGATACCTACCCCAAGCATTCCCCAGAAAAGTCTCCAGTGTCTCGCTGTCCCCGTTCATGTGACAATGAAAAATATACACCGCAGCCAGAAACTCCTGAACGCTCAGATGAACGAAGCAGTAGACTGATTTCTGGAAGATCACACACTCTCTTCTGAAGATCTCTGTACAAACTCCTGAGTACACCGAGGCCTCTGTGACATCAAGACCACAGCGCTCCAGGTCTTCTTGGTAGAACATGATGTTTCCTTTCTCCAGCTGTTCAAACGCCAGCCTCCCCAGCTTCAGAAGAACGTCCCTGTCAGCCTCCGTCAGCTCCTGTGGACTTGTCTCATGTTCTTCAACATACTTGTGCTTCTTCCTCTTTGTCTGAACCAGCAGGAAGTGTGAGTACAGTTCAGTCAGGGTCTGGGGAAGCTCTTCACTTTCGTTTGTAGTCAACATGTGATCCAGAACTGTAGCAGTGATCCAGCAGAAGACTGGGATTACACACATGATGTCGAGGCTCCTGGATGTCTTGATGTGTGAGATGATTCTGCTGGACCGCTCTTCATCACTGACTCTCCTCCTGAAGTACTCCTCCTTCTGGGCGTCAGTGAAGCCTCGTACTTCTGTTACCCTGTCAACACATGCAGGAGGGATCTGATTGGCTGCTGCAGGTCGGGAAGTTATCCAGACCAGAGCCGAGGGAAGCAGCTTCCCCTCGATGAGGTTTGTCAACAGCACGTTGACTGATGACTTCTGTGTGACATCAGACACGACCTCATTGTTGTGGAAATCCAGAGCCAGTCTGCTTTCATCCAGGCCGTCAAAGATGAACAGAACTTTCCAGACAGCGAGCTCCTCTGCTGTGACCTTCTGTAATGTTGGATGGAAAACACGGAGCAGAGTGAGAAGACTGTACTGCTCATCTTTGATCAAGTTCAGCTCCCTGAACGAAAGCAGAATCACCACACTGACATCTTGGTTTTCCAAACCCTCGGCCCAGTCCAGAGTGAACTTCAGCACCGTGAAGGTTTTTCCAACGCCAGCGACGCCGTTGGTCAGAACCACTCTGATGTGTCCCTGTTGGTCAGGTAAGGCTTTAAAGATGTGCTGACACTTGATTGGAGTTTCATGGAGGGTCTTCTTCTTGGAAGCTGTCTCCAGCTGCCTCACCTCATGTTGGGTATTAACCTCTTCACTCTGTCCCTCTGCGATGTAGAGCTCAGTGTAGATCCTGTTGAGGAGGGTTCCACTTCCTGTTTCATCACTTCCTTCAGTCACACGTTCACATCTCCTCTTCAGACTGATTTTAAAAACATCCAAAACTTCCTGTCGACCTTTATTTCAAATAGAAGAGACAAAACAGTTATTAAGAGTTATTAAAAAAGTGTTTTACTGCCTGTTCATAAAACTGTGCCGTCTCTGCAGCTGATGGACAGGAATACTTTTGGACTTGGTGCTACATGACCAGAGAAACAACCAGAATGCACTGCACAACACTGGGTCAGTAAACACTCTCACTGGTGGCTGACGTAATGGGATCTTATCTGTTTTGACACAATGTCGGCTGGCTGGTAACAAACAACCTCTCATTACAGATAAATGGTATACTAACATACGTTTCTGAAAACTTCAGAATCTTGATTTATGTTCGATCAGCACTGCCTGGTTTTATTGTTTGATCTGATCTGTTCTCTTTGTGTCCATGGTTGCCATGGATGTGTTAAGAGACCTGCATACAGCAGGAAGTTGGGTCCCTGGTCAGTCCTATGATAGTTGCTCAGTGGTGCCTGGACCCAAAAAAGGCAGCATATGTCCCACTCCTCACTCGGAGAAAAAGAAAAAGCACTGTGAAGCCTTGTTCCTGTGGGCTACAGCAACACTAAACCCCTGAGCTTGACTGGGGATAAAATGATTTGCACTTTCCAAATGTTATCAAATCAAATGGTACAAGTTGTTTTTCAAGGGTTGTGACGCTCAAAAAAATATATCCACTGATTTACAGACATGTCTTTCACAATGTTATTCAATGGGTAAAAATCTTTTTGGGCCCCATGGCATCACGTAACGAACCCTGGGGACTGCAGTACCACTGTTTGGCCACTATGAAAATTGGCTTAAAAGTCTGGCACACTCTCTGGGGGCCTGATGGTGGTTAACATACGAACATTAGTAAGTGCGATCTGTAGTTCAAGCAACAGCCCTAGAGCCAGATCGAATTTGCCAGATGACATGAAATGGGCCATTTGGTAGAACTGAGCTGGGAGAGGAGCAGTGTAGACCTGGACGCTGGCAAGATGGAGGACAGTTCACCATAATACATTTACACAGTCAGTTACAGCATCACTAATTTGCACTGAATCAAAGTCATTTTTATTTCATTCTCATGATGAGTGTATTCTCGTCAAACAGAAGTCTATTTTCATGTCAAGTTCAAAACTATTTACGATCACCAAAGCCTGTTGACCTTTGAACCCAACTGGACTGCAAACTAGTCACTGAGAAATATTACTGACCAGAGAATATTTAGAAACCACTACTGCCTCCTGTGCTATAGCTAGCTTGCTAACTAGTGATGTTAGTTTGATAGATATATTTTGGTGCTGTCATTAAAAGGCATCTCACTGTCAGAGTATCATGTCACTACAGAGCTTTACTTTACAAAATGTGTCTTACCTTCTACAGCGCTGGTCTGACTGGGTGTCTGCAGTCCAGGCCTTCTTCCGGTTTGTTCTCCACAGTTCCGGCAGGCTTCTGTTGAAGCAGACAGTTTCAAGGAAGGGGTCAACCATTCTTTCCGGCTGGTAGGGACCGGAGTTTGCAGCTTCTTCCAGCACTTTTTCCTCCTCCTGTGGAAATGAACACAACTCTGATGATAAGATAAATATGAATGACTTGAGCTGTTTTGCCACCAACCAGTTTCTGGCCATGTGGTCCAGGTGAAAACTCCTGTAGATTGCAGTTATGTAGCAGTCATTTTTCTAATGCTCATGTCTTTCCTGGATATCTACACGAAAGGTGTCAGGATACTCCAAACACAGTTCTCGTCAAACAGTCTGACAGAGTCTAAATCCACCTTTCCAAACGCAGAATCAGGTGAATTGTATAACTTTGCTGATCCTCTGATTTTTCATCAAGCGCCATCATCAGATCAAATCTTATATGACAGCAACATGTGCCCTACAGCTGATCTAAGACAGCCATGACCTGCGGGGTTCCACAAGGATCTATCTTGGGACCTCTATTGTTAAACTTCTATTTGCTTCCTTTTGGGACAAATTATACAAAAACATAAATTACCATGCAGATGATACGCAAATCTATGTTTCACTTATCCAGATGACCAGTTGGATCTTTGTGTAACTGCATCAATCAAATCACTGACTAGATGAAACAAAGTCCTCTCCAGCTAAATGGAGATAAGACGGAGACAACTGTCTTTGGAGGACAGAATTAAAGACAGAATACTGGCTCTCACCTAAACTCTCTGTCCCTCATCACAGAGGGTCAAGCCAGTAATCTTGGTGTTTCCTTGGACTCCGATTTAAATTTCAATAGTCACATCAAATCTGTTGACTCATCTGCTTACTACCATCTTAAAGATATCACAAGAACCAACTAAGACCTGGAAAAGCTTACCTACATCTTCATTTCCCCTAGATTAGATGACTGCAACAGACTGCTCACAGGGACTCTCAAAAAAGGCTCTTCTGCAACTGTAGCTTAAAGAAAATGAATAAGTACGACCACATAACACCAGTTTAAAAATCCCTTCACTGGCTACCGGTCACTCGGAGAATCAACCTCAAAATAAATTACTTTCTGGCTCTGGGTCCAAATACATCTCCAAACCTCCAGGAACCCTGAGGATATCTGGAACTTTCCTATTGACCGTCCATAGAGTTAGAACAGCTTTATGAGCTTTGCGGTGGAAAGAGGTGGTAAAACCTCTTAACAGTGTCATCTGTTTGGATTCTGCTGCCTTGTTAGCTTTGAGAGGTGGAACGTCAAGGGTCCACCCTGGTCTGCTCTTTGAGGTCCTGTGCAGCTTGTTAAGGATCGAGAAAATGGTCTGCGAAGTCAACTTCCTGTGTGACCTGGGACACTCAGGGCTAGAGGGAAATGAAATCTCTGATAAACTGGCTAACGAAGCTCTGTTAAGAGAAACTACTGGTTTCAGTGTTCACACGGGAAATTGTGAATGTTTTTATTAAAGAGAAATTGGCAAAGAGTGGAAAGAAGAGCGAAGGGGCAGACATCCCTTCTCTCTGCAGCCCCCTGTTAAGAGGAACAGATGGATGATTCAATCTGAAAGGAGGGGGGGCTGTTTTAACAGGGCTTAGACTGGAGCGCTGTGATTCAGCCAGTTATCTAAAAGTCAGAGGCAAACATTTCAGACGATGTGTGTCAGTGTGAGGATTTGGAAACAGTCCACAAACACAGAAATAAAAAAGTTGTTTTCTGTCAGATCTGAGTCGATCTGCTTTCTCCTTTAAATCTATTTTTGCCTCTGACGTGGAGTGTTACCTTACTGGTAGAGCCGTCCTGAAATCTCTCCGTGCTTCTGGACTGTATTTAAGAATATAGGGTGAATGGTGAACTCTTGCCTGTGGAGGGCAGCATTACGCTTTGTTAGCGTTTGGTACAGCCTGCTGGAACACCGTTAGACCAAAACAGCAGCAGTTTGGGTGCGTTCAGAATCACATACTTTTTCTGGTAGGCACTGCAGCTGTCCTTGAAAAGTACATACTGTTACAGGCAGTCGGCACACTATCAGGACAGATTACTGTCTCATAACATGTCTCCCTGAACCATGGAGAACCTTGGAGATAAAACAAACACAACTCACTGATGTCACAAGAGACGAAGGTCAACCTGCAGAGCTCTGCTGTTGTTACTTCACAGTGTGTGTAGTTTAACTTTAAAGTTATAGCATCACAGATGAGCTGTCTGTATTTTTATAGTTCTGTCCTTTTGTTGTTGGTTGTATTTCAGATTATGTTGTTGACTGAAACAGTTAATATTCCTATTGTTACTATTACTTGACTGTGCTGTCAATCGGATGACATCGTCCGCTGTACAGAAGATTGTGGGTCAGAATATCCAATATCCTTTTCTGTTCTTATGGGGCAGTTTTCCTCCTCAGTGGCCCCTCCGACCTACAGAGTCCCCAGTGGTCAGTTCTGGGCCCCCTATTGTTCTCCCTTTATATGCTATCCCTGGGGTTGATGTTTAGGAAGCATGGTATTCCCTTTCACTGCTTTGCTGATGACGTGCAGGTGTATTTGCAGGTTTAAGAGTCCCTTCAGGCTGTGCTAAACTGCATAAGTGATATTAAAACATGGATGGACTTAAACTTCTTAACATTAAATGAAAACAAAACAGAGGTTGTCCTGTTCGGTCGCCCTGATCTGGTTCAGGTCCTTGCCCTGGGCCCACTAGCACCTCACATGAGATCCCATGCTAGGAATCTTGGCGTGATTATTGATGGTGCTTTTAAGCTAGACAAACAGGTCAGCTCAGTGGTCAAGTCCAGCTTTTATCAGCTGAGGCTTTTAGCCAAAGTTAAACCCTACCTAAGACAGAAAGAAAACTTGAGCTTGTTCAAAATGCAGCAGCTCGTCTCCTAACTGGGACAAAGAAACACAAGCATATAACTCCGGTGCTTCCATGGAGCAACCCCCAGTTGATATTAGCCATCTGTAACTCTGAACACTTTTAAGTCAAAGCTAAATTCGTCCCTATTTAACGCTGCGTACACCTGTTTCTAATTTAAGTTACTTGTGCATCTAAATGTTGGAGTATTTAATGCACTCTTTTATTTATTTAGTTTTAATTGTCACTTGACTTAAACTGCACAGGCTTACTTCCTACAGTTCGTATCTCTTGTGTTACTCACTTGAACTTTGCACTCTGTAACTTTAACACCCTGTAGAGTTCATTGAGTTGCCCTGGTGAGTGTGTATGTGTGCGCCTCGCCTTGACAGTGCTATGGAGATAGAAATCAGTGGAGCATCTTGATAACTGGTGGTCACAACACATGCTGCATAACTGCGACACCCAGGGTTTGACTCTAGCCTGGGAACTGTTGTTGCATGTCCCCTCACTGTGTAAAGAACCACACAATGCAACACACATCCACTTTATTTAGACAGGAAGTGTAAAGACAAACAAAGGCATTAGATCACTTCTTTTTAATTGGAATCCAGTTTCCTTGTTTCTGTACAAACTCTTTTTACAGCTCTTGTTCCTGATTTGTGATCAATATCTTCTGTTATCGTGTTTCACTGCTGCCTCCAGTAAAACCTGCTCGTGCAGCGACATCAGAGGACAAAGATCATGTGCAGCAAACTGGAACACACCAGCTCTGTTTAATGAATGCAGTATCTCACCTTGTGGGTGTGGGTTGAGGTTTGTTACGGAAGCCTGGAGGGGAAACAAGGCGGCAGTCACTCGTCTCAGACTGACTGGTGGACGCCACTGACTCTTCGTAGAAACCTCTGAAATGAAAACAACAAGAAAATCAACAGCTGTTGCTTCATACCTGTGTCATGTTTCAGTGACATGAAAGTGTGAGCAGCCATCTTACTTTATACGTGCAGGAGGTTTGTCAGTGAACACCAGTGGGTGTGCCATTGACCTGTCACTCCTCAGAGACAGACAGCTGAATCTGTCCTCCTCTTCCTCCGCACACACACTCATCCTCAGGGCTGTGGATGGCCTGACAGGAAACCAGTGACACTGCAGACACACACACACACACACACACACTCAGTATTGCCTTACAATTTCTATTTGCTCTTCATCTTATTTTTCATGTGTTTAGCTGTGAGAAAACTTTAAAGGCTGATGTCCTTGTGGCCCCTGTATGTTTGAGAGGCCCTTGAGTAAACACAGCATCACTGATCACCTCCCTGTGTCTAGACACACGGCATGTTTCACAACCTGATGTCAACATTTCTTGCATCATTCTCGCTGTTGTCAGTTTTGCAGACATTTGTCCGTTCTCAAATGAACCCCAGCAGGCAGACATGTCTTGGCCTCTGTCCTTCAGTTTCCTGCGACATCATCCTCTGTGTGTTCTGCCTCAGTTTCTGGCCCTTCAGTATTGTTTTGGCTGGGCAGTGCAGGTTAATAGGAGGTGTGTGTTACTTTATTTACAAAGCTTCTGTCGAGCCAAACATTCCTCCAAACATACAGAACTTTTCTGACAATATTTGACAGTATATTCAGCTCATCTGATTGTCTGCAGAGTTCACTGGATGTCAGGCAAGAAGCTTCAGTCCTGAAGCTGAACTGAATGCAACACTGATCCACCATTGTTACTGAATGAATCAGTGCTTTTAGCTTCAGCACTGGAGTTCCCCTCACTGGTGACCAATCAGACCATGAGACTGACTCATGAGACATCTAGTCTCTGTGACTCGAGTGGAGCATGCTCTGATGATGCCCATAGCTATGAAATGAAGTTAACAGTTCATTAACTGAAGAGTTGCGTCTAAACAGGCCGAGCTTTGAATCATGTTCAGCAGCTGCTGTTGACAATCGATTGATAACTAAGGTCAGTCTCAAGCTCTTAAGGCCCTGTTGCTCGGCTGCACAGATAGGAAACCCCTCGGCTGACAGGATGTACCACTCTCTCACTCCGCTCTCTCTCACGCAGGCGCAGAACGTACGTGCTACTTGGCCGTCGGATGTAGTCCGTGTAGTGTGTTCAAATGCAACTGACACAGGGCGACGTGAGGCGACATAGACGACGCAACAGTTGGCTTTCGTCACCGCTAGTTCTTTGATGTCGGTTTGGTGTGTCCGCACCTTTAAGATGTGTAAAACACTGGCCATTTGCTGCTGTTCTGCAGAGTCACATGAAGATAACTGATTATGTGGTTATCTTCTGTCCACATGCCTGAAATAACTGCCTCGCTGCTATCAGTCAGCTGCATCCGCCGCAGGAAGGATGTTCTGTCCAACACCCTCTGCATGTCCTGTCTCTGCTGCCTGATACAGTGGTTGGGTCGGACACAAGCTGCTGAGCAGTGGCCTTTTCCCTCTGAAAACAGTCACGATATGAGAGCCCTGACAGTGAACCAGATCAGCTGAAACTCTCTGTAAAGCTCTGTGAGGCTGCGAGGAGCTGCAGATTCAGCTGATCATTCTCTGACGGTAAAAGCTGCAACCTTCAGTTTGCAGCAGTGTGAAAATAAACGGAGGCCTTTCACAACCTTGTGCAAGCGAGAGGCGAGGTGTCAACACCACGCTAAAGGTTTCTCAACTTCTTTTACATCACAGGAGACAGCACCCTCAGAGAGGAGCTACTCATACTCATACTGATGCTGGTGTTTCAAAAATCTCTTCAGACACGGCAGATAGGTGGTTTCAAGATAACACTGTGCAGTCTACTTGATGAGGAGTGTTGTTGTACTCGTCATTTTAACTCTGATACTGTGACATCATTACACAAATACACTTCAATAGAGCCAGAAAGACTCCTGTTACCTTCATCTGTAACACTTCAAAATAACCCTCATTAATAAACGGTAAACTGATAGTTGAATAAACTTTAGTAAAGGTCCAGAGTAGAGCCGCTGCTCCTTCATGTTGAGGTGGTTCAACATCTGATCAGGATCCTCCTGGTCCAGCTGGTAGGAGGCCCCGGGGCAGACCCAGAACACACTGGAGGGATTACAGATCTCATCTGGTCTGGGAACGCCCCCCCCCCCGGGCTGGGTGATATCATGACGAGGTCAAATATATCGCTATGTAGGGTCAAGTTGTGTTACATGACACACCCCTCCTCGCTCACACTCTCCTCACAGCTCCGCCCCCTCACTCACTCACTCACTCACAGTTTCTCCATCAACACTCTTCTTGGCAGTTGTAGTCTGATGTGTGACACTGAGACAGCACCTCGACGCAGGCGACAGATGTGTTTAAACAAAAGCAGCAGCAACACGTTTCATTTACAAGACGTCGATAAGGAGGACAAAGTGTCTCTGTCTCCGTCCCTCCCTCGGCCTCTCTCTTGATGCAGGAATAAGATTAAAATGTTTCAATCATTTTCCAGCTGTAGATTCATTTGAAAGGTTGACGGATGGAAAAAGATTTTTAACTGTTCCAAACCGACCTGATCCTTTTATAGTCCTGTTGTAGTTCAGTGTCCTGAGCTGCAAACAAGCTGAGAACGTGTTGAAAATACAGAGATATATATCATGTATCACCGTTCAGCCCAAGTCCCAAATCTCAAATCCTCTCCGTCGATGGCTCCGCTGTGCTCTCCTGCACCCATGTCTGTACCCTGTGCTATCTTTGATCAAACCCTCCTCTGACCAACATGTCAAACACATCACCAAACAGCCTTTCTCCATCTCAGAAACTTCAGCTCCCTCCGTCCCTGCTCAGCTGCACAGACTCATTCACTCATTAACCACTTCCAGACTGAGACAGCCTCCTCTATGATTCACCGTCCGAAACTCTCAACAATCTACATCCAGATCTCAGCTGTTTGACATCTCACACGCTCCCACACACATGACCACATCACCCCCGTCCATCATAACCTCCACTGGCTCCATCCCCCAGCGTATCCACTTCAAACTCCTCTGCATCACTGATGAACCTGGCTCCGCCCACCTGTCCTGCTCCTCCACCGGCACACTTCCTCCCACTCTCAGGCTCTCCCACCAAAACACATCTCTTCAAAGCTGCCGACAGTTTATCTGGACAAACGCTAAATTACAGAGGTGCATTTCATTCAGTGAATAAAATATTTTTAAAAAATGACACCTTATCTCGTAGATATGAGATCCTGACGTAGACAGGAATGAAGTTGTTATATATTAAGATTATTATGATTATTATTATTATTAGTTAGAACATGGCACTCTTAAATACTTGATTCTGATTGGTCAGTCAACAAAATTCTGTGGTGTTTATTTCTTGAGGTATCACCGCTGCTCCATGGCTAGTAGGGCTGTAGTCTCCTGGTTGACTAGTCGGTTATTTGGTCGCTATGCTCTCGTCTGACCAAATTCTCATTGGTCGAATAATCGCCGTGTTACTTTCATAAGGAGAAAAGTGCTACACCAACAGCTTTCCAGGATTAATCCATTATTTCCTGAGGCGGGGGGGCAGGCTAAGTTACCTGTGAAAATGGGGGTGTTTTCAAAACACCCTGGTTGTTGACAGAAAGTTGAACTCGCCCACCCTCACGCTCAGCGTCACAGTGACGCAGACCTCCAGATAAAAAACAATAAATTGTGAAGACAGTAAAGCCTCCACTAAAATAGCATTTTAAGTCTTGTATGTGATTTATCCTGGCTTCATATGAGCAGAGGAAATCTCTGCTTGTCGCTAGGTTAATTTATACAATGTGAAATGCCATAGGCTTGTGCTAATAACGTTAGCATGTTGTATTTGTGGGGAAAATGTGTCCAGATAAAGACAAGTGTTTGTCTGTGAATGCTGCGAGTTATAGTGAAGCTGATTTGTGTACTTGTGTTTGAAACTGTCTCTATTAAGCCATGTTTAATGTGTGTTTAATGTGTGTTTTGAATCAACTAAACTTTACAGCACTTAACACAGTCCTCCACCGCCGTCTAGTGTTTTGGAGGTGTAACTGCAGAGTGACACAGACACACCACCACAGAAGTAAAA